>NC_090934.1:207651971-207963096 GCF_040938575.1 Ambystoma mexicanum
TTGCACAACCGCAACCTACATGTCCTAACTTGGTCGTTCTGTGGGAAAATGTCACCTTGATTGACTGACGGAAAGATGCACGCACATGCTTCCCGCTGGGGGATATGGGACAGGTTTTTTTTTTGCTCCTCTGAATAAGGTTCTCTATCCTGGTGTCCAAGCCCCTTAGAATGAGGTAATAGAGCTTCATCCAATTCAGAGGAGAGCCCCGGTAATTAATGGTTTACAAATTATTCCAGTGAAATGCTTTAGGATTTTCTGAATTTCTTCCACAGTCCACTATCCACTTTGAGGAACCATTCTGAGAAGATCGGATCCTTCCTCGAAAGAGCCGACTGTTTAGGGCAGCGTGAGTGTCTAAGAACCATTTTTGGAGACTGGAAATCTGACTCACGTGCTTCTAAAGTGATGTGGATTCAAGATCTCCACAGCATGTCCCAACAAAAGAAAACTCTGGAATTTGAGAGATTCTTGGGAATTGACTTTTGAGACAGTCACACTTAACTCGTATGTATGCTTTGAATAGAGATTCGGAGGATGAGGGGAACGTTTTTGTTTTGGGCTGACTAAGCTGGTCATTATTGTGACATATACGTAGAAAATAATACAATGCTAATAAAAAAAATATGATCCAATCTGGCCCCACCTTCTCTGTAGTGGGGTTGGACAAAGTCGACCGGAGGACTCTTGAAAGAACACTTGGGCATGGTACCATGGAGACAATGACTTGGGCACCTGGACCATCCAAAGTGCATGCTGAGCCCCCACAAAACTCACTTTACACTCTCCTGCTTTACTTCTGTGCTGGCTCCTTTTCGCCCCATACACACTGCCCTTTGTCCCTCGTCACCAGAAGGGAAGGCATTGGTACTGGTAGGGATCCAATTTCAGCATATTTGGGGAGGGGGGTGGTGTCCTGCCTACAGCTGGGAAAAATGGAAGACTGGATAGCGGTAGGAGATTAACCGCAGCAGATATCCCAGGACAGGCAGCCGCTTCTTTCCTCTCCCCACTGATGGAATGTATCCATTAGCTGTGATGATTGGATACCGAGGCCTGAGCCTCATTACTACTTCCTCTTGGGTTGAGTGTGTAGTTGTGGGTTGGATTGCTTCATGGTCAGTGTGCACTTTTCACAGAAAGGCTGGGTTCACAGGGTCTTCACCCTGATGGAACGTGGGTAGCATTTAAAGGGGTTTGCAGTGGTTGCGGCGGGTCTCCTGATCAGGATTCACGTTCTGATCAAGGTCTTGCTTGGCTTCACTAGATGTTCGTCCAACATCTCGAACAGGCAACCTGAGGGAGCTGAACCACGAAATGTGCCCTGAAAAGCCGCTGAGCATCGTGCTGACAAAGCACGATTATGCAGATTGACGCGGGAGAACAAAGGCAACGAGGTGATGTTTCTGGCTGGATCTTGCCAGAGGCTGATGAAGGCGACTGCCTTAAGGCCCAGCAAAGGCATCCTGTAACCTGCGCTGCAACGCACACATTTAAGATCCCGTTTTAAAGAAGTTAGTCTAGCACTGGGGCTGCTCCGGGGTGAGGGGGGGGGCGCTGTGACAGCCTGAGGGGGGCCCATTTCACCCGAAAGTCCCTGACGCACCCCTGTCACCGCCATCACCGGGTGCTCACTACCTCACTAACTCAATCCTATGCCCCCCGCCATGTCCTCCTTTAGTTCCTTGTCCTTTGAGGAGACGTTTAGCGGATGTCTTGCGTCTCCTGTGCATGCAGCTGGTTTTATGCTGCCTCTGCTTCCTGTATGTGTGTGGGGGCGGGGAGTTGGCTCATCTGGTTTCATTCGTACAGTCACTGATGGAAGACTCTTCTTTACTCCTTCCTGTCCTGTCACCTCTCTTTTTAAGATGTTATTGGCAGTGACTATGTAATTGGAGTTGTGATGTAACGTTTTTGACTGAAAACTAGCAGAGCTCCAGTTACCTACTGAATTTCTTAGTACGTAATGAAAGCAAGCAATAATAAAACTCCTTCTAAAGGTTAGTGTACAGCTGTCCTATCTTCTAGTTTGATACGCAAAAATGAAAGTCCCATTTAATATACATGGGTACACTTTCTTAACACAATTTATAACACGAAGTTTGTGTGAAGATCTCAGATTCACTGTTTTACCAAAGTGTGTGCTCCTCGGCACATCGTTTAATCTCACTGGGCATTGCCTGCAAACAGGGTATGCCTAAAAGGGACCTGTGCCCAGGGTGCCGCGCCGGAATGTCCGACTTCGTAGCCTGATGAGTACCTGCACGTTTTTCTCCATTTAAAGCACTGGTTGGCCCCCACATGCAGTCGTGTCCCCAGAAATGCTATTTAGGGTGATAAGAAGGGTCGAGGCGGTGCAGTTGTCTCAGGTTAAAGTAGGGTGACTACGGATAGCAGGCAATGGCAACGACCTACTATATGCAGAACATTTATGGATCTGGAAAGGAGATCCGTCCAGATCACATGCAAGCCAAGAAAACTGCTTTGATTTTTATAATGGCAGGTCTGAAGCAACGGAGTGACGTTCATGAAAGGCCCAGCATTCATAGGCCTGCTCTGAAGCTGTATACAGTAAATGTGTACACGCGAAAAGCCCTTCTGTTGAGGTCTTGGACAAATACGGAGACACCTGACCTTGTGATATTGAATTGACTGAGACTAGCTTTGCAGTACAATGAGCGTAACTCTCAGTTTATTTTCAAAGGGGCTTTCTTGTTTGGGTGGCCAGAAGGAACCCGATTGGATTTCTTCAGTTATCGCCAAGTAGCTGGACTCCCTTGGCCAGGAAAAATACTGAAAAAGGTGGGCACAACCCAGATGCCAGTGCATGTAGGAAAACGTTTACTCTCACTAGTCAGGGTTTTGGAACCGAGACAGCTTTGGCAGTCTGGGATGAGCTTCTACAGCGATCAGACACTGGCGAGAGGACCTTATTAGTAATGTTGGATCGGTCTACAGCATTTGACACTGTGGACCATGGTATTTTATTGGATACATTGAGGAAGGTTGGAAAAGTTCTGAACATTCCATTAAATGGTTTGATTAATTTCGGACTTGCTGGCAACATGTGAAGGTTGGGAGGGGGTGTGGGGTGGTGCCTGTCTGACTCCTTGCCCCAGAAATGTGGTGGTCCGCAGGGCTGGTCTCTCGCCCTTAATGTTTATTCTATACATGCAAACACCATTGAGCATCTTAAACAAACATAATGTCTGTTTTCAATTTTATGCCTACGATTTCCAGATTTTAGTGAAGCTGGGCAACTTAGAGGACTCTATTTACAGGGTAACGCAATTTCTGGAAGAAGTAGGCCCTTGGATGTCTGAAAACTAGTTACAATTTAACGGCTGCAAGACCGAAGCGACTTTGTATGTGACAGAACACCTCCTAAATTGGGACTCCTTGCTCCCCCCCCACATCCCCCTGGCATCCCCAAATGCCTTGCTTCAAATGCATCGAGGAGCCCGAACCTTATTTGTCATGACTGAAAATGAAACCATGTTCAATACAGATGGTGAACAGGCTGCTAGTTGCATAGAAATATCAATCGGCATCTGGCACCATCAGACGGAAACAACCACTTTCCAGGTGGAATCTAAATCCACTCGCTCACCTTGGTAGAAGTTCAGAAGATGACCAAAAACCCACATGCTACCAAATGGATCCATCAAAACCATTTGTGATTGGAACGATCTCCTACCATGGGAAAATGGGGACCAGTCTCCACAGTTTAGGTTTACTCCACAGCCGCGATTGTCACGATCAGGTGCCATGCTCAACCTGATCTTCTGAATGAGTAGATTGCGTTCAACTCAAAGGGTATATGGATGTCTGCTTGGACTAAGTACTCTGCTGAATTTCAGCACAGATTCCGCCTTGGCCGAGTACGTGATCAGCATTTTGGTAGCAGAAAGCAGTTTTCTGATGTTATGTTATTTTTACAGATTTTGATCATCGCACCCAGGTGTACTGTGGGATCCCCCCAGCAATGAATGGGAGGCGGATGAATCATGAACACCTGGAAAATGAGGAGCATTTCCTATAAGGTTCTTTTTTGTTTAAACGGTGATATTGAGTATTTCCTGTAGAGTACAATTCTCACAGGTGATTTCACAGCCATCCTGATCAGATGTTCATGTGGCCTTGTGTCTAGTGTCTTGCACCTGGTCCTCCACCATTTTGAGAAAACCCGAGTTTACTAAAGCAGTTAACTAATTGAAGGCTGCAGACGGTTTTCCTCGGATCTGAGACCTCACAAGGAGTAGAATGGTGGGGGGGGGGCAGTTGTAATGCCATGAGACTTGAAGTACTGAGCCTCTACTATGCTGTATGTCCGTCCACTGACCCCCATTTAGAACCTTCTTGTGGTGCCTGCAAAGTCCTTTGCTCTGGCTTCGCACATTCCAGGGAACCCTTTTAGATTAAAAATATCCCCGAACTCACAGGGCTCTCAACTTTTTGAAAAGGTGCAACATCAGAGGGGGGGGGGGTCGTCAAGACATTGGGGTCGTGTTCCGCATCACTTTTGAGTCAGGCTGGGGTGAGTGTGACTTGTGCTCGAATCAGGGAGAGGAATTGTCTACAAGATCATAGGCACCCAGGGGGTTGGGCGGAGGGAGGGGGGTGAGTGCAATTGCCCCCTCAAGTTTGTGTCCAACCCTCCCCTTCTGGTGGAGGACACTTTGGAACAGTCGCTAACGTTTGTCGTTTATCCAGCCAGAAGTAACTTTTTCAAAAACTTACTTTAGCCCGACCTTTCTTGTGGTCTTCAGCAATAATAGATAGGCCATGATGAGCCTTGTGGTGTGAGACATCGAATGTTGAAAGCGGGCTTCCCACATGATCCCACGGTGCATTCCCAAAGATGTTCTTAGCTCGTCAAACTGCTCAATTGAAATTAAATGCTTGGGCTGTGCTGCTCAGTCCTATGGGAACTGAGGCATGGGCTATTCTTCCAAGATTGCCCCTTTAAAGGAAGTATAATTAAAGCAGAGCTCTCTCCTGGTGTAAACATAGACTACACATTATTTATTTGAAGATGACCCATTAGGGCTTTTCTATTTTACTTTAAAGTATCCTGTCTCTCGTGGAGTCCATACTATTAGGTGGCTGATCTGTGAGTGATGTCTCTTCTTAAATGTATGCTGTCTCTTGATTGTATGCACTTCAAGCAGAACGACAAGCAGCACAACTGCACCAAGCATTGATGAGGCGCTTACTAGTTTCACGCATGCATTACCCAGTGGGAAGATGAAAGCCATCTCATATGATCCCTAAGGTGAGATGCTGAACTAGCCGTGAACGTGCCATTGTACTCTGGCACTCTGATTTATAATCTAAACATCCAAATGCTGGAGAAGAATACCAAATAGTGTGCAGGAAAGCTAGGACTTGAATATCTTGGCCCTTTCAGCTGATTTCTAGGGCATGGTGTAAATAAGCAGTAGAGGGTTAGTCCTTCACCCAAAGCCGTTCCTCCTGAATGTGGGGATGTTCACAGGATTAAACGGGACCGGGAAAAGGCTCTGATCTGCAGTGATCTCCCTCCCCACTGACAACTCCAAGTTCACACAATGAGTAATATTCCAAGTGCACAAACAAAGGGAGCGAAAACCTTTAAATGCAGCATGGGGGTTGGAGGGAATGGCTAACGGGCAGAATTATTGCTGGTTTACCAGATTGGGCAGCAAAAGTGCCGACTAGGTACAGAAATTACAAGCTACACCAATCCTGCTCTGGTTTCCCATACATGCATGCCTCGGCCCAGCACCTATCGGCGTCCATGCCCCACCTCCTTTGTCCCCTCCTCCCCTTGTGTCCCAACTGTCAACGTCAATCTTAAGTTTTCCATTCTGGATAAAACATGTGCTCAAATGTCAATGCCACAAAACACCAAACCACCGCACAAGCACTCAACGCATCGATTTCACTTCCCTGGCCCTCCATCTCACCACTCCATTTTTAGCACCACCTATAAGCCAAATCCAATGCATTGGAGTACAGGTAGGAGAGATGGCAGTGACACACAGCTGGGTGCGTTATTTACCCACCCATTGACTGCCCATGTCCATGCTAATCCCTATAGCAATTTCCACCCACTTCCTGCCCAAAAACTCATCTTTCTGGGATCTCTTTTGAGCTCGCTTTATCAAGAAGTATCAAACTTTAGCGTGCTAGTGTTGGTTGTGCATAAGCGGTCTTCTGAGAGTTAATGGCTTAATTGTCGCTGTTAAAAGCTACTGATGTAATAATGTTTTAACCAAGAGTCCCTTCAGTCGCCCGATTTTGATCACTTCCATGAACTGAAATCCTATTAAAAACCAGCAACGACAAAGCCAACAGTTTTGGCTTGAGGTATTAGATGAGCATTTGCCAGGTGCTGTCATGCTCAGGTAATCGCTTCATTTGTCACTAGTTCCCATCTTATGGCTAGATGGTACATTTATGTCGGTGCCTATCCCATGCGTACTCAAACTGCCAAACTGTTGGCTTTGCTAATGCTTGTATTTTTGGCAGATCACTTGCCTCAGTCACCAAAAATGTGCAGATATGCTCAATACAAGACCACTTTACTGTGTTCCATTGTTATTACATTAGTTTGAAATAACACTTATAACGCTTACAAAAGGGAGGTATACAGCTTGAACATGGGAAAAATAGTGTAGTAATGTATAAAGATTTGATGGAACTTAATTAGAGATTTGTATACTCAAAGCCGGCTTGAAAGAACGGAGTGGGCACGTCAATGCATAATGTGGCTGAGGAGCAATTCATGGAGCATTGGGCCGGTTCTTGAAGGTACCTTATGAAGAGGAAGACTGGATGGTGACTGCAGGCTTTTAATTTAGTTTCATTTTTCATTGAGATATATTTGTGGGATCACTGGTAATGTGGGGAGTAGCCCCCAAATCAACAGCGCTAAACAAATGGACCTTGATATTCTATTTAGCCCTGTCTATGGCTCATCTAGAACCAATGACTCTCTTCCCCTTGAGCAATGTTAAGCAACGAACTAGGCCAGTGTACAGAAAGAATATATATTTATTGTTTGATTAATATTTGCGCACACGGCACTTTATCTGGGGCACAAAACAAAGCTTCAATAAAGACTTCCTTTTTGGCAATCAACATTAAGAAAGAAAAGAAAACAGAAATTGCACCCCATGTGTTTTTACTTTTGGGTATCATGGAAATATAACACAGTTCAGATAAACGGTTCAAGCCTTCGATAGCCCACAAATTCCTTAATGTCAACATTAGAAAGTACCTTTGAACATTACAAGGCCATGAGCATTGGCATTCCTTGATGGTTTAGATTTAAATCAAA
Source organism: Ambystoma mexicanum (assembly GCF_040938575.1). Lineage (NCBI taxonomy): Eukaryota > Metazoa > Chordata > Amphibia > Caudata > Ambystomatidae > Ambystoma > Ambystoma mexicanum. Next base: position 207,659,296 of record NC_090934.1, read on the forward strand.
TGCAACATTTTTCTATTTGCAAAAGCAATTTCACACATGCAGCGCTTTGCATATTTAATTTCCCTGCCCAATTGTAAATGCTAGCAGTTTTGAAAGCACAACAGACTAGAGCCCTTCTTCGTTCACCCCTATGCAATGCAGAATCTCTTCTACCAGGAGTCACGTTCTCACTCTGCAGGGAGTGTACATTTCAATTGTGGACTTCATTTTATTTAATTGTAGACTAAACACTTTTCTGCCGCAACTCGCAGAAACACGAGTATTCAGTTGACCGCTTGGAATCCCTCTACGGGTACAAGAGAATGGGCAGCAATAGTGAATGTGTTTTTTAATGCACCCCTCCCTGTAGGGACTGTTGGGGTTGGCAGAATAAATAGGAGAACCCAATTACTTTAACAGGCTATCACCTTATTCACACAGGAACAATGTTTTTGAATTTCAACAAAATCGCCACGTGTAATTTGACTGTGTGGGAATTCATGAAATTGTTTAATAAAATGCTAAGCATTTATTCTAACCGGCCCACCCAATCAATAAATGGAAAATGTAATCCTGATTCAAACAAGGCTTGGGTTGGACAAGTTGCGTATATAGAATGTCTCTTATTTTGGTGTTCAGGAAAGGCATCAGCATTTCTGGACCTTCTCTTGGGGGGGGGGGGGGTTCTGGTCAGGCACTTGAGTCATGGATAGCCACCAACATACATCCCTCTATTTGGCCCTCCTTGCAAAGATCCCACCCTCTCTTCCTGGTCAATAGTAATTCTGCAGCAATTGTCAGTAATTCCACCGGGGTAGTCTAAGGCAATTGTCCCTGGCAATGTTAAATCTGCATCAATCTTTCAATAGTTGCACCCAGATGATTTTTAGGCAGTTCTTTTCCATCTCCCATTATGTAGCACCTTTTTAACCTCAATCACACTGCCAAAATATTAGAATTAGGAGGTTCTAGCTTATTTATCCTGAATTTTGATTGGACCCCTACGGTTATTAAATGGTACTATGGAAGGGATGCATCCACCCACTAGGGTTTTCATTTCTTGCACATGTCATTTTTTCACTGGAAATGTCAAACATTTTACAAATAAAAATATATACATTTTGAGATTCCTTTCATCATACCGCACTTGATGAACTATGCCTCATTTCGGCATGTTAGTTGCATGTCCAAATGCCAGTGTTCTTGTAATTGACTCAAAAAGAAGTCACCGACCCAAAATGTTCTAGGCTGATATCTGATTTAATGAGCTACCACCTCCCCAGCTTCTGGACATTTTCTGGGGAGCTAGGAACACATTTTAAGTTGGCGCTTGAGATCCCCAGGTCGAGTTTTTCTACAAGTTGTGGCAACAGAACCGCTTTGGGATAAGCTTAAAAAAGTTATTTTTCTGCAATATACAGTTTGCAAAGAAAATTGACAAAATAGGATTTTCCCTGTAAATCTGTAGTGACAGAACTACTTGCGTATGATTCTGACCATCAAGCAACACACTAAGTTTCATTTCTTGTTGGAGGTTTTGTTTCCCCTCTGAACAGTTTGAAAGCACAACAGACATTTCATAATACTTTGGATTGAGAACCCTTCCTCCTTCGCCCCTATGTAATGCAGAATCTTTTACCATAAGTCACTTTCTTACTCTCTGCTGTGTACATTTCAATTAGGAACCTTACTTTATTTCGTTTAGCAAGACACTTCTCTGCACCGGCACCAAAAACCTTGACATTAGGTGTACATGTATCACCCCTCTGCTTTAAGGCCAGGTCTGAGGAATGGTTAACAATTAGGAATTTTGTTTTTACACAAGGACACACCTTCCCTTGGGTTTGCGAATGAAATTAGGAATAACAACTCACTTTAAATGACTAAATATTATTCATACTGGGATCGCTTTTGTTAATTTCAAATGTTAACAAAATCACTTCGTTATTTAGCTATAGGGGAAATTGAATTATTTTGTAAAATGCCAAGGGTCTACTTCCATACCCCTACCAATTAATTCAGGGGGAAGGTATTCAATCAAACAAATCCCCCACACTTGGCTCAATTAGACACATTACTTATATAGAATGTCTCTGGGGCTTGCGCTCTGGGAAGACATCAGCATTTCTGGACCCTCTCTTGGGGGAAAACGGGGATCTGGTTGGGCACCTCAATCATGTAGAGCCACCAGCATTCATCCCTCCATGTGGCTCTTCTTGCAAAGATCCAATCATCTCTAGCGTTTCCCGATTTCCTTCAGCACTCAGCAATTCCACCCCAGGTAGTGTCGGGCACCTTCCAGACAAGTCAATTCTGCAACCCTCTTTCTGTATTCACCCAGGTGATTTTAGGCAGCTCTCCACCCCTCTGGTTTGTACATCCACTTTTTAACCTCAAAACCACACCTTTGTAAAATTTTAAATTGGGAGGTTCTAGATTATTAACCCTGAATTATAACGAGCCCCATGATGTCCTATCCACCCCCAAAGCCAGCCAGTCTGCGGATAGGCTCGCATAGTTATGTAGGTGAAATGATGGTAGGGATGAATCCACCCACTGGAGTTTTCATTTTCACTTTTTCACCTAAAACGTCACTACATGGCAAGTGTATCTTATAAATTAAATAACAATGTCCACATATTTGTTCCCCCTAATCATGCCACACTTGATGAAACTATTCCCATGTTTGCACGAGGTTGCACGTTCAAACTACTTTTTTGTGGTTTATTCAAAAATTATAATTATGAACTTGAAATGTTCTCCGCAGATATCTAACTTATTAAGCTATCCCACCCTGAAATCACTGCTTTGTGACCTTTTCTGGTGAGTTAAGAACACATTTTAGGTTGGATTTCTTGACCCCAACTGTCACATTTTGATAAGGGTTACTTCAATAAATAGGCCTGTTAAACATCTTTTTAGTGATACTTGAACCATTATTGTGTGACTTAAGATTCTTGAGAAAATGAACAAACTGTCCATTAAAACTAATGGAATCGTCAAACATATATGCAGATCCTGACTTTCATTTCAGTTTCATTTCTCCTCAGTGCATCTGCTCCAGGTTCTGCTGCTGCAATTAACCCATCACCCTTATTTCCATTCAGATGGCCACCCTGTTTATCTCAGAACAGGCCCCAGTAAAAATCCTTCATGGTCTGAGTGTTCGGTATAGAAACTGAGCCCTTCCCAGGAAATGGAAACAAAGTCATGCATCTAGAAACATACTATTATGTTTGAAGGTTACATTTCCTTGGGCACCTGATGCCATCTGTTTGTTTGTAATATAATTGCGTCTTGCTGCCACTTAATTTTCTCATGATCGGTTAATTTTTGCAAGGGACATTTTAACTGCATGCGTTTATTATTTCAGCTGCAAAATGCCCCCACTTCCAGGATTGTTTTGTCTTTGCAAATGCCATGCCTTCCATGTATAATAAGCCTTTAAAACATGTTTTGGCTTTGTCAATCGTATGCAAGGCCCAATCACCAAGTGGATTTCACTTTATTTGAAACAGTGTTAAATGATGTGGCAAATGTGAATGGAATGTTGCCTTTTCAGTTTCACATTACACCCTGCATGTTTTCAATGCCCTACAATTTTTAAATGCAGTTTCCTTCTTGGGCAAACTATATCCCACAATTGATTTAAAAGCTGCAGCAATGAAATGAGTGTTCAACTTGCCTCAATGCTTTTGGACGTGTTTTGGGGAGTTTGTTTAAACTGACAGTTACCTTGAATATTTTACTTAAAGCTGACCTTTAAATTTTCTTAAACCTATTCTGAACTTGCATATTGTCGTGTTACTTCACACAAACAGCTGAGTAAAATATATACATGATTAAACCAATGCTGGCTTGTTCCTCACGCCCCAGATTTATTTCTGCTCATCTTTGCCCCCTTTCAAATTGATTTCTAGATATGGCACTCTGCCCAAGAGGGCTAACTTCTGGAAGGAGTGGGGTGCAGTAGGGCAGGTAAAACTGTAGCAGATACGTTTTTCATATGGAGGAAAAAAAGCACACCCACAGACGATGAGCCTTGTGAAGCAGGCAACATCTCTCGAAGTTGGGAATGCTCATGGGAGGAGGGTAATTTATGTAGTGTCTACATGCATAAGTTACTTCAGGGCACACTGGCAAGTTTTGAAAAGAAAAATATAATCTAACTGAACAGGATAAAGAGTACAAAATGCATTGGCAACGCCTACAGTCTTGGCTTTTTTGTGCAGGCACGGGATGGGCACTTGCTCATGCATTGCCATAATTAAACTAATTGGCCATTAATGGTGGCTGCTTCAAAATGGTATGCCTACCTTGGCATATAACAGTGGTGCCTGGCAAATGCCTAATGTGTATACTCCAGCCAAAACTGTTGGCTTGGCCAGTGCTTGTTTTTAACAGTATTTCAGTGCAAGGACAAGCATACAGATTACAAATAAAGTGGCTAAAGGCACGCTTAGTTAAAACAACACTTTATTTTATTTTTTTGCACCAGTATCCTGTTTACAGCTCCATTTAAGACTCAACTCGGACTGCTTTGATAAATGTAGCTGAAGCAGATCTAGCTGAAACTAATCCCAGGAAGATGTGTTTTCAATTTAAGCAGGAAGTGGGTCGGAATGACCATACGGAATAACATGGCACTGGGCAGGTAATGAATAGGAAACAAACAAATGCCCACAAGTGTAGGGTCCCTACTGTGGCAAGTCAGACTTAGGAGACTAACAAGAGGACATGTTCCCAAATGCTTTTGCTTTATTGTAGCAAAGAAATGCCTAGTCTGTCCCTATTTCTATAATGGTGGTTCCCTATTCTGAAAATGAACGAGTTCTAGTCAGGACGCCTTACAGAAACAAACTCCATCCTCTGTCCAAACCTATTCTTTCTTACATTTCTAGCCCTACCACTAACAACCTAGGCTAGATATTTGTTGTTTCTCTTCCCTCTCCCCACCCTTTCTTGGCTTAGACTGGCTGGTGCGAGCCCCCTGCCCCCAATTACCACATGTCTATTTCTAGTGCTGGTAAAATTACACATGGGTTCTGGTTTTCTGGAACAGGATATTCCTGACTGTCTCACCTGTGTCCTGTTCAATTCAACAAGTTCATTTCTTAATTGCTGCACTTGTATTTGTAGATCGGTAAATCTTGTGCTACATGGCTTGGGTCACTTCATGAATTTTATCTCTTGTTAGACTCCCCATGCTGTTGTAGTGTCTTGGGTTCCTAGTTTTCTCGGTCCGGCGTGGGCTGACTGGCTATTCAGCCTGTCTCTTATCGCAGTCTGCAGCCCTCCGTGGGTTGTTTCTCAGTCTTGGCTGGCCTTTCTGGTCCTTCAGACCTGACCCATGGCTTTGGCCCCCTCAGGTGGTCCGTTTCAGGGTCACTCCTGCAGGGTGTTTTCATCTCCCTTGTTTGTTAGGCCGGCGCGGGCCCTTTAACTCTTCAGCCTGTCTCTGATTCCCGATCTACTCATCGGTTTGCTGGATATTGGTGTCTCTCAGCCCGGCATGGGCTACCTGGCCTTAGTGGCTGTGTGGCGTATTGCCCTAGCCCCCTCGTGGGGTACTGGAGTCGCTCAGCACAGTGTGTGCTATTCAGCCTGACTGGCCAAGTGTGTGGCATATTGTGCTCACCCCCTCCTGGTGTGCTTCAGTACTTTAATACTTTCCTGTGTCGGCTGCATACCAGGAACTCTGCGGCATTGCTTGTTGGGGTCGAGGCTGCTCGGTTTGCTGCAGAACCAGACCTGCGCGGTCTTCTGCTCTCTTGCAGCGGGTTCTCTGCTAGGCTTTGTTGCTTCTGGACGCTGGTGGTAGTTCGGTCTCCCACTTCAGGGGATCTGGGCTCCTCAGGCTCTGTTCTACTGGGATCGGCAGCATTCTGCGGGTTCAGTGATTGCTCCGCCCACCACATAGTCCTGGATAGTCCTGTTTTCAGGATCAACCCACGTATGCTGGGTGTGGGCTCTGGCTTGCTCCTCCTCTTTAGCTGTTGGTTTCTGTCCTTTTGTTGCGCTCTAAAGTGAGCGCGAAACCCCATTGGTTCTACATTCCCAGTTAATGGCCCCTGTACATTGTGATCAGTCCCCATTTAAGGAGATGTTACAACACTTCACCTAGCAATTCCTTTGCCCGTAAAGGGGTGAGGGAGGGTTAGTCCAGTGAGATCCTGCTTTGCCTGTCCCCTAGGCAGTCTATTGTGTAGCGATCTCATCTCCCTACTCCCAAATGGGGCGACTCCCCCTTGGAGTATAGGTAGTGCAATGAATCCATGGAATTTGTCCCTTCTCCCCATCTTCCCTCTTGGCTGTGCTCCAATGCAATAATTTTGGCTTGTAGGTAGCGCTTTAGTGCCACCTAATAGCCAAAAGTAAAAAGGGGATTCAGACTGTACAGACAATCCATTAGTCCAGTGGTATGCAACCTTTGGTGCTCGGATACTTTGGATTATAACTCCAGTCGGCCCTGGCCAACATAGTCAATGGTGTCATAATGGGAGTTGTAGTCCAAAACATCTGGAGAGTGGCATGTTGCAGACCTCAGCAGAAGTGCAATAACTTGCTTTCCTGGGTGTCTGGAAGTGATGAGATGTTATGTAGTTGCAGTTGGTTTTAACATTTTAGAAGAGTAGACTGCTTGGAATCTATGCAACTACTTCATTCATATTAGGAACTGTATATTGTTTGCTATTCTATCTTTATGCTCGTATCTCTACAAGAGAATGTACAGAGTGTGGGCACTACTGCGTTTCTATTGGCGTGTAAAGGACACTATATTGCAAGTGCCAACACTTGTTCGTTTAGTGATGAAATCGTGTTTGGAAGATATTGATTGGATCTGTTTATCATACACACATGGGTAAATAAGCATTGATGCGTATTCACACAGACGGGAAACCTGCGACAATATTGCCGTCCACTAGTTCGTGTCCGGTGCTCATGTGGAGTACTTTCTCTTGCACTAAAGTGCAGAAACCCTTCTCCAGAGTCTTGTTAGGGGTACGTCACTACTTGCTGCTGGAAAACTCATTAAAGGCCCAGGTGGGCATTCAGACGGCCATTGGGGTGGAGGTTAGGCTCTGGCATGCTTGGTATGATAAAAAATCATTGATGCTGTTACTGAATGGAGTGAAACATTTGGGGCCCGATTTACAGAAGTGTTTTATAATGGCGTAATCCCATAGGAAAACGCTCTATGAATCAGGCTTTTAGTGCCCTCTGGACCCCAAAGTCAAAATAAAGGTGCCCAACCAAAATCAACCCTACGAAAGTTGAGGCACTTCGTTCCGCTTGCCCGTTCGTTCCCCATTGGGTGCGCACATACTTCATGTTAAATCCAGCCATGTTATCCATGCTAGTTACACCTATGGATGCACAGAGAAAAACGACCCTGCTATTAAAGTGGGTTTTTTCAGATAATGTAATGTTTGCCATTTTAAAGCTTTAAATTAAACCTATTCAAAGCTGGCAATAACAGGTGAAATGGAAACTCGTAATCGGATTTACTTAAGTTTTTTTAAGTTTTTTTAAGTTTTTTTAAGTTTTTTTAAGTTTTTTTAAATTTTTTTTATTGAAAAGACAACTGCTGTGGCACGAATACATGACTGACTATTCGGTGACATTCTGAATAGACTATTTGGTGCGCACTTAATTCCGACCCCGCAAATACCACCTGCCTTTGAGACCACGCTAAAGTACATCACACTGCTGTGTAATGCAGTGTTAATGGCGCCTTGCTTTAGAACGGGTTAATGCGCGTTTATCCACGCGACGCCTGCCTTGTCCATCAGTTGGCGTGTTCAAGCAGCGGGAACACCGTGGCATGGAGCGTGCTTCATCATTTGCATACACTGGGTGTGTGCAGTGTTTCAATCCTCCGCAATTTTACGACTCGTACACTAGCAGGAATGAAGTGTGCTTTGTAAATGTACCGGCTGAGTCCCCAGGTGTGGATGAAATGTTTGCTACCCAACTCGGTGGTATTCATTTTAACTACCTCTCAAGGTCGAAGAGCTTAGTTGGCCTCACTGGTGTCAATCCTGTGATTAGGTCAAACACTGACGCCTGTAGTGGATGGACTGGTCTACTGAACCCGGCCACCCTATCCCCACTCGGCACCTGCCCCATCGAGATCGATCTCGAGATAGATATCGTGATATCGAGAGACTCTACTTCCATTTTAGTTGCCTCTTGTCGCTAAGTGTTGTAAACGTGAGTGAAGGGACAGTTATTGGGAGTAAAGACGAGAGGCGAAACCTTAAGTGTTGAGTGCTGGACTGGAGACCACCTGTTCGGTGTGGATATGTTTCTGAGGAGTAGTGGAGAGGGCAAATGATGTGGGTGTGTATTGAAGGAGGGGATCTCCAGGTGTAGGTATCCTGCTGAAGAGTTCTGCCCAGAGGGCAAAGATGGGCCTGGGTTACTGGATCGCTTTGTGCAAAAGAATGATTGGGGTAGTGTAGAGTTCAGATGGTGTTAGCGCAGAGGCTTTTGGAGGAGGAGAAGTACACAACGGGTTTCACCTGCAGTGAGTGGCTAGTCACTGTGTAGAATAAATGTATTTTTTGAACATGGTAACCCCGTTATTGAGGGGCACACCCAAGACACTGCATAGAACATGATGTAGCGAGGCATTCCAAGTTGCATGGCCACCTAACCACGCTCCCTCCGCTGGTCTCTGCAGACATTTACTTAAATTTTCTTGCTAGGCCAATGTCTAGCTCTCTTGCTGATGGGCACATTATACAATATGCAATAAGAATCGGAAATGGCACCATGGGAGGGGAGTTGACTGTGGACCCCAGTCATTTCCCTAAAGTGATGAGAATTCTAAAGGGGTATGAATCTTTTGGTTCAGAGAGACACCAGTTGATTTCACTTTATTTAGATTAAGTGAGTTGGCGAGCTGAGAGCCGTCTCGGATCTCAGAGTTGCTCTTGTGCTGTGCTCTTTGGGGCTTGCTAGGACTTCTGGGGAAAAAGATGGTCTGACATGTGCTTCTCTTTACTAGAAGAATTCTACCACAGTATCCTTACTGGCCTCAAACCTCATATCACACCCAGCTACACACCAAAAGGTCTCGATCCCCACACAATCGACGGCGAGGCAGTGCTAATACTTTGTGGCATGATATTCCTCACCAGGTGGTAGATTAATAGGAAGGGGAAAAAATATGTTGAGGACTCCTCAGTGCAGGTGTCAGTAGCTGGCGAGGCTCCTTGATCTCTGCAGGGTGCTGTGAGGGTGTAGGAGACTGACGAGGAGTTATGTTGTGGGCTACAAACCTTTATTAAATCAGTTCAGAAGCCTCTCTATCCCTACTTTTAAGGGCTATCCTGCCACAACCTAGGAAAACAGTGAGTTGTCAACCAACCCAACACTATAAAACCTAATTCTTTAACGTCAAGTTCGTGTTTCCTTCAGCAGGAGAATGACTCTTCTCCTGGTTTCCTTCTGTCTTATAGTAGAAGTAACTACTTCAATGTTCTATCACAAAGAACTAGCGGAATGACTCCCTTCTTGTCAGTCATTTGGGGGGGTGGGAGGGGCGCAAGAGGGCTATAGCCACGGGTCTGTTAGTTGTAGCCCTGGATAGATGCTCAGGGTTTACAACAAAAAGGCTAGCTAGCCCTGAGTCTCAACGGGCCTGACATTAGCATAGCCCCAGATCTTTTACAGACCTAGTTATACCCCTGCAACCTGTCCTTCTATGAAAATTCTCGACAGTGGTCTTTAACTACTCTTGCAGAAAACCTGGATTGGTCTATTTAACTCCTTTGAGGAAGTGACTTATTTGGCTTCCATTTACCACTCTGAGGGGGATGGTTCCCGTACCACTCAACTTGGGCAGCAGAATTGGGTAGACCACTGCAATGAGGCAGATGACTTCCAATGCACTCTGCTTGGGCAGTGGGGTTTGGATGACCACTGCAACGAGGGTGATGATTCCGGACGCACTCTGGCTTCTTGGTTTGGCTTCATGGACCCCTCCCAGTATTCCCACCATACTAATTTGCTTATTTTCTGTTGGGACATGGCTCCGGTTCTTCCTGGGGTTGCAGATTCCTTCCTCTGAGATTTCCGATACCTGCGCGGCTCTGTGGCAGGCATCAGCTGGTGGGCTCGGCACTGTTTCCAGGCCTCATGGCCCACCTTTCTGTAGTTGCGCCACCACCTCCATGCTTTTTCCTTCTGGCAAGTCTGCTCACAGCCAGGTTCTGGGACATTGTAGCAGCATCCCATTCTTTGCTGCATCCACCTGGAGGAACAGCTTCTCAGTTTCTCTGGTCCTCATGGTTTGAATCTCCCCTGTAGGACTTCTGCGATGACCGCTTTCGGACATGTTCTTGCTTTCTACTTTATATGGTTGACTCTGCCCTCACATAACGTCAATACCATCTTGCATGGAAAGTCTTAGGCACTCTTCATGCCTCCAGTGAGCTTCGTTGCAGAACATGGCTTGTTTTGCGTATCGCTTCTCGTGTTCTTCTTCGTCCCAGTATGTTCTACATTTGTCAGTCATGGTTTTACAATAACACATGGTTCCATTATCAATGGTGGGGGAAAGGGGTTACCATCAGGGTTGGGGGAGGGGCTGGCGGTAAGTGTTCTGTGAAAGAGTTGTAAGGAGGCTTTTCCCCATGTGGACCTCCTTATCCCCAGGCAGTGAGTGCCTCCCTATTGTCCTGCCACATTTCACCCTTAGGGGAACTATTGGTTAGCAGTCTCACCTCTCTAGCCTCATAGGAAAGGTCTCCCCTCTGGAGAGCAGTAACTAGACCTGGTGAATCGTCAGTGCCCAGATTGTGAACCAAAAAGGCAGTCACTCGCCCAATAAACCACAATGGGAACTCTCTGGTAGAGGACTCCCCTCCTGGTCCAAAACCAATGCGGTATGCTGAAAGATGTGTAGACCGTACTGCCTCGGAGTTCGTTGTAAGGCAGAAGGTTTCAAACTGTGGGGCTTGTGGCATGAATCCAGGGGGTTTTGGGGGTGGGAGTGCATGCAGACCCCAGCCTGAAATCACCAAAAAGGAGGAAGGAAAGAAAGCTGGCGTGGGACATGTGTGCAGATTCCATCCTACCTTGGCCCTGTGCATGTACAGTGTGATGGTTCCAGGCTTAGGGTAAGTAGGAGTGGCTGACCCAGGAAATAGACACCCCGGTAGCGTGCTCTTTATTCCTTTCAGAGAGCTTGCTTCCAGGGTGTATGAATCCAGTCACAGGCACGGAACAAGACTGGAATTTTATGAGGTAAGGTGAGCCCTGGGATTGTTTGTGGAAAGGGCGGGTGGTGTTTTATTTTTGGAGCAGGTGGGGAAGCCCTGTGGTTGTCTGTGGAGCAGGTTGGTGGGGCCCTGGGTTTGTATTTGCAATGAGTGGGGGAATTTGGACTATTCAGGGTAAGGGAACCCAGGGACTCTGCAGGGAGTGTTTGGGAGGAGCTGCAGGGGAAGTTCTGGGCAGGGATGACTCGCCCATTATGTGCGAGAGGATGTCAACACAGCGGCCCTCTCGCCCATTACGGCGAGCCACACTTGGTCGCTATGGCATATCTGGGAGAAATATGTATGCCCCTCCACTTAAAAAATTCACCCGCCACTACTGACCCTTGGAGTGGTGAGCCCAGGGACTGGTGGGAGCAGGGTGGGGAGTGCACAGGAACTGGGCTAGGAGTGGTATGAGGGAGCCCAGAGACTATGATGGTATCAGGTGGGGGAGCTCAGGCACTATACTGGGCGCAAGGTGCTGTGCTGGCGTGTGATCTTTCATAGTCATTTGGTCTTGTCCATTTGGCATTTTTGGGGGGTCCGCTCTTCGCACATTTTACTTAAAGGGGGGTGGGGAGAGGGCAGGCCAAAAAAGTTTCAGGATCACTGCTAAGGTAAGGAGACAGTATTAATCCAGATGCTCCTGTGAATCCCTCAACCTTTAAAGTGTTAGTACTGAGCTTGGCAGGGTGTGGTCCGGAGTGGTTGTCTTCTTGAACAATGGAGATTGAAGGAGGGAAAGTATGAAAGGTGGATAGATGCAAACAATGGGGTATCTGTATATGGTCTTGCCCATCTAGAAAATGGCCTGGTTGAGAGGGTGCCACTCTGAGACGGTCTCCTGATTGCCCTGGCTGCTGATCACTTACTTGAAATCCTCTAGATAAAGGAGACAGTCTATCTCCACGTGGGAATGCATAGTAGTTGGAGAGCTCTCATTAGTGCAGGTTAGCGTGACTTGGATCAGGCTGTGAAGTCAGTTGATCAGAACAGCTTCTGTGCCCATCACAGACCTTTATCCTTGATTCATCAGAACTTTGTTGCATGGCTTGCTGTTTCCGGGGTGCCCGTCTGTGCCTGGTGCTGTCCCAAGAGCTGCCATCTTGGGTACAGGCACCAGTAAATAGGGCGCAGACCTGGGGGGGGGGGGGGTGTCTTGCTCGGATCAGCGAGGAAGGGAGGACTTTAAGCCCAAAAGGTGTTCTTTTTTTTTTAACTTTTATTTATTGGCATAAAGGTTAAGACAGGCACAGTTCAAATTACATAGCAATGAGCTGACAGCATAACCGTACAATCGGCACCACACCATGGTTAGGTTATACATCACGAACTAATAACTGACCTCGCGGGGAGGCGTCAAGAAGCACAAAGAAAAAGTAAAAACCAATAGGAGAAGTTGGATCACCCGTGGCATGTCGGATTGTCCTGGTAGGGGAGATGAGGTCAGTTCCACTTCATCTCTGCCATTCAAATAGCTACAAAATTCCTACCAGACATTTTTGGGGCGAGATGTCGGAGGTAGGGATCCAATGTATTCCTCTTCGCACATTTGTGTCCAGGTAAGGGCTTTCAGCTACATCGTAAAAGTGGGAGAATTGCGGCGCTTCCAGCATTGCAATATGCATCTTTTGGCCACCATAATACTTACATTTACAAAGACATTTTCTTTACATTCTCACCTTCCCAAGCACCAAATAGTATGGCAAGTGGCTCCATACTCACCCGAGAACCAACTATTTCGGAGAGTGCCTCTGTCACAGCCGTCCAGAATGTGTTTAGGGCGGGGCAAGCCCAGAACATGTGTACATGGTCTGCCTCACAGGATTTGCATTTGGGGCACACAGGGGTCGGGGTGCCTGTGAATGACGCAACTCTATACGGTGTGTAATAGAGGCTATTTAGGAGCTTAAATTGCATGCAGCGGAATCTGGCGCTTAGGGAGACCCTTCGCGTGTGTGTACACATTATGCCCCAGAGATCGTCTGTGATTTCGACTCCAAGTTCCATAGCCTAAGCCTCGCGTGGTTTAAGAGTTGTCCGCAGTGTTGTTCAGTTGCATTTTGTACAAATTAGAAATTATGCTTTTGGCACCTCCCGGAATTTGCTATATATTGTATTTCAGGAGAGTCTGGGGGTTCAATAGGGCATGAGGGCCACATCGTCCGTACTGCAGCAATAAGCCTATAATACTGCAGCATTTCGAGTGGAGAATTGGAGTGATCAGGGCGCCATGTTTGGGGGGGTGATAAAAACACCATCGGGGAAGAGTTCGGCAAGGGCACGGTATCCCAGGTTTTCCCAGTAGCGTATGAGATTTTGGTCATGTGTGGGGGGTGGGGGGGGGGGGAGTCTGGGGAACTGCCACAGGGAAAGCCACTTGTAGTATGGGCGCTGTTCCTGGTCAGAGCCTAGGATGCTCCTCCAGGCCCTAAGCGTAGCGGCCACCGGGTCCGCATGAGCATCTGTTTGGAATGCGCGGTTCAGTAGCAGGGACATATTAGTTCCACCTCCCGCCAGTTTCTCAAGTTTTACGTGTATGGGCGGGTTCTGGAACGTGTACCAATTGGAGGCATGATGGGCCTGTGCAGCATTCCAGTACAGGCGAAGGTCTGGGGCCGTGAAACCCCGTTTGTCATAGGGCAAGGTCATGTGTTGCCACTTCTTGCGGACTGAGCCTGGATGCCAGAGAAATTGTGCGCACTCCGAGTGGAGCTTCTTGAAGTATTGAATCCCAGGCCAGATCGGCACGTTAGCAAAGACATACAGGAGTTTGGGGACCACTACTCTCTTTATTAGAGAGAGTCTGCCCGCTAGGGATAGAGGTAGATTGCGCCATTTGGAGAACTTGGAGAAGACTAGGTGGGCTGCTGCCTCGTAGTTGTCTGTCAATAGAGAGGCCTTGGCTAGTGATATTTGTACCCCGAGATACCTAACCCCACCCGGGGACCAGCGTAGAGGGTATTCACAAGACGGTCGTTGGGTTGCCACAGTAAGAGGGAAAATTTCGGGCTTAGAGTAGTTGATTGTGAAACCTGAGAACGTACCTATCCTGGTGATATCACGGATGATCGGGTCCAAATATGTGGAAGGATTCCTGACATACAGGAGCACGTCATCTGCATATAGAGAGGTGATCTCTGGTGCATCCATTAATCGTATGCCTTTATTGCCGTGCCGACCCCTTACATGATCAGCCATGGGTTCTATAGCGAATGCAAAAAGGAGGGGAGAGAATGGGCATCCCCGACGAGTGCCCCTGTGTAGCGTAAAGGGAGAGGAGGGAACAGAGTTTACAAGAACTCTAGCTCGTGGGTCCGTGTATAACAGTTTTATGCAAGAGGTCATTTTTGGACCCACACCCATTTTCTCCAGCACGGCCCACAAATATTGCCATGAGACCATATCAAAAGCCTTTTGGGCATCTAGTGTTACCGCCACCGCGTCCGGGTCAATTCTGGACATCACATTAAACAGGCAGCGGATGTTCAGTGCTGTGGATCGACCCGGGATGAAACCGCACTGGTCCTCATGGATCATGTGGGACATGAAAGGGAGAAACCTGTTAGCAATTATCTTAGCAAAGATTTTCGTGTCGGTATTAAAGGGATAGGGGCCTGTAAGACCCACACTCGTCCGGGGGTTTTCCAGGTTTGGGGAGGACAGTTATTAAAGCTTCTCTAAGGGAGGGGGGGAGGCAATTCAAACAAAGTGATTCGGCCCAGACCCCGTGTAGCACAGGCGCTAGTATAGCCACATGCTCCTGGTAGAACTCGGAAGTGAGCCCATCCGGGCCAGGCGCCTTGTTTTTGGGAAGGTCCGATATCACCTGAACTATCTCCTCCAGGGTAAATGGGGCGTCTAATATTTCCCGGGTGTCTTGGGAGATAAGGGTCATAGGGATGCTCTCAAGGAGGTCGTCTAGGTCTTGGGCAGAGTGTTCTGGTTGGGGACCATACAGATTGGCGTAGAAGCTAGTGAAAGTGTCTAGTATGGACTGATCTGACCAGTGCCTCACTCCACTGCCAGCTATGATGTCAATGCGGGTCCCACCAGTCTCAGCACGCACTAGCCTGGCCAGGGTTCTACCCGGTCTGTCCCCCTCCCCATATCTACGGGCCGCAACAGGGCGTGTATAGTATTGTACCTCCCTCATAGCGTGTGACTCAAACTTTTCCAGTTCTGATCTGATCGCAGCTAGGGTCATTGGGGACTGAGTGGTCAGGTAGTCCTGTTCAAGTGCTTTAAGTTTGGTTTCCGAGTTGGTTAGGGCCTGCCTTATAGCTTTCAGGACCCCAGCTTCCCTAGAGATGCACATCCCCCTGATGTAAACCTTGAACGCCTCCCACCGAATCCCTTCGGGTGTATCGGTTGTATTGTTCTTTTCAAAGAATGTAGTAATATCGGCTAGGATCTCGGCTTTAAAGACAATGTCTGATAGGGCGGTGGATTTGAAGCGCCAGTGGGGGTCTTAGCGGCACTGCGTCACCGAGTTGAATCTGTAGGAGTACAGGGGAATGATCAGATAGCGTGCGTGCAAGTATCGTGACACCTGAGACCTTCCCCACCAGTCTGCCAGAGAGTAGAAACAGATCTATTCTCGAGGAACTGTCAGGCACAGTGGAATAGAAAGTATAGTCTCTGTCATGGGGGTGGAGCGTTCTCCATACATCATGTAAATTGAGAGAATCCATATGTAAGAGGAGACCTTTAGTCGCTCGTGGTGTGGGTCTGCGACTGGTCGTCGTCCTATCTAGTAAACTGTCCAGTGTTGGGTTCATGTCCCCCCCCATATTATGGGGACGTCTGTGTATCTCATGAGTATGGCCGTCACTCCGTCGAAGAACTCGGGGAATCAATGTTGGGCGCGTATACATTGACCAGTAAGCATTCTTCGTGAGCCAAGGTGCAATGCAGGATCACGTATCTGCCTTCTGCGTCAATGTGCGATGCGCGGAGAGTAAAATGGATAGATTTGTGAATGAGAGTCAGGACCTCTCTAGCTTGGGTGGAGTATTGGGTGAAATATCTGTTAAGACCCCAAGTTTGTGCAATGTTCGACGATAGGTGTTTAAGGGCATGTGTCTCTTGTAGTAGGAGAACCTTGACCCCGTGCCGTTGTGCGTAGGCCGCAATCCTACGAGATTTTGTGAAATTTGTCAGGCCACGTACATTCCATGACATCATTTTAAACGCCATGTAGGCAGCCTACGGGACATCCCAAGCAAAGGCACTGCCCTTGATAAACGCCATGAGTGCTGCCATACTGCACCGTTGCCATCGTGTGTAACCCGTCTCAACCCCTGCGCCATTTTGAATATAACCTACCCCAACTTTCCAACCCCCCGCCCTCACCGCCTTTCCCAACTAGCGGTGTGTGAATACCCACCCCTAAAGTGAACTATTGGATGCCATCCCCAACTTGGCAATGCATGGAAAAAAAGCCCAACCGGGGCGAAGACACAAACATTTAGATTCTACAGGAATTGCAGCTGCAGTGGGGGCCACCGCTGCCGTTCCGCCCACCAGTATTGATACGAATCTTGAATAAACAACATAATCAGAGGCTCGGCTAGCATAAATAAGGTTACAGAGCAAGGATGCATGTATTAACGGGCATCAAGACAAACTCATAAGGGGAGGACAGCGGCCAGTTCTAGTCGTTGTCCATCGGGACCTCAGGAGGCTCTGCCAGTGGAATCTGCGCCTCGATGAACTTTACAGCCTCGTCCGGGACCGTGAAGAAATAGAGCTTGTTACGATGAGTGAATTTAAGGCGTGCGGGGAAAAGCATAGCGTATTCAATCTTCCTATCACGTAGCATTTTCTTCACCCCAGCGAATCTGCGTCTCTCCATTTGCACACCTACTGAAAAATCGGGGAAGATCCTGATTACTTGTGAATCCATCCTTAATTCCCCCTTCTCCCTGGCCAGGCGGAGTATATGATCCCTGTCCTTATAGCTGAGCAGTTTTGCTATGATAGGTCTGGGGAAGTCCCCGGGCCGCGGCCAAGGTGCCAAGGAGCGGTGAGCTCTTTCGACCGTGAAGAATGGCGAGAGATCAGGGTCATCCAGGAGATCTGAGTTTTTCCACCACTTGTTCCATGCGCCCTTTGAGTGCAGTTTCGGGGACCCCAATTATGCGAATGTTTCTCCGCGACCTCGATTCGAGGTCATCGCATTTAGATTTGACCTGTTTCATGTCTCGGACGAGCTCTGACACTGTGTTTTGCAGAACATGCACATTGTCTTCAGTGGTGCCAGTCCTCTGCTCCACTTCGGTAATCCTAGCCCCGTGCTGGTCAAGCTTAGCCCTTAATGACGCCACATTCGCATTAATGTCATCTAGCTTTTCATGAAATGCTGCAAAGTTTTTAGCCATGGATTCCATCATAGTGGCCAAGTCCGGCTGCGGGGGGTCCGGCAGAAGGTCGCCCTCCTCCTGGGTTGTAGCGGACGATGCCTGGTCTCCCTTGGGTGTCGCCCTGGCGAACTTGTCCATAGCCCCGGCTTTGCTAGTGGCACGCGATCTGTTAGACATTCTTCTGGGGAATAGTTGGGGCCAACACGACGATATAGGTGGTGGGGGAGGCCAGGATCGCACCGCCAGAAAAGGTAGGTGGACAGCGGCGGTGAAATCCCGACTTGGTGTGTTCAGGCGACACCGTTCCCCTCTGCAGGTATTGAGAAAAAAGGCAGCCTCCCCTTTTCTTTAGGCCATCAAGCGAAACATGTACGTGGCGCGGGCGTTCCAGCAAGTGAAAGCAAACAGCCAGCAAGATGTCAAAGAGGTGGCAACGTGTCCCGATCCCTCACGAAAGAAGTTGGCCAAACAAATCTCACTGTTCAAGAATATCAGGGGGAGGTAGAGCAGGCCTACATGCAGGCAGTGATATTGGGCAAAGGCAGGCAGAGAGGAGGGAGATCTCCCGGGGCAAGGCAGGGCAAGAAATCGCAACCAAGAGCACCCACCTCTCCCGCTTCGTAGGGTGGCTAATCCGTGTGTCTCCAGGAGGCTCCACTCCATCGCAATGTTCACAAGTCGAATGCAGGAGGTAGTTGGTAGTTGCGTCCGGCCAGGAAGATCAGGCCTCCTCCCTCAGGCGACCGCGGCAGGTCTTGTGGCGAGTCCGTGAGGCGAGCCGGGAAGGGCCCGCCTGTCCAACGGCCCGAGGGCCGACGAGGATGGCAGTCACGGCCCCGGTGGTCTACCGCGGCAATTCCAGGGCCCACAGGCGGGGAGGCAGTGCGCTCGCGTACTCGAGCGCAGGCCCAGAGCCCGGCCTCCGCTCCTCGGGCCAGGCCGCACCGCCCGCGGCCAATCGGCCCACGTCCAGGAACTACACGAAGCACGGGGGCCGCCCGCGGCCAGAGCGACCGCGGCACCAGATCCCGGCCCCAAGCCGCAGAGTCGAGGAGGGCTCCTGCGGAAAGCGGAGCGTCGCAGGCAGCAGGGCCCCAGGCACCGCCGAACCCGCAGGCGGGGGAATGCCTGCGCCCCGAGCGGTCGCAGCAGGCCCAGTCGCCCAATCTCCAGGGTGGAGGCAGCGTTTTCTCCCCAGCTTTCGGCCTCAGCAGCGGAAAAGTCCCAGCAACAAAATCGCGGCAGTAACTTGGAGGAATGTTACGGATGAGCGCCGATACAGCGGACAAGCTGGTGGGCGAGGACGGAGCTTCCAGACTAGGCAGCCATCTTCCTTGGCTGCTCAGCAGCGCCCCCCCAAAAGGTTGTTTTCTAACGGCAGGGCCATCCTAAGGATTTTCACGTCCAGGGCAGCAACTTGCTTCTCTCGCCCCACAAACCACTGGAAGGGATTGAACACATTTGGCTACAGCCCTGCAATTTCCAATGTTCTTTATTTCTGGCTTCTTTTGTAGGAACTGATCTCATCGGAGCTGATTGAAAAACCTGCCCCAGAGCTAAAGAATGAGCCCTGGGGAAGGGGAACCTAGGCTGCCAATTCCCTCATGTGAAGATTTGTTGTAGCAAGCGGAGATCAAGCAATAAGACTTCCTCTGCATTCAGTGCACTGTGCAGACATCCACAACAAGGTGCTCTTCTGCCCAAAAAACAGAATGACTGTGAAGGGCCTTCAGTGTCCATAGGGATATCAAGTTCTCAAACATGCATTGTGCAACTATGCAGTGTTTGTCTAATTTTAGCAGGTGGTTGTTGGGGGGGGGGGGCGGGTCTTTTGGGGCTGATCTGCGGAAGGTGTGAAATGCACCCACAGTTGGATCTCCTGGGGATGGAGAACTGCTACAAGTGTAGACACCAGCTTCTATTTCAGGAAGTGACTGTGGGAGGGCTTCTCTGGAGCAAGACCGGGCATGGAATGGTAGCTTCTTGAATGTTTTGGGATTTCTTCCACCTTCCCAGTATTTCATTTTGCACCATTTGGTGTGGTGCAAGTCTTGGCCCTTGTTCCAAAATCTACAGAAGAATGTAGGTGTTTGGCCACGTCAGGCCATTTCGATAGCCTGCCACATTTTCAAATGCCAAAAATGGCTTAAAATTGTGGGCATTTCTAGGGAGATCCTAAACTGTTTTAAATTGTTTTTTTTGTTTTTTTAAATGCCCCATACCTGTTGGCTTTTTTGGCACATATATAAAAAATTGGCAGATTTGGATCTTGGGGATGGCATTTTGGAGCCGACCTGCCTGCCAGAAAAACACCATTTAATCTTGTCCTCTTCCTCTGCTCTCACGGCCTGTGTCATTAGCTGAATATGGCTTGCATTTTCCTGCTCAAGTAAATTCCCTTCAACATATTTGGCATTTTAGGAACTACTTTTATTTTCTGTACCTCTGACTTCTTAAATGATGGAAATTTCAGATTTGCCTCAATGCGAATTGTACTTTAAAGATGTCACGTGGCAGGCGTGATGGGGATTCCTTTGATCCTCTGATATATAAATTGTACATTTTAAGCCTTGATTGAGAGAACCATGATTGTCTTCTGGTTTATTTTTGGATGTTAGGTTTGGGAACAGCATGCGAGGCATTAACTGGAATTAGATGGCATTACAGAGGCATCCAAGGCTGCATTTAGCTTAAGAACCGCACGTGGGGAGACACTTTACTATAGGCTAAATAATTTCTACCTTCAGGTAGTGTGTGGGGAGGTTCTTCTAGAGCATGTTTCTGAGGGACATTTGTAATTTACTCTGCCATAAGCTGTTTACATTAGAGACATATTAAATGTTTGGAAAGATTGTTTAGCTTAATGGATTTTAAGAGCTGCATAGACATTTTTCATTCAAGAATTTTAAGATGCATACATTTAAATCACCAAGTGTTCAAAAGTTCTGTACTTGAGCCATTTATGTATGCTTCTGTAATACAATTGGGAGCCTAGAGAGAAAACATAATTTAAAGTGTCTACACTTGTAGTACGTATAAAACCAGTTAGTAAAATGTTCATACATTGTCTGGAAAGCTCATGAAAATGGAGTTAAGACCTCTGGAGGTGCCGGAGCATATGCTGGCAGCCCCCCCTCCCCTTTCCTTCCTACCCTCCTTACCTAGTGTAATGGTGACCTCAGTGCTGCAAGAAGCAGAGCGGCAGTATCACTAGGGGCCAGAAGGAGACTCCAGCAGCCGGACCGTGGCGAGCCCTGCCGCATCCAGGAAAACTCCACCACAGCAAGGACGAGGAGGCCAGTCCCTGTACGCTGTCACGGCCTGACAGCTACCCGCTGGATGTTGCATCCAGCATTACACCAGCCACCAGAGGAGGGAACAGCACACCAATACCCTGGGATGTGGGGCCAGGACAACACAGCCTGCCACAGAAGAAGGTACGCCACGAGGGATCCTCTAAGGGAGAGGTTCTTTTAAAAAGGGCAATTAAGTCCCAATGCCATTAAACCACAAGGGATTGTTAAAATAGTAAACCAAGGTTTCTGGTATTAAGGCCCCAGAGAGGCCTTGATGCCAGAAACCAGACTAGCCCACCAGGGATTCAAGGGTATAAAGGCTGTGAAAAGGGGGAGGGGGTTATAAAGGCTTACAAGCCTTTTGAAACCTCTCTAAGCCCTTCCCCGGTCACACACCCACAAGAAAGCTAATTTGGTTGGACAGGGCAAGTATCCAATCCTGTGACGGAATGGGATATTGAAGTGTGATTGGTTTAGTGTAGGTGAGGAGAGGAGGTGTGGAGGACGACATCTGAGAGAACGGATGATGCAAGTACGAATGAAGTGCGGAGGCTATTGGAGAGGGGCGGGGTCTGTGGAGTTAGTGTCGGAGGAAGAATCAAGTCGAGTAGAGTAGAGGTAGTGGTAGCGAGTACTAGAGTAGCAGTTACAGGTGGTGGTGGTGGTGGTAGTAGTAGTAGTAGTGGTGGTGGCGGCCATAAAGGGTAAGACTAAAGGGCGAAGAGTTAGTGGAGGAAGAGTAGTTGTGGTAATAAAGTGGAAGCAGTAGAGGTGGAACCAGTGATGTGAAGTAGCGGAATAAGGATTGGTTTTATGAACAGAGAAGTGGTAGCAGCAGAGGAGTAGAGACAGAGGTGTAGCGTAAGGAGAAGGTGGTGCCATCAGAGGTAGTAGGCGGTTGTGACAGTATCGAGCAGAGTAACGGACTAGGATCAAAGAGTAGAGGTAGGCAGGCAGAGTGCGAGAGTCTAGGGACATCAGGAGGTACAGTGCACAAGAAGGCACCAACCCCAGAAAACCCCTGGAATACTAAGTGGCCTAGGTTAGGGACATATAGAAGATTCTTAAAGAGCCATCGGGTCAGGGTTTACACCATTAGTCTCAACCAAAAACACACTGACGGTACCATTCAACAGAATAACATCCCCGTTATGGTTTCCTGGGCTGGGGAGGAGGGACTTGCCAGGGAAGTTGAGCTACAGAGGGACAGCCCTTTATTCCAAAACCCAAAACCGCAAAAAACATCCAGATCCATCCATCAGCCTGTCTATTTAAGTTCAGTAAACACCCTCAGACTTGCATCCTGAGTTAGAGTGGAAATTTGTGGTGGTCCGCACAGTCTCGTGTTTTAGAAAGCGATTTGAAAGCCTTTTTTATTGGTCTAAAGGGAATGTATGTTGTAAAGTTTTTAAATTGGTCAAACATTTTAAATGGGGTTTAAAAATTGCAATATTAATCTATACAACATCATATGGCACTTGCTGCCGTAGATGAATTGCAAACTGCACTCTGTGAGCAGCGGTCAAAACTTTGGTTACCGATTGTACCAACCATACCAGGAAATGGGCTGGAGAACATAACCTCCATGCTCCCGAGATTGGATGCCCACATATGACAAGAATGGGAGCGCAAGAAGCAGAATGGATAACCAAACTCTAAATCACAAGATGAGTGGATGTCCTAAAGAAATTAACTGGATACAGAGAATCTAGGACCAAAAGCACAGCTTCCCACCCCCACAGAGGCTAATCCAGAGGGGCTTAAACAATATCCACTGTTGAGAACAAAAATGGAAGACCATTAAACTTCTTGGGGGGGGGGGGAGACTGAAAAAGCAAATATGGTTAATATGAAGAATGGTAAAAGATTATATGAAAAGGAGTTTGGGGTAGTGCAATTCCAACATCCAAACAGCAACAATCTTATTTTTAATGGATAATTTGAACAATGGCTCCCTTGTAGGAGTAATGAATTTCATAACCATCCAAATTAAGTGCTTGGAATTAACAAAAACTTTAGTGTCAAAGACACCGTAATGAGTGCATATCAACTTTGGATTTGTCTGAAAGACCAATATCTTCATATGTGCTCATATGCACACCATTGACTAAATCACCATACTATGACCAAGAGACGTTCCACGCTCTAGAATCAGAAGCCCTCCCAAACCAAGGGAAAGATACCAGACTATGGAGGCATGGTTCCATGGAGGAAAGCTAGAGGAATTAACTTTATTCCCATAGATGGAGATACATACATAATGGGGAACACAGCGTGTGCAACTCTAGGTGCTACAAGATAAGCTCCTGATTAAGGGACTCCCGTCCCCTGCACACTATCCCAAGCTCATAAATGAGCTAAACATTTAGGAAAAAGTAAATTTCAATTCATACATTCAATTATGATTGCTGGCATACAAGCATATTGTAGTTTCCAATGATAGATCTCAAAGATGAGGATATTTCTTCAAAGGTATTTTTATTGTTCAAAAGTTCATAGAAGGCCCAACACGTTTCGAGATAAACCTCTCTTCTTCAGGGGTATATTCAACATTATGCAACACATCTATAGAAACATTTCAAAAAAACATAATTACATTTATAGTAGAGTACTTTTTGTTACTGTTTTGCATATAAAATGGTAACATTTTTATGTTCAAAAGGAAAAAATAGAAAAAAGTGGTTCTTGTGATACTATATACAGCTGTCTAGTCATTCTAATAATTGGAACTTATTTTTTCAACTTATTTTCAACATTGACTCTGCTAATCTCAAATAGAATACTTGTCAACATACTTGTCTAAGCCAAATACGGTTCAAAGCAGACCGTTAGTCTAAAAACCAAAATGGAATCGTCAAACAAAAGGATATGGATTATCTGTAGGTACTGTATCATAGTTGGTCAAGGGGATAGTCTCGTGTGAGGGTATGGTACCCTAATAGTCTTACAAAAGTTTGCTATGGAGTATAGAAGTGTGTGGTCTTAATGGCATTTATGCCGAGAGAGTTTAACAACTATGAGACAAAATAGCTTATACATAGGTCAGATTGGATATTGCCTGATGGTAGTGAGAGTAAGTAAGTTCTTACCCTAGGTAAGGTTCCAGAAATCGCTGTTGTATGCGGTGTACAACTTAAGGTAAGAGATACCAGGTAATTCAATGCGTTCTTATGGCGTTCCTTTTGCTAGGGAAAAGGTGAGTTTTCGTACCGTTAGCTTAAGTGATAGAAGAACAGGCAAGTGAGGGTAAAGGGTAGGGAAGGGTGTTGTCAGCAAAGGTTGAATGCTGCTTACCTCTGGCTATGATCCCAAGAGTGTGGAGGTTCTCTGCGCATCCGTAGCGTGATGTTAGTAAAGATCAAAATGGCTGTATATATTACGGCGCTAAGTAATGACGTCATGACGTTGTGGCGTGACATCACAGATATAAACAAAAGAATTTTTGTTCTAAATACGACAGAAGATGTTCATGTGTAATGAACAAAGATTTTGATGGTTGTCTGCTTGGACACGAAGAGTTTGTTATCCGTGATCAAGGAGTAAATTACCATGCCGTAGAAGTGAAAGTAACGCGGTTATTAGACAGAAGGTTAAATGGGGTTATGAGTTAGTGGTTTAGGGAGCTGGGATGGAAAGGGAAGAATTTCCTGATATAGATTTCTGATGGTGAATAATTAAGTATAACAAATTGATAACCTGTGGGATACTGTACATTGTGCGATGTCTAGGTAAAGCATGGTCTCACATGTGATCGTTTCAAACTTGTACAATGATTTCCTGTAGGAGACTTACATTCTGTCAGGTTACACACATTTTATGTACAATATGATGTACTATTCAACAAAAATGACCTTGTCATTGTGACTTACATTCTAATGGGAAACACAACTTGGTCCTGATACAATTAGGAGATGTCAACTCTAGGTGCTAAACGGCTATGACCACAACATAAAGCATAGTCAAAACCATGGGCTGGCTTGTTCTAAATGGGACATGAGTGTTGGGGAGATTTATCATTTTTATGTATCTCCCCCCTCCCAGTGAGGACCCCGGTCACTTTTTGCTGGACTTCTGGACCTTTTTCTGAAATCCTGAATGAGTGGAGCCTTTTCCACTCATTCATTCTTATGGGCTGTGTCTTTTGGAACTCTGTTCTTTGTATTGTACCTATACTATGGAATCTATTTTCCTGCATAACTCTTAAAGGCATCTGTATTTTACTATTGCAGCTCCTTATGGGCAGTGTTGCAAGGGACCCTTAGGGTCCTCCTTTGAGATTATTTTCAGTATTTTGGAGCAACTACAATTCTTCAGGATAGCGAGATACTTAGTATCTCTCAAACGTCCTAGTCGGAGAGAGTGGCACATACCACCATATGTGGAGTGCTAAAGGGATACCTAGTATCCCCCTTCAATCTTATTCACATAGACACTCTCCTAGTTATGGCTGGTGGCAGTGGACGTGTTCTAACAACTATTGTGTGATTTCGCTACTGCAGCCTCTGTCCATAATCTTGGTAGTGCACAATAGGGCCACCCAAGTTCCAACGTGGGACCCTCCCTTCTTTTTTTCGCCATTACTAGCGTAGTTCTTTGTTGGCTCTTCTACAGTTCTTGGACGGGCAGGCCAGTGTGTGTTTTGCCTTTGGCAGTAACCCTTGGGTGTCCCCGCCTAGGCTCCAGAGTGTCTTGGCAGGCAGGAAGCGGGGAAGGAATTTTTTACACATCCCCCCCCTTCCTGTCCTTTTTCTGCCGAGTGCCTGAATGGGGCCAGCTCCCACTCTGTCTGGCTGTCCTGAAAGGACAGCCAAGCACCCCCTTTCTGTAAATTGCTGAGGAAGATTGCAGAGGAGCGAGTGCTGGAACTGTAGAACGGTAAGACTCCTGGAGTGAAAAGTAAGTCGACCACTTGAATCTGAAGTAACCGAAGACTACGACCAGAGGCTCATGCACAGCCTTTGCAACACCATGAAGCGGCTACTGCTGTCCTGACCCCATTTTCTGTGCAAGATAGGAACTCTGAAGAGGACTGCTTCCCTTTGACTTGTGGGAACAACCTGTCCCAAGACTAACTTTGATTGGAGCCATCTCCCGTGGTCCTGTGAGTTTCCCGAGCTGCTAAACCCCAATACCAGGAGACATACTGCCCATTTTGAGTGCATCATTGTGGAAATGCTGAATCCATCCAAGTCTTTGCTGAGCCCTCCAGGACTCTCTAGAGACGCAATCCAACCCCACCATTCCTCCACCTCATCAGTGTGGTACTGCAGGAGCTGAAGATTGACCAGGCGAATAGCGTCCTTTGTTGGTGCTGCAGAAAAGGTGGCAAAACCTCTGTGACCCGAGAAGTTGCGGAAAGCCGTGCCAGAGGTCCTCCCTTGAGACTGCTGCTGAAAAATCCCATCCATTGTCCTGTGTTCCGTCATCAGACCAAAGAACCCTGAGGTCAGGTCCAGCGCTGCCACATCAAGGAGAATCCATCACAAACGTTTTCTTCAAACCCCATCTTACTCTTAAGATCAGCCTGACTGCTCTGCCACTCTACCAAGGTCCTTGAGTAGTTCAGACGGATGCTAAGAGTTGGGTGGATCTACAAACCACAGGGATAGCTTGCTAAAGTCTTACCTCCAAGTGGGACTTTTGGGAAACTCCCCTAACAATGAGACCCAATTGGACAATGTACCCTCAATAGCCCACTCTGGTGCAGAGTGATGGACTACGCCATCAGACGTACAACCATAAATGATCAAGATATTTGGAGTCCAACCCCCAAAATTAATTACCTTTTATCAGCACACCGACGGTCCTATATATTCAAGGACAAACCAACCAAATGGTTAACCCAGCACCACAAACATTATACAAAGGGAACAACATCCTGCAGAATAGATAATGTGAGAACATGGCAGACGGCCCTCTATGAATTGCAGCACAAATGGACTGAACGGGCCCAGCAGTCAAGGACTGAATGGATGTGTAATAAACGGCAGGAAATGAACCATTAACGAGGACCAGAAAGCACAAATCCTAAAATGAAACGCCAGCATAGTTTTTCATTCAGATTTAAAATCCTTTCAACAAAAAAGCCTGACACCAAAGTGCACTAAAATGAATGGGATGGAAACTGAAGCATCCACACAGGAAACGAGTGGAGCAGTGATTTTGGCCAAGCCCCACCTTCACCTTCCAAATGGATGACTTTAGAACTGGAGAAATCGACCCCAGGCTTGATGCTGGGACAGACCAAGATTAACTCCCTGCGATGTGCCGATTGGCTAGTCTGTCTCCCACACAAGAAGGCTTACTAAAAAGCTTGGGTATCATGTCCCAATATGGTAGCTCATGGTCCTGAAGGGTTAAAAAAAGCAAAGTTATACCAAGAGATCCAGAAACTGCACGAAGCACTGTGACGAGGCTGAAGGGTGAAACCCTAGAGCACGCCATTACTTGAACCGCCATGTGTCATCTTCATTACACCAGAAAGCTTCATACTGTTCATGGAAACCTACTATGCAATAATGTCCACACGGGCACCCATGAGCCCACCTGTCGCGCTTGCTCACACTCTCCCACTCTGTAGTGAAATAAAACCAATGTAAGTGAAGTCTGGGTGCAACCTAAAACCAATAACCCTCGCACCTCGTATTTCACCCACTTCCTAGTCTTTAAACAGATGCTCAGTCCATAGAACCGCATGTAAGGATTGAAGTAGAGCAGGCTAGGCAACCCCAACTAAGACTGGAAGTGAAGATGCCCAACATTATTTACCACCTCGTGGAAGGTGATACTAGGACATGTCACTGTGAGTCCAGCCTTAAAACTGTTCCTGACCGAACCGACCTGGAAAGAATACTGAGAGAACACCTCAAACCAAAAGGCGAAGAGCAATGCATGCCACGCAGGCAATCCCAAACGAAATGTTACTCCTAGATCGAGAACACAAACCCCTCAAATAATGAACCGACGGTTAAGAGCACTAAACATCATGGCAAACTACAGGATGCGTTACCCTGCCCCGGGGATTTAAGAGGCAGGCAATCGCACCTGGAGCATAAGACCTGCAGCATGAGACCTGCAAATGATGCGGTATAGACTGCATTCACTGCCCCAAATATGAAAACCTCACTGCAGTCACTACTTGATAGTCCTTGCTACAGCAACAACAAATCGCACTACCTGGCGAGCAAAATATGGGAATTGAAAAAGCAGCAGAATACTTTGCAGTATGTCATATTGGGCGCCCCAATGACCAGAGACCTTCAGCCAGTATCTGCATGATTGCATTGACCATATACTACATAGATTTATAGATGAGAAACATGCACAATAAGTGTACTTCAGCTTTCCCAATGCTTTGCTTAATGTTGCACCAGACGACCCCTGCTAGATTCTCGGATTTGCGTGGTATGTATGTAATTGTGTGTGGGAGAATGTGTGATGTTCGGGTGGCTGGATGCACGTATGAGCGATTGTATGGCGTGAAGTTGAGGGAGTGGATCTGCTGGGCCGAGAATCCGTTTTTGGTGAGCAGAGGGAGTTGGGGAAAGGAGACTGGTGGGAAGGGTGATGGGTTAGTACTGCTTTTAACAGGTATCTATAAAAAAAAAGCAAGCCCGGGGAGTGTTATAACCAGGCTGGCTGCACTAAAAATGCCAGTCTATATCATGACCTTTTTTACTGGGCATTTATGAAAAACAAAGTATGCCTTCATTCTTATGCCTCTACACTGGCCTACATCAGGGCCAGTTTGAACATGTTTTGTTGTAGCATCGAATTAGTAATGGCAAAGCCAACAGAAGTATGTTCTTATGTGGGGTGTAACGTATCCAGAGAATTCATCCCCTCAAGGGGAGCCACCCCCTTTGGGACTAAGGAGGTGAGTCTGCTATGCTGAACACCCTTCTAAGGGAATTGGCAAGTAGGATTCCACCACGAATTACCCCCCACTAAAGAACTGGAGATGTCTAGAAAGGATTTTGGTTACCCTCCCTCAGAGGCGTTGCTAGGGGGGGTGGGACTGAAGAGGCTGTAGCCCCAGGTCTTTTGGTTGTAGCCCCGGATAGAAATTCAGGGGTTACAACCAAAAAGGCTAGCTAGCCCCCAGTCCTGACAGTCCCAAAATTATCATAGCCCCGGATCTTTTCCAGACCTAGCACCACCCCTGCCCCTGTTCCCAAGGTCCCAATATCTTTGTTGACCAGATGGGAGTTAAAATGTATATTGACTTGAAACGTCCTGTAAGAATGGTTGTTATGGTTGTTATGGTTTCTGGCCCTCTGTTTGCAGTGTTTCTGCTGGGAACGAAAGCACAATGGAAAGTCCCACCCCTAACAGAGGGATAAAAAGCCAGTCCACTTTGGAACAGGTGAGACATCCGGAGCTGGTGACATGTGGGACCCTCCTCCTGGGAGGTGTGGCAGGAAAATGTGAGTATAACTCGGGTGTGGCGCACCCGACTGCAGCAAAGACTGTACACTGCTGGTCCTTCCAAATGAGGAACCGGGAACACCCGGATAAGAAACGGTGTGGAGCACAAGCTGCCCGCCAACTGGCGTGCTGTGGAACCCACACCGGAAACCGACGAAGTCTGTGGAAGAAAGGAACAAGCTTCACCCGAAGTGATGAACCAAGAAGACACTGAAGAAGCAGCGACGCCTGGACGGAACTCCGGATTCTCCTAAGGAGCACCACCATGGGACGATAGTTACATGGATGCTCGGGGGAACTAGGAGAGGGCAGGCACGGCCCACCCAGACCCAATGCGGTGAGAAGCAATACACCGAGGCAGGGTGGGCCAAACCAGACCCCAAGGAAAGGAAAAGGAAGCAGTACTCCAAGCTGGGGGGGAGGGAAGGCACAATCCTAGAGCTGTCTCAATGATGATAACGCCTGTCACTTGATTGGTAAAGATTAGGAATACCCTCACTACAGGGGCAAGGACACTGACCAGATGCATATGGTCACAAAAAGGAGAAATGAGCACCAGAGACAGTTTGTTGGTGTTAACGGTACTGTGTAGAAGAAAAACCGTGTGAAAATCATTCAGCCCCAGACTGCATGAGGGACAAGGAACCCTATTAAAGACACACCAGGGTGGCGTTCAGATGACAGCCACCATTCAGTTTAGGGGCTAAGGCCTAAGTATCCTTTGTTGGATTTTGTGTTTTGCTAACATGGGTAGGGACAGAGCTCAGGTTGGCATAGGATTTTGGACAGAGGACCTATTTTGTATAGACAGCCTGACCAGCACCCTCTTAATATTTCCTTTTATATACAGCAGGCCCAAGCATCTTAGACGGGGATAGCTAGAGTTTGTTTTGGAAAAATAAACCTAAGTTAGTTACAATGTCGTCTTTAACTCTCCTGGTTCTGACCTACCACAAGGTGTACTGACCTAGTGTTAGAGCCATCTTGGGCATGTTTTCTTATAGTATTGGAATTATGCACAAAGCAAGCACAAATAAGTTCTTATATGGGAATAGTGTCATATATTGGTGCAGCCAGCATGGAAATGTATGCTCATTGCAATCGTGAACATGTTTTTTGGAATGGCATATGTTGTGGTGAAATGCATGAAAATGCATTGAGGGAAATGCTTTCCACTGTTAGTTACTTGCAGTTGTTTTTCATGGGATAACCTACAAAACTGGTTGCAAACTCTTTCGGCTTTTTACCCAATTATTTGAAAGTGTGCTGTACACCTCGCCACTTTAACCAATTATTTGAAAAAACAGTTAAATTCACCACCCACATGTGTTTGGTGACACATGTGGGGCCAGGCACCACACCCTTGCTTCTACATTAGGTGAAAAATGTAAACTTTGGTAAACCTACTTGCATCTTTCACCTAGCGCAGTGCGTGTGTACCCCTGCAGCGGCAGGGCAATTGTGCATGTGCGATGGTACAGGCCAGCATGGAGTATGGTGTCAACATTGCTCACGGGGCCCCACAATGTTGTGTTACACCACTGTTTGTGCTTGCTCGTCTTGCTCTCTTGTCATTGATGGGCTTATTCTCGCTTCTGTCCCAACTCCTTCTAATGTTCGTTTATGGATGGTGGCTATCGCAGTGGCCCCCTTCACCACATTTTGCAGCTCCACTACACCCATTAATTTTGGGTTGTTCCTCCATGTCTTGGCTGCACTGGGTTTGATGCATGTAATGTCCTGCCGCTGCTAGACTAAATACATAGTGCTTTAAATTAGCCAGTCCAACCCTGACCTCCAGTATCTGCACTTCTTATTTTTGAGACTAGTCGTACCTGCACTACTTTAAATCCAAAAGCCAGTACTAAACTATGCGGCAAAGCCTTTGCTGTGGAAAGCACTGTCCCCTCGCCCTCCTTTCCACTCCCACCCATCCTCCCACCACCCCCGATCTCCATAATGTCCCCTCCTAATGGATGTTTACCTCACACGGATTTGTCACTGGATATTCCTATCCCAGCCCAGCTGTTATCCAGAAACATTCTGCCACCAGGGGGCACACTGTTGCTCCACGTCTGCTCCGCCAAACACCTCTATGCGCTGCTGGGTTGCACTGTCTGTTGCGACAATCGGGGATACCCTCTGGAGACCACTCCTGCATGTCTAATGGCTCAGGCCTGGACATTCAAGAGACTGAGGTCTCAACAGACAGGCCCCGCCTTCGCATGCTGCAGCCTCCGCACCGGCGTCTGCTCTGACAGTCCTCGACAGTGCTGACCAGCGTCATGGATAGAGCAGCTCCACAAGAATACGTCCCACTCTCTGACTCCATGTCAAAGATGTCTGACATCGATGTATGACGAGGAGGGCAGCCAGGTCCTCTTTGGGCTTGAACCTAGTGGTTCTAGGGAGGTGAGGGATTTCCCAATGGGGAAGGTGAGGATGTGGTGGGCCTGGCAGAGGGCCTGCAAGTGGTCAGTGTCCTTGACAACCTCCCCAGAGATTAACATCTTTCCAGCTCCCACCCCAGGAAAGCCTCAAGCCGCCTTCCAGTGTTCTGTGAAATCCAAAACTGTGCTGATCCTGACAGGCAACAGTGTCCACTACCTCAAACAAGATGGTGTGTGGTATCCTGGCCTCTGTAGAGAAGCAATGTGACTGGAGTTCTGGGTTCTGGAGAACAGTGTCTGACGGCACATCTGGCCGGATGAGAGAATGTCACAGCGGATGCCTTGAGCAGACCAACCTGGGCTTATCACGAGTTGGGTCTCTTTCAGGAAGTTATGGTGGAGATCTTTCTTCTGGGGAACTCCTCAAGTGGACCTCTTCGCATTGTTCTGCTCCTAGGATTTTCCTTGTCAGGAGCTCTGGGGATGCACTGACCAGCAAGTTGACTTTTGACCTCCTTTGTGTTCCAGCCGATGCCATCAGTCTGCTGGTTGTCGGGAGGATGTGCCTATTCGGAACCACCATGACCCTGATTGCTCCAGACTGGGCACGGAGAACATGGTATCTGGAGTTGCTGGACATGTCAATCCGCCCTTCCTGGCTCCCTCCGAGGAGAGACTGCTTGCTCTCGCAACCGGGGGACAGGGGTACGGGGAGCTTGCTCTAGGGGGGCTGTGTCCTCCACCCGAACCTCAGCCACTTTAACCTTCATGCTTGGCTACTGAGAAACTGAGGTACAAGGAGTTGAAGTTGTCAGATGACATCCTCTATGTGCTCCTTTCAGCTTGGAGGCCCGCTACCAAATCAAATTATGCCTGCAGGTGGTCTAAAGTTTTGGATTGGTGCTGGGAGAGGGACCTGGATACTTTATCCTGTGTTCTATCCCCTGTATTGTATTTTCTGCTTTTCCTTGGCCCAAGCTGGCCAGAAGATTGACACTGTAAAGTGTTACCTTGCTGCTATTCCAGTTTTCAATTGGTCGTCTGAGCTCGTTCTTCACAATCCCCACTGTTATGCAGTTCTTGTGAGTTTGTGTAACCAGTTTTCTCCCTGCCAGTTTGCGGTTCCGGCATGGGATTTGAATTTAGTAAAGTTTCTTATCGGGACTCTGAGTTCCTTCATTCTTGTTCTATTAGATTACTGACCCTCAGTGATTTTCCTGGTTGCCATCCCTTCCGTGAGACTGGCGAGTGAGCTCCAGGTGTATATCTTTCTATTTTCTTTTCCAAAGAGGTTACGACGTTGGAAATGAGACCCTCCTTTCTGCTAAAGGTGGTCTGATTTCCATCCCTCAGAACATCATCTTCCTGTTTTTATTATTTTTTTTCTCCTCGCCCTTCCAAGGCAGATCTGCTGGACCCAGTATGGGCCCTTAAATTGTACGTTTCTCATAATAGCGGCTAGGAAATGTGACCAGCTTTTCATTGGTTCCGCTGTTGCTCGTGCTGGCAGGGCTTTGATCAAACGGACCCTGTCCGCATGCATCAGTCTCTGCATCTCAGAATGCTATCTGGAGGGTAAGGCCATGCCTGAGATTCTCGGGGCTAATTCTACCAGAGGAGTGGCTGCCCTCTCTGCTCTGCAGAGGAGAGTCCCTGTCCTGAATATTTGCCAGGCGGCAACGTGGACGTCTTTGCACATGTTTGCTAAGCATTACTGCTTTGATCCTCTTGTGGGCCAGTATGCCTGTTTTTGTAAGGGCTGTCTAGAGTTTTCTGGTTAAGATGTTGTCCTTGCTATCTCCCGCCTAGATTACGTACTGCTTTGCGACTCTATCACAGATGAGTTATCTGTGGGAGAAATTCAATTAAAAGAACAAATGACTTGCCTCTCAGTAATGTTTTCTGATGGATGTTCTTCCCACTGATTCCTCATCGCCCTCCCTGCCCCTCCTGTGGGAAGCAGGTACATAATCGGTTCTACGGTTCCTGAGATTGAGTGTGCTGGGGAAAAAGGTTGGAAATTAGGTAATGGAGAGTAACTTTGCTGAAAATGTTGCGGCAGGGGGTAACATGGCTTCTAAAGGAAAGAGACCCTTGCCAAATGAGGGGGGCAAAATGGTGTGCCATGAAAGTTGGGGCTCGGGGGACAAACCTTTGCCTCCCTAAAATGATGCACATAGG
Source organism: Ambystoma mexicanum (assembly GCF_040938575.1). NCBI lineage: Eukaryota > Metazoa > Chordata > Amphibia > Caudata > Ambystomatidae > Ambystoma > Ambystoma mexicanum. Next base: position 207,693,204 of record NC_090934.1, read on the forward strand.
AGTGGTCCCACTATGCATACTGGCCCCGGTGTAATGGGCATGGCTGGATCGGAGCCAATGCAGAGTTGCGCTGCCCTCTGACAGCAGAAATCTGTCCAGAGAACAGCGCTGGGATAGGGATATCCTATATGAGTAATCCGTGGGAGGGACATCCATCAGAAAGAATATTACCGAGAGGCGAGTAATTTGCTCTTCAGGGCGCACGCTATAATTGTCAAAAATAGCTTAACCCTCAGACTATCCTCACCCCATAAAACAAACTCCTGCGAATCCCTCACAGCTAAACTCACCATTGCCAACAAACAAACCGTTATCATCCACCTGTTATATCGCCCACCAGGCCCTATAGGCTCCTTCGAGGATGACCTTACGAATCTACTATCCGACAACCTAAAGAACTCCACTCAAAGCCTCATCCTAAGCGACTTCAACATCGGATTTAACGACCCACACGACTCCAATGCCCTACAAATTAATAACACTCTTGAGGAAATAGGATTCTCCCAAAAGATCACAGCTCCAACACATATCAAAGGAAGGACCCTTGATTGGATTGCCGAACATAACTGCCCAATCAACATCACATCTATAATGCCTAAGCTATGGTCTGATCACTACTTGGTATCTTTCACCGTAGAAGCTATCATGCCTACTAACAATACCGTAGCCCCCACTGCACCCACTAGAAATAAGAAAAATATCACCCCAGAAAATCTCATCCCCCCTTATTCTCCCCACCTTAAATTCTATCCCAGATCAGACTGACCCAGCCTCTATGGTAGAAATACACAACGAAGTGATGCTCGCCTCTCTGGACACTATTGCACCACTAAAAGCCAGGAAGAGTAAACCCCGCCAACACCTAAATACTTGGTTCACACCCCAGCTCAAAGAAATCAGACATAAACAACACCTCAGTGAAAAAACCTGGAGATCTGACCCATCAGACACCAACAAAAATAACCTAAAGAATCTAGCGACCCTCTACAAAAAAAAAATCATCTTCGCGAAACAAACCTCTTACAGCACCCGTATCACCCAAGCTAAATCTAACACAAAAACCTTTCGCCATCCTGAAGGAAGTCGAATCCCCCACCCAAGTCCCAGATTCTTGCCTCAAGGACAAAAACTGGTGCACAGGTATCCAAAATGCCCTCCCCAACAAGATAACTATGCTTCAGACGAAGATCAATAACAAAAAAGTGTCCATAACTGGCCCAAACGCTGTTAACCTAGACCCTGCAATAAACCCATCACCAATTCCGAAACGGTTAGACAACACCCCCTTCCACTTTCGTAAAGTATACACTAAAGAAGTTGAGAAAGTCATCCTCGCCCTCAAACCTTCCAATTGCCAGGGCGACCCATGCCCGGCCCAAATCATAAAAGACGCCGCCCGTGATCTCTCTCCTTTCATTACTAAACTTATTAATGCCTCTTTCACATCAGGCACTATACCTAGCAACCTGAAAAATTCCTGGGTCCTCCCCCTCCTCAAAAAGCAAACCCTGGACCCATCTATCCCTACTATTGCCCTATAACCACTGTGCCATTCCTATTGAAAATACTAGATAAAGTTGCCTACCAACAAATTCAACACCACCTGGAACTAAACAACCTCCAAGGAGTCCGACAGTCCGGCTTCAGACCACAACACGGTACTGAGACTGCACTTCTAGACCTCAAGGCACAAATAGACACAATTGGAGATAACGGTACGACCTCACTCCTACTACTCCTTGACGTTTCTGCCGCCTTTGACCTGGTAGACCATACAATACTATGTAATCACCTGGTCTCGGCAGCCCGCTTCTCACAGGAAGCAGTTGCATGGATCCAGTCATTCCTAGACAACAGGACAATGCGAGTATTCTCTCCCCTAGCAGCTTCAGACCCTGCACCCATCACTTGCGGGGTACCCCAAGGATCGTGCGTATCGCCCACTCTCTAATATTTTCACAAAGCCCCTTTCCGATGATCTAGACGGTCTTGGTATCACCTACACCAACTATGCAGACGATACACAGGTCCTCATCCCGTTGACTGGAGATTGTTCACAAAGGCCAAATCCTTGTCATAGTCTATCTCATCATCCAGGCATGGATGGCCGCCCACGGTCTATGCCCGAATGATGAGAAAACCGAACTCCTCATTCTAGGCACCTCCTCCAACATCAAAAAACTGGGCACCAAATATGACTCCTTCATAATTGATAACACCATCACGGTAGTCAACCCTCGGTTTTTACATAGATTCCACGCTCTCATTTGACAAACAAGTGAATGCCATGGCCTCAGCTACCTCTTATACATGCAAACTAATCAGGGCAGCTAAGCCCTTCCTCTCACCCAATAACTGCGTCATCTTAGCAAGAGCACTAATCCTATCGAAACTAGATTATTGCAACGCCCTTTACATAGGCAGCAACAAATACATCACCTCTAAAATTCAAACATTGCAAAATAATGCCCTTCGAGCTGCACTAAATTTCCCTAAAAATGCCCACATATCAGACCTTAGGAGATCCACTAACTGGCTCTCCACTAAAGACAAAATTATCCTTAAAACAGCTTCCCTCACTCATAAATGCCTTAAACATGCAGCCCCGCAATACCTAATAGACAGATTTACCAGACAAACAGCCGCCCGTCCCCTACGAAAAGCCAACTCAAACCTCTTATTGGTACCCATATTTAAACTCACTAAATCTGGCAGGAGTAGCTTTGCTGTTAAAGCAGCACAACTGTGGAACTCCCTCCCAACCGATCTAAGAGAAGACCTTCCCTACCAGAAATTCAGATCTAACCTGATCCAATGGCTTAAAGATCATGATGTCTAACATCTCGCTACCGTCACTCAAGATCTCATGCATTTTCTGTATTTTTAACTGTTATTTATTTCTGTCACATCTGCATACTGTAAACTTTCTGTACATACTCTTATGATCTTTTGTCTCTATTTGCATACAGCACTGTAACCACAGCTGTACCCCTTGTTTATATGCAACATGTAGCCTAAGTTGAACAATCCCCTTTCTGCCTTTGCGCCCGAATAACCCTGGGTCTGGTGCGCAATATAAATCAATAAACAAACGCTAAACAAAGAGCCAAACCTACAGCTCCAGACCTGCCAACACACAAGGCACGCAAAACCATTTCACTAATTGACTTTACCGGTTCGCATTAGGGTCCCTTGAGAGTTTTCAGATGGGTAACTGATTGATTTGGAAAGTCTCAGCAATTACTTTTTTAACACCTTCTTAGCTATTGGCAGTGATTTTTCTAATATGTAAATGTTTTAGTAATTGGAATTGTGATGGACTACCAAATTCCTTCTTATTAAACCATGCACTAATAAAACGTCCCTTTTTAAAGCTTCGTTTAAAACTATCTACATAATGCATAACAATCTGGAAGTTTCTATGAAAGAAACCCAGATTCACTGCTTAACAAAATGGTGGTCATTGGCCAATTTAATCTCACTGTGTATTGCCTGCAAAATTGTGAGTTGCCAATACCCGCCATCTTTCGTACGTGACAGCACTGATGTCAGAACCAGTTTAACTGATGAGCGTCTTTGAGAGTTTGTTGCATTATCCTGAAAAGTGCAGTTAAAGTTAATAACTTAATAGGACACTGTTCTACTGAGATTGTGTTTGGAATCACGATATTTTTTAGCACCGCAATGATGATACACAAACAAAATATGCACTTCAGAGTTGGTGGTGAGAATATGACTGAAGTGCAAGAGTTGGAAGAGCGATAAATCGAAATGGCCACACATCGAAACCTACTAAAGTGGAGTGAGAAACATAGTGTGATGTTAACTGAAATGGGTCATTGAGCCTCTGCGGGGATCTGGCGTGACATCGACTTTAAGACCCATCCAGGTGAAGGCCTGACCCGCTCAAATCCTACATTGGCGAAGCACTGATGCACACCTTGTATTGCCTGTGCTTTAAATTCTACTTCCTAATGTTTGTGCCTTGTTAACTTGCAATCAGTTAACGGAGGACAACTATCCTATCCATTCGTTTCTTTGCTTTCTCCCACTGTTAAATGCACGGAGGGGGGTCGCGGGGGGGGGGGGGTTGTTTTAACTCCTACTCTGAACTGTGCTGCAGGGAGTTTTTGACTTGGATGGTTGTAAGCAGAAGGCTCACGTTGACTGGCTACGCTCGAGGCCATCCAACCCTGGTTTTGCGATTGTAGTTTTTTCTACATTTCAAATGGGGAAAGACTACAAGTCCCAGAACCCAAACGTACAAATGGATTAGTTCTTCTAGCATGTCCACCGGAAACCCGATAGCTTTGCTAATGGAGTACATTTCAATTGGATGTTAGCAGTAATGAGCTGCGAGGATAATCGCCTGACCATTTGTGCGACACCAAGCCAGGATGTCCAGTAACCCACTCTCTAGACTGACTCGTGGACCAGTCTTGCGTGCTAGGGGCTCCTGTCCATTTGTGTGACACCAAGCCAGGATGTCCAGTAACCCACTCTCTAGACTGACTCGTGGACCAGTCTTGCGTGCTAGGGGCTCCTGTCCATTTGTGTGACACCAAGCCAGGATGTCCAGTAACCCACTCTCTAGACTGACTCGTGGACCAGTCTTGCATGCTAGGGGCTCCTGCCTCCTGGAGATCTGCATAGGATGGTCTATAGTCCTGATTGACACAGCCGCGAGATGGTGATGCAATCCAGCTTCCTGACAGTTGAAGGAAATATGTAGAAGGCACTCCCAGGTACGTTATTTGAGGGTCTCCAGGGGTCTCCCTTGCTACCCCTGGGGTCTCCCTTGCTACCCCTAGAGAAAATGTAAGCTCCTGGGCTGTGGCCAGTGTCATGTGGCTCTTCATTTATTCTATCCATAATTGCTAGACTCATAACGGTTTATTTCCAGGAACACTTCAGGTGGTGAGTCGCTGATTTCGCCTGTTTTTAAACGCCTCACCTCAGCCTTTCATCCTTCTGAGGTCGATAAATGAGTACCAACACAGGTTGGGTGATATTGTATGTATATTTGATCTATATAAAGCGCTTAAGCATAAGTGCTATATAATAACATTATCATTTGGCCTTGGACGTCTGCTTGCATTCACAGTAATTTGTTAATATGGTCCTATACACACTGATATTAGCGATTTATTGATTTATATAGCGCAAATCCACTGACCCTAAGGCTTAAGGGTGCTTACAGCATAAAGCAAACAATGTCCAGAAGAAGTGGTCAGGGATGATAAAAGTAATGCCAGAAGGACATGATCTCAGACCAGAGGATACATATGGTGATCCATTCTTGTATGAAATGTATATAACATAGTGATATTACAACCATATTTTTCGTCGTGTATTAAGGAACAATGTGTGATGTCCCTTCCGGTTTTGTCAAGGGGTGAAAGGTCGTGTTCTATCGCTTCCTGTGATGTCGTCAGAGGTCATGTGATGTTAGTTCCACTACCCTTGGTATTTTGGTGAAATTACATCCCTGGGCACTCTTGCAGGCAGAGATGCCTTCTGTGAGACTCGGCTCGTCCTACCCTAGGCATAGAAGCAACGGGCCTCACAGAGATCACGGTTGCAAAATGTCTTCCATACCTCTAGGCTACTGGCTTTGAGTTTTACCCAGCCTGAGCGCACATCGGCCCAGCCTTTGTGGGACCCTCCTGCTTGCTGCTGCTGCAAGTCAGCCTGTTGACCATAGCTGACTAGTAAAGATTGACACTTGCAACTTTGCTATATGGGCGAGCAGTGGTTTCTCTGTGGTTTCTTATGGGGAAGTTGTGCAGTTTCCGCCTTTTTATGCAGAGGAAACTCAAAGTACAGGAAGCAAGTGCCGGCGTAACAGCTGCTAGGCTCCTCGGCGAGTTTCCTTGGGGCTCCCTTCCTCTTACCAAGGTGGGCACACGGGTGCTGCTAAAGGGGTGAACATACGAGATGGTAGAAGGCCGTTAATCGAGATGCTGAGGCTTCTTTTCCGCACCAAGCACCGCCATCATGAGGCAAGTCCAGAAACGTCTGTCTGGGGTTTGTAGGTGTCGGTGCGCGCTCTCCCTGAAGCCCCCCCCCCCCACTCCCACTGCAGTGTCCCAGCTTATGATGTGAAGCTCTAGGAGGGCGGGGGTGGGGGGAGGGTTCTGGGGGGCTAAGGAGGACATGAAATGCACAATGTCTTTTAATGAGGGGCCTCCCACTGCTCCTCCCATGACTGAAGCGGGTGTTTTCCTTCACGAATGTGCGTGGCACTCAGCGCTTGTGATGCACACTTTCACTTGCAGTATTAATTAGGTGGCAGTTACCATGATCAGTTGGGCCGTTTTCTAAGTGTGGTTTTAGTTTGTGGTGCAGGCACACTGGCGTGTGTTTGGTGTGCTGGCTTGCAGGCTCCAGGCCACCCTAGCCAAGGCGTTTATACTGAGTGACTTGGGTTTTCAGCCTTGGCCACAATAGCACGTAGTAGGGTGGGGAAAGGATTTGCTTTCGTCATACAGTGCACTTCTATGATGTGCGGGCTAAGGAAAGAGGAGAAACCAAAGTTTGGACTGGTTGCGTACTCGACCCACGCTCTAACCAAAATGCTCCCAAACGCGTACTCCATCCTTCCAGGCTAGTCCTCACCAAGTTGGGATTCGGGCCCTACCTCTTCCACACTGGTGCAAGACTGCCCATGTGAGGGTGTAGTCACCTATTTGCAATATCTTCATTTTTAGTGTTGGCTATTAGGTGCGGTAGCACCACCTGTAATCCGTAACTATTGCATTAGTGTACAGCGAAGGAGAAAGGGCATATGAGGGTTTGTATGCGTTTGGTTATTTACCCACTCACCCAAAACAATATCCGCCCAGTATCTCGAGCTGGCTTTATCAAGCCTTGCCATCAGACGTTGTGCTCGAAGTGCCTGCCTGTTTGTTCAAAGCAGTTTTCTGAGAGCTAATGACGTAACTGGAGCTGTAAATGTGCGTCTAGTATGTCTTAATCAGGCCTGCCTTCAGCCACTCTATAAGCCCCATGCATGCCCTTCACTGTAGTCCAGTTAAAAGCGAGCATTGGCAAAGCCAACAGTTTGGCGTTGTGTGTAAGTATTAGGCTTTTTCCAAGCATTACTATTATATGCCCAGGTATTTGCACCATTTTGCAGCTACTTCCATCGATGGACAATTAATACCACTATGGCAGTGCCTGGCAAATAACTTTCCCATACCTACAAAATCCAAAACAGTTGGCATTGGCAATGCTTGTTTCTGTGTACAGGCAAAAGCTGATGAACACTTGTCATTTCAATGCCTATGGTGGGATGTCTTTCCCATGTTGGTGCGTAAGCCCTGCCCCCTTGTAGAGGTTAGTGATTGCCGTCTTGTTTTTGCAACAGACTACCTTACTACCCCCAACACCCCACCCTGCTTAAAGATTACACCTGACCTCCTCCATACTGCAGACCTATGCATGCCTGGGGCAGACTTTGTATTTGGTAGAGAACTGTAGAAAGGGGAAGAGAACGTTTGTCACCAATTCAAAGAGATGAGTAATGGAGTTTCTTCATAGAAGTGCTATTGCTTTGTCACTTGTGACGCATTCAGCGGAACATGATCTTTTGAATCTGTCAAGGCTAGTTCCAAAAGGCCGACATTATGGATTCCAGACAGAAAAGGTTGCATCGCAAGGCCTACTTTTCGTAAACTGTCCCTCCACACACTGCCCCAGCCTCTGCTTGGCCCACACTTCCGCCCCTCTTACATACTTCAGCGCGCATGCTTGTCATGAGAGGACAAAGGCATTGAATATGGTAAGGGAAAAGCGCACAAGCTCACACAGTGAATAGCTTTGAGTTAACCAACATGCACACAGGAACCGGGACACATGTACACTAAAGCCCGGGATGTGCAAGTAGAGTGGGATAACAATACCAATATATGAAAAGGGATGTTGGGTAAGCACTTAGGAGCTCCTTATGATTACCAAGAAAGTTGGCAAGGTCCTTACCCACAAACGCTGTTACCCGTACTGACGGCGCTTAGCCTACATTCAGGGCAAGCAATGACAGGATCTGTGAGCTAACACTCTTGATGGTATTGTATAAGGTAACTTCAAGACAATACTCACAAGGACGAGAAATACCACCTGAAATGTCATCGAAGCCCACAAACCCTGTTGCTCAAACCGCAACCCAGAAAGGCTAGAACAGCAATGGGAGGGTAACTCCCTTATCAATAAACTAAGCACACACTAGATGAGAACCATATACAAGTAGCCAAAGAAGTGAAAACATTAGGTATCTACCTTGATTCCACTTTCATTCTCCAAACAGGTAAAAACCCTAGCCTCAACAGCTTACACCTGTAAACTAATCAGAGCAGGAAAACAAATTTTATCTCGGCACAGCTGCCTCACATTAGCCAGAGCCCTAATTATCTCCAAAATTGACTATTGTAACGCACTGTACATCGGAGTCACTAAATCCACCATCAACAAAATCCAGATACTGCAGAACAATGCTCTCAGAGCAGCATTGAACATTCCCAAGAGAGAACACATCTCAGAAAAAAGAAGGAAACATTAAATGGCTCGCCAACTATGAAAACATTAGACTCAAAACTGCATCCCACACACACATCACTTTATAATAAAGTACCACAATATTTAAGTGACAGATTCACTAGAACACATTCCACAAGACAAACAAGATTAGCCAACACCAATCGTCTTCAAGTACCCCGATTTAAACTCGCCACTATAGGCGGAGCTAGCTTCCCAGTCAAAGCTGCGCAACTGTGGAATTAATTACCCACCACTGTGAGACTAGAACCATCTTTTACCAAATTCAGGCAAAATGTGATCAATTGGTTGACGTCAACAAATGCTAAATGAATGCATGAACCTGCTACCGCCTGCCTCCTCCTACTTGTCTGATACAACCGTTTCTGTCACATGTATAACATGCTTGCAACCTATGACTGTTACCTGTAACTGTGCCCTAAGCTGTACATCTTCTTACCTTCTGCACCCTTATACTCCACTTTAACCCCCAAAAGTTCGCCCCCCAAAAGTTTTATATATATATATTGGGGGTTGAACTTTTGTGGGTCGAACTTTTGGGAGTAGGTAATTTTGTACAATACCACTGATTACAGAATAGTGAAGAAAACCTACGCATTCACACTGGAGCTAGCTACAACAGCACAGCACACCACACCAAATGGAGAAGTGCAAGGGAAAACCTGGAATAGATTCCAAGAGTAAGTAAAGGAACAGGAGCAGGGAAAACAGGAATTACAAAGGATTTTAAAGCTGCTTAACGAGCACAAGCCTTAGGTGGGCTGCTTGCTGCACCTGCTAGCCACAGGTGTTGCTTATCCTCCACCCAACCTTGTCCTGCAAGGATGGAGATGAAGCAGTGGGCCAGGCATTCTGGGAAGTGTAGTCTTTTGATTAAAGCAGCATGCTGACTGCCAAAAATCTGGAATGGATCCAGAAGGGGGAAGTAGCATGGAAAATGAGGATTTAATGCTCCCAATTCACCACATCACTGTAGCCGAAGGTTAGGAAGGAAAGTCATGTAGGGTATAAAGCCCAAATTATGCCCCCAAGTGGTGGGAATGGGAGCGAATCGTGACAGTGCTACAGTCAACCAGCTCACACCCAGGCTGTGCCCTCTACGAGCCTACTTATGGGAGGTAGACTTTGCATGCAGCCTATGTATGTAGGCCTTTGGGAGGTGCAGCCTACAGACCGCCATCAGCCTGTTTGGTCTATTGTAAAGCTGTAAGGAAACATTAAATCCAGGAAAGTAATCTAACTTTACACATTTTGGGTTATACATTTTGGATGATAATGGGATGGCAAGAGGGCAAGTTGCAGCAGCTAGTGTTGTGTGGTGTGAGCCTGTTTTTAGTCTGTTATGGAGACAGCCACTATGGGCTGTTGTTGAGCGGATGCACCAGCCCATGCAGGGGGTCCTAGAGGGGCAGCTGGCATCTGACCCCCCCCTGCATCTGACTTGCCTCCACTCTCCCAAGAGGGGTGTCAGAAGGGGCGTGCCCCCAGGGCCAGGCTGGAACCAGCTGGCCTTGGGACGTTGCATACAATGTGTTGGACTGCAGGAGGTCATCCTCTTTGCAGCCTGGACAACATCAGACAGAGGTCACAGGCGGAGTTACGAGCGCAGTCCTGCAGGAGGAGTTGCACTGCAGTGCTGCAGCAAGCTATACCCACTGGCTGCATGAGCCAGGATGGGGTGACAGGTGACACCACTGGGCACAGTTGGGACTCAACAACTGAATGCAGTGGCCTGTAATTTGCTCCATAGAGTGGTTATGGGAGTGACGGAACTGGCAGTCGGATACCAGAGGGCAATTTTTCTCCCCAGAATGGACACAGAAGTGAGGACTCAATTTTTTAAAGTGAATTTAAGTAAACGCAGGTATGGCAAGGGCCACCTTGGAAAGTATTTGAAGGTCAGGCATAGGTATGGCCTGAACAGGGCTATGACTGCCCCTTAGGATGATTCCAATAAAGTGATCATGTTTTTCCAATCAAAAATTGGCATGTGCCTTAGTTATTTGGGGGGGATAAAATGTGATAAGATTCCATATATTTCAATGTTTGGGGGCTTCAGGAGGCCTAGCCCATGCTAGGCCAGTTACGGCTGTTAGTTTGATGGGGGCAGTAGGCATGAAGGATTACTGAGTGAAAAAGAAAAGTAACTTAAGGGCCTGGCATACACAGGTTTTGGAAAATACATTGACAGAAATCTTGCACTGTAGATTGTAGGGGCAGCATTCTCCGTGTATCGATAGGTGGCTGGCTCACACCAAGGCAGAACCTTATAAAACTGCTGTCCATCTTTTTCTCCAAATGGCATTTGTTTGGAATCTTTTGTGACGATTCTCCAAGTAGGAGAGGGAAAAATCTACACTAGCAAATCAGAAAGTTTAACCCTTTCAAGCTTAAAGGAATGTCCACAATTTTTTTTATTAAGGTAACGCAATCTTCTGGTACCCCAAGTAAAATGTTCTGCTGATTTTATTGAAGTAGCCTTAGTGTTTTGAGGTTTTTGTGTCCGTTAGGGTCACAGGCAACGTGTTGGGGTATTTGGAATTTCTACAGTGCACACCTGCCATTTGCATGGTCTTCAGGCGCTCTGGCAGATTTGGAAGGGAGTGGGTTAAGTTACTGGGGAAACAGGGAAAATGCGAGATGACTTTGCCGTGATACAGGAACACCTGAAGTACACGGAGCTCTGCATGCAGGTCTGCTTCTAAGTGTCATGTGGTGAGAGCAGAAACGCATTTTTGTTTTGAAGGGACTTGCGTGCCTGTGCTGCTAACATGCATTGGCTGGGACTGTGATGTGGATGTTCTGTGCAGAGGTCTAGCATTGTTTGTTGGAAAGGTTAGCCCAGTGCCTCGAAAGGACTGTGATTCACATGTGGCACTATATAAATCTACTATAAACATATTAATTTGCAGTGTGCGCTCAAGTGACTTAATTGATATGGCAATAGTGTTGGGCACTGTCTCAGTAGTGGTGTCACCTTGGGCAGTGACTGTGGTTGTGCCCTTTGTGAGGATATGTCCTAAGGCACTGGCGGAGTGGGGTTGGGGTTGGTGTCTCTGGTAGCCGGCAGCAGCTGGTGCAGGTTGAGATTGGGGGAACAATGGGCATCCTAAGGAGCATGCAGCAGTGTGTACCAAGAAGACAGTGGGTGAGAATAGTTCCCAAGAGAACTTCGGTGTAGTTATTCGGGAGGGTAGCATCCTGACGGGGTCCCTAGGAACAACTATGCATGCAGAGCGTTCATGGTAGTTATCTAGGAGCCAGCATTTGAAATGATGTTGGTCATCGTAAGAGAAAGCACAGCAGGGCACCAATTGCTTTGGGAACTGTTGGATTTCAAGGATCTGGCCTGGTGGACAGATTTCCGGTGGCCACCCTGGTTATAGTGAAACGGAGGAACTCGGAGAAGTTGGCCAAAACCCAATCAAGGTAGCGATTGAGCAGTCAAGGCTATTCTCTGAGTGAGTGTGGTCATGTTTCCACAATGAGTCAACACAGTGAAGCACACAATTCGATTTAGACATGTCAGTACAAAAGTCCTATATTTATTCTAGGCCTAAAATGAAACCAGCAAGTGATAATCTTGCAGAACACTCTCTATTATAAACCTACAGTCACCAGAGCTTCTTCTGAATGCATGCAATAACTTAGTCAACAAATAAAGGTAAAGTTAAGTGATGCAGTAAGATGGAACCAAGTCTCAAACATGCCCTAACTTCAGAAGTCCAATCCCTATGAAGAGTAGGGGTCTTGTGCCCAAAAGTCACAATGCTTCTCCCCAGAAAATATCTTGAGTAGGTAAAGTTCTTGAGTAGGTAAAGTTCTTGAGTAGGTAAAGTTCTTGAGTAGGTAAAGTTCTTGAGTAGGTAAAGTTCTTGAGTAGGTAAAGTTCTTGAGTAGGTAAGGTTCTTGAGTAGGTCAGGTTCTTGAGTAGGTGAATGTTCCAGAGAATATAAGCAACAAAGTTTCTGCTAAGTACAAATGTGTTTCTATCTTTCATGTAGAACTGCGTTAGAGGCGATCAACAATAAACAGTGCAATGGAATACTCCAGGTTTATTGTAAGGTTAATTCAAAGGAGAACAGAGGGGGGAGACGCATGTTTTACTTTTACTTATCCTCTGGGAAGATCTGAGTCAGAGGGTTTAGATGGGCTGACTGTGGGTCGCTGGAGGTAGGTTTTCCTGCCAGTGGTTCCAGTGAGGGGCCCAGGATCTGTGGGTCCAAGGATCCTTCTGGTTGGTTCCTGGAGCAGAGTGCAACTGTTGGCGATGAAGAAATGCAGAAAGTACTGATGCGCAGGCCTCTTCAGGACACTTCAACAGATGGAGGGGAAGGAGAGTTCCAGTGACGGGTGGCACACAGGCAGTGCCAGACAACTTTCCAGTCGCAGCTTAAGACTTTCCAGAGCAGGATCCCTTGCAGCTGGGGGGTGGGGGAGGGCTAAAGTTCGGCATGAAGGAAACTTAAACCACACGCTGGTGACCACCGAAGTTCCAGCAATGAACTCTGAACGGCAATGGTTCTAGCAAGGTAGCCCACTGAAGAGCTGGTCAGTCCACTGTGTGGTCCAGAGATACTTCCGAAGGCAGAGGCTGGCTGGATCCCCAAGCATGTCGAGACTGGTTGGTCTCACCAGTCCAAAGGTTGAAGCACCGCTCTTGGCCTTCACAGATCAGGTAGTCAAGTAGGGCTTCACAGGGCCAAACGCAGGGAAGGATGCTGGGTCTCTTCAGGAGTTGACACCCCATTCCCCCTTTATCTGGGATTTCCTGACCTGGAACAAGTGAGAATGTGGAGTGGTCATTTCAGGGCACTAGCCACATTCAGCAGCCATAAGCAGTAAACACACATGTGCACACTAGAAATTACAATTTGTGCTATATGCCACCAGCTTGTCTTTAAGCACAAATAAAAATGCCCAAAAATCCAGAGTGTAAAACATTAGGGTGATTCAAAAGTATCCCCACCTCACTGGGTTGTAAGATGCTAGGTGTTTACTATTAAGTTGCCAAAAAGGCAAACATGGCTTCCCAGTACTGATAGTCCAAAGGACTGATCAGTTGCCCCATAACAAAATGAACAAAAGGCCATGGGAGTGGAGCCTAAGTCTTAATTTCCCTGTAAAAACTCAGAACTGGTTCAAAAATAAAAGCAAAAAGTCTGGGGAGTCATTAGAACTATGGAAGGAAAGTTGCTAAAAAAGAGATCATTCCTAAGCGGCACCCATTGCCTTAATCACATGGGACACCGGGGATCAAAATCTCCGATTAATAGAATTGCAGAGGGAGGGAGGAACAAAACTGCAATGGCACACATGGAGCGAAACCTAGCGGACACAATCTTGGGGCACCTTGCATCAGTACAGTAGAAAATTGAATGTTGGCAGGTTAGAGAGGGAAGCAATCAATCAAGCCCACATAGCCAGGCATAACCGGACATGGAAAAGCAGCTGCCTGCAGACTCTGCCCCTTCTGTCTTGCAAAGAGATACATTCTCTGTTTGCAACAATGGTATAGGCATGTGCAGATGAGGGGACAATCTGATGACTCCACTTATTAACCTAAGCTGAGCACTAAGGGCTGTGAAAGGCACACATTCTAGGCTCAATGTGCTGCCCGAGCTATGGAAACACTAGGCTCACATCACCTTTCTAAGTGTTTTGCTTGGGAATCTGAGTGCTGTCTCAAAACTCGCTGTAGCCAAGGTGCTGCACTTGGTGGACCATGCAGGGACATTTTCGATCAGAACTCCTGCCTGGGAATGAGTGGCATTTATCAGACAATCTGGGCAGGGGCGAGATTTCTTAGTAGTTGCCACTGGAAGTCTAATCCAGTGTCTGCAAAAGGCTTCATTACCATCTCAACAGCTCCTTCATCCACAGACCAGAGTCTGCACTGGCCAGCCCCCTCTCCCTCCCCCTCCCCCTCACCTGGATTTGAGAAAGCTCGATCACTTCAGTTTCAAAATCATGCTGAAACCCTGCAGGGGTTTTCCCTCAGCTCACCATCCCATTCCCCATATGGGGTGCAAAGGCTGCAGGACGGGGGAAGAGAAGCATGCAAACAAAAAAATAATGTAGGGTGTGGGGTCGGTGAGCTGGGGCTTTTATGGCGATCTCACAACTCTGCAATCTCATATTCTTCAACATCTGTGGCCCCTTATTGGGTACAACCAGCTGGCAGAGCTCATTGGCATGCTCTGTGCAGCAGCAAAAGGGTGAACCATGGTGAGACACTGACCTAAGGTTCCATCATAAACTAGATCACGATTGATTGGCCCAAGGGCAAGGAATGTGGAGGCCACCCTCCTCTGGTATCCAGTTATAGTTGGAACTGTGGCAGATGGGTCTTCAATGTGTTCAACTGTTTAGGGTGCATTGTCTCTCGTTCTAGGGTTGCTCAGTTTTCAAAAGATACTAGTTGCCTGTAGCCCTTAACCAGGGGTTAGTTTCCAATTAACATGAATGGGTAGACATGGGCCACCTTATGATTTGCTTTACAGGATATTACCCCTGATGTTGCAATACTGTTAGCTATAGGCCCAGCGTAAAATAGGGCTGTGGATTGGTGATATTCAGATGCTTCTCTGAAGAAATTTGAATGCAGGAGACCCTTGCTGTTTAATCTTCAGGCTTTTCTGGCCACTGACATTAAAGGTTTGGGTCACCAGTGGTCATTTCCAAACTCTGGTGGTGATCTACAGAAGAGCCGTATGATGTGTCAGATTGAAGGGCATTTGCTTATGCCGGGGAGCCGTAAATGGTGTCACAAGGCTAGAGCTATGGTTTGGGTACTAAAAGGTGCAGCTGAAGTTCAGTGATTACAGTTCAGATGGGGACCCAGGGATTTTTGGATCCCCATAGTTCTTTGTTACTTTTTGATCAACGGGTATTATGCTCAGTCTGGTCCTGATGCGCCAGCTGTCTGGCATGCCAATCTCTACTGTGATCCATGCTGTAATGAGAAGCAAGGAAGGTGTTCTGTGGGAGCAGAGGCTTCTTGAGTCTTGCAAACGCTCTCCGCCGGGCCAAGAGAAGGGTAACTAGTTCCTCTGGCCCATCATTCAGTTAGTCTGGTGTCCAGACACTGGCAGTGACTCTCCGTCAGATTGGTCTTGGCAAGCTGTGGCCAGGCACAGCTTCCTTACTACCCTCTAGTTTGGTATCCCCTTCTTGTAGTGACTTGTTCACGTGTAACTTTACTAGTTCTACCAATTGCAAATACCAACTCTGTTACACAGGGAATGCATAAACTGAGTGAAGTCTGATTCCAGTCAAAAGGGTTCAATCTTTCCAACCCAATCAACAAGGTTCCTGAATGGCCTGCTTATGTGTTATCTGGGCCTATCGGGAGCCAGCAGGCGAGAGCCGACCCCTTGCACGAAGGCCCACACAAAGGCCCCTGTCTGGCCTGTCTAGAGCTGGAGGGAGCGCCTCTCTCTGCCATTATTCCTTGTCCCTTTGCCTCTCTGCAATGCTCCCCAAGGATTCACACTGACTTGGTCCACCACCAAAAATCTTGGCTTGAATTGCTCCGATGAGCAACATGGATTGCATCGCTTTGGTCAACACACCTTCCTTGGACACTCTGACTGCGCCAATTGTTCCCTGGTCCCTTTCCTACCTGCCTAATCTATAACCTCTAAGCTCTGCACCATTTGAAATATGCAACATGTTGTGCCTCCTACTGAATGCCCTCTGCTGCTTTCTTAATGTCCTGCTTCAGAAAAGAAACAATTTAAACACTATTTTCCTATTCTCTGGTTGGCTTCCAACTGTGCAGCCACCATTTTGCACTGCTTTTTAGTGCTTTCTGGCAAATTTCGAAATTGTGTGCTTTCCAATTTGTTCATTGATTTTGTCTTGGCACACTTTGCATGTTCCAAATGCACCATTAATGTCTTATCACAATGGCACTATCATGGCCCAGGGCTCTCAGCCCAACCTCCTTGACGGTAGTCTTCCATCTCTCTCCAACTCCCCCCTCTCCTGCCACCATCCATCCCTGATCACTCCTTCCCCTCCACCCACGCAGAGGTGGCACCCCACCTCTGTGCCCCCTCACAAATCTTTTAAAGGTTACAACCAGCTTCACTTCGCTACCCTCAATTTCGAGGGGATTGGGTCCTCCGACATATTCCATATCTATGACATGTAATCACCACACTGTTCTGCTTCGGAAACTTTTTCCTGCGTCGATGCGCCGTCGTCGAGGACCTCCTCCGACGTCATCCGATGTGATAAGTAGGACGCACGACACCCGTAGCCTCAGTTCCGTTTTTTCCGCGAACGTGTTACTTCGTGAATCTCGGTTAACGCCTCGACTCTTTGGCGTTCTGTTCTTCTCGGTTCTTCAAACCTGTTCGTTTTTGTGAAAATCCTTTGTGTGAAGATGTCTTCTACTTAGTCTTCGACCCCGCGTCCGGGCTTCAAGAAGTGCGGGGAGTGTGAGTCCAAGATGTCGGTGACGGACTCGCACGATGCCTGCCTCTGGTGCCTCGGGGAGGCCCACGACACGGATGACGATCGACTGCCAGTCGCTCACATCCAAAGCCTTACGCGAACGTAAGAAGTTGTTGTCGGTAGGTCGGGTGTCCAAGCCCCGGAAGTCGAAGTCTGCGGGGCTTTCGACGGATGATTCGAGAGGTGACTCTCCGCGTCATCGTCGGAAGTCTCGTGGGTCTCCTTCTAGGAGTCGGTCTCACCACTCCTCAGCCTCTTCGAGGCATTCTCGGAAGCGCCGACAGCGGTCGTCTTCCAGGTCCTCTTCGGAGGACTCTGCCCGGCACGTCGCTTATCCCACCAGCCGTGCAACGCCGGAGGAATGGGCTCCCTTCGGGAAGAAAATGCTGGCGATTCTCGAGTCGCAGGGTACTAAGCCGTCCGCGCCCCCGAGTGGGGTCGGTCGTGAGAGGTCGAGAGACACCGCTCGGAAGAGTGATCTGCACGAGTCACGGGAGAGGTCCCGTTCGGACAAGGAGACTCGTTCTCGACGTACCCGTTTCAGGTCCCGGTCCTCGACGTGTTCGAGACTGTGTGCACCTGTGAGGTCTTCGAGGAAGACATCGACGTCTGAGGCGTCGACAGGCTCTCTCGAGGCTCCGGCTTCGAGGAAGTCGTCGAAGCCGTCGGCGCTCAGGTCGTCAAAGGACACGCTCGGGGCTCCGGCTTCGAGGGCTGTGTCGACGCCACCGATGCTGGCGGCGCTGCATCTGACGTTGACGCCGATCCTATCGGCGCCGATGCCTGTTCTCTCGGCGCCGATTCGCTCGACGCCTTTCGTGTCGGAGGTACCCCGTGGCACGGGGGAACCCCCTAGGAAGGCTCTGGTTAAGAGCAAGCACTCTCGGGTGCCTTCTTTTCGCCACCTGGAATATATTTCAGAGGCGGATGAGGATTCTGAGGCAGTCACTGCATGATGCCAGTGGACTGGACACCTCTCCGGAGGTGGAGTTTTGTAGGCCTGAGCCTGGCTCTCATGCCGATTCCTCGTACCGGCGCCTTATGGCTAGGGTTTCTGAGTACTTGGGATGGTCTGCTCCCCCAGGGGAGTTTGTGCAGGATGATCTAACGGACATCCTTGATGTTGGTCCCCCAACTGACCCGGTACTGCCGTTCCATATGGCTTTACAGAGAAGGTTGGCGGCGGCTTGGACTGCTCCGGAGAGTCTCCCGGCGGTGGGCAGATCCTTGTCGCGAAAAATACCGTCCAGCCAGTAGCGACCCCTGCTACTTGACCAGGCACCCCCACTCCGGAGAGTTTGGTGGTGCAGGCGGCCCAGCCCCGGCAAAGCAGGCGTCGTACCCTACCATCCCTCCTGATAGGGACGACAAACGTTTTGATGGCTGGGCGGAGAAAGTGTTTTCTTCGGGTGGTATGGTGCTTCAGGCGGCCAACTCCATTTGTGCCTTGTCTCGTTTCACACACACTCTGTGGAACTGTGTTGCGTTAGCGGCTGAACATATTCCCGAAGGGGACGAACGGGATGGTTTCCTTGCTATGGTCCAGGATGGTAAGGATGCCATGTGTGAGTCCGTTCAGTCGGGTTTGGAGCTGAATGCGTCAGTGGGTCCATGGCGGCGAGCACCGTGATACGCAGGTTTGCGTGGTTGCGGAAGTCGGGGTTTGCTCCTGATGTGCAGTCCCGGCTCCTCAATATGCCCTTTGACGGTGAACACCTTTTTGGCAGCAAGGCTGACGAGAGCCTTGAGAGGTTGCAGACCTCAAAAGCTGCAGCGAAGTCGTTGGGCGCTGCAGTTCGCCAACCTCTGCCTTTTCGTCCTAGGGGACAGCAGTGGAGGGGTGGTTCCTTTCGCTATTACTCGTCCTTCAGTAAAGCGAGAGGAGCTGGCAGTCAAAGAGGCCAACGCAGGGGTACCAGAGGTGGACGACAGGGTACCCGTGGTGCCAAGGCCACTCGGGCAGTTGCCTCGTTGCCTTAGGTAACGCCGCAGCCGCTCCCACTCAGTCATGAGGCCATGTCACATGGTTCGCCGGTTGGGGGAAGGCTGGCGCAGCATCTTGTAGAGTGACAAGCCATTACTTCAGATGTGTGGGTTCTGGAGATCATAACCCACGGCTACTGTCTTCCCTTTCGGCACAGGCCTCGCGACAATCCACCGGGGAACCTCTCTTTGCAGAGTCCGGATCCGCTCCTTGCGCAGGAAATTCAAGCCCTGCTGGAGAAAGGCACCATAGAACTGGTGCCTGTAGCGGAGAGGAACAAGGGATGGTATTCCCCTTATTTTTTGATTTCGAAGAAAGACTGGGGATTGAGACCCATCCTGGACTTGCGCGGTTTGAACAAACTCCTCAGGAAGGACAAGTTCAAGATGGTTGCTCTCTCGCAAGTCCTCCAGGCCCTTCAGCTTCAGGACTGGTTGGTGTCACTCGACCTCAAGGATGCTTACTTCCATGTGCCATTCCATCCCAAGCACAAGAAGTACTACACGGTTGGCGACTCGCACTTTCAGTTTCGGGTCCTGCCGTTCGGATTGACCTCAGCCCCAAGGGTTTTCACCAAGATCATGGTGGTGGTGGCAGCGCATCTCAGGCAAGGGGGATTCACGTCTACCCTTACCTGGACGATTGGTTGATCAGTGGGAGCTCTCCTGAGCAAGTCCTGGATCATCTGTCCGTCACCTGCCACTCCCTTCACAGGCTGGGCTTCTCCCTGGATTTAAAGAAGTCCCATTTGACGCCAACACAGCGGCTCCAGTACATCGGAGCAGTGCTTGACACTTCCCTGGGGCAGTGTTTTCCTCCCCAGGTGAGGGCTCTTCACATTCAGCAGATGGTGCACAAGTTTCAGCTTGCCCAGACGCTCCCAGCGTTCGAGTTCTTGAGGTTGCTCGGCCTCATGGCATCCTGCATTCTTCTGGTGCCAGAGGCTCGCCTGCGGATGAGATCTTTGCAGTGGGCACTCAAGACGCAATGGTCGCAGTCCTCCGGCAGGATGTCAGGTGCCGCCCTCGGTCGCCCGGGACCTTCTGTGGTGGGCCGTCGAAGGCAACTTGATGAAGGGGGCTCCATTTTGGCTTCCCTGGCCGGAGGTAACGATCGTGACGGATGCATCCCTCACGGGATGGGGAGCTCATGCCAACGGGCTGACAGTCAGCGGTCGTTGGTCTCTGTCGGAGTCCAGACTCCATATCAATCTGTTGGAGCGGAGGGCCGTCAGGCTAGCCCTGAAGGCTTTTCTGCCGACTGTGCGAGGAAAGAGTGTCCTGATCCTGACGGACAACACAGTGGCCATGTACTACCTCAACAAAAAGAGGGGGGGGGCAGGGTCACTTCCTCTGTGCAGGGAGGTGATGCAGCTCGAGTTCTGGGCCATCCAGCAGGAAGTTTCGATCTCGGCAGTTCATCTGGCCGGAGACGAAAATGTGACGGCGGACGCTCTGAGCAGGCAGAGCGCGATCTCTCACGAGTGGAAGTTGGCTCAGGAGATTCTCCTGGAGATCTTCGCCCTTTGGGGGACCCCTCAAGTGGATCTCTTCGCCTCCAGTGTCAACCGGAAGTGCGAAAGGTTTTGCTCGCGGGAATTTCCTCCAGAAGGAGCCTTAGGAGACGCGTTCGTGGTGGAGTGGTCATTCCCGCTCCTGTACGCGTTTCCTCCAGTCGCCGTCATCCCGCAAGTGCTGCGGAGGTTATGGAAGTTCGGTTCCCGGATGATCCTCATTGCTCCGGCGTGGGCTCGGAGGACGTGGTACCCGGACCTTCTCGACTTGTCCATCTGCCCTCCACGTCGTCTTCCCTTCCGAGACGATCTGCTCTCACGGGAGGGGGTCAGGTTCTCCATCCAGAGGTCAGATCCCTCAACCTTCACGCTTGGCTTCTGAAAGGTTGAGGTATAAGGATTGGGACCTCCCTGAAGACGTGATGGAGGTGTTGCTTTCGGCCCGAAGGCCAGCAACAAAGTCTCTGTACCGTTGACGTAAATTCTGCGACTGGTGCAGAGTTCAGAATGTGGATCTGTCCTTTTTACTTTCTTTGGCCCACAGGGGCTTGCAAGTGGGTACCATTAAAGGTTACCTGGCGGCGCTGTCCATCTTTAAGCGCTCGTCTGAAGAGTGTTCTTACTTTAAAATCCCTTTAATTTCACAGTTTCTTTAAGGGCTCACTAATGTGTTCCCTCCGTCGCCTTTCCTGGTGCCCGGTTGGGATTTAAACCTTGTTCTTAAGTTTCTTATGGGTGCTCCGTTTGAGCCTTTACATTCTTGCCCTTTGAGGCTGTTGACTCTGAAAACTGTGTTTTTAGTTGCGGTTACTTCCGCTCGCAGAGTGAGTGAGTTACAGGCACTTTCAGTTAAGCCACCCTTCACTGTATTTCACAAGGACAGGGTTGTCCTTAGAGTTTGTCCTCCTTTTCTTCCAAAGGTAGTGATGGAATTTCATTTGGCCCAGAAGGTTGTTCTTCCGGCATTCTATCCTCCTCCGCATCCTGGTAAGGAAGAGGAGAGGCTCCATAGGCTTGATCCTATGAGAGCTTTAAGCTTTTGTTTCACGCATGTCCCGGGTCAGAGTGGACGATCATCTTTATTGGTTACGCTGGAAAGCATTTGGGGCAAGCTGTGACGAAACAGACTTTGTCTCGCTGGATTATTTTGGCCATCTCCGAGTGTTACCGCTTGGCGGGTAAGGACCCACCGGCTGGCTTGCGGGCCCATTCTACCAGGGGTATGGCTGCATCTACTGCCCTGCAGAGGGGTGTTCCTATTCAGAACATCTGTGATGCAGCCACCTGGGCTTCAGTACATACATTTGTACGTCACTATTCCCTCGATTCCATCCGAGGACAGGATCTGGCCTTTGGCAAGGCGGTCCTTTGCTCTGCTATTTCATTGGCTATTCTAAATTTTCCCTCCTCCTTGCTCTGGTACTGCTTTGGGAGTCTGTCATAGATATGGAATACGTCGGAGGACCCAATCCCCTCGAAGAACAAGTTACTTTCTTACCTGGTAACGTTCTTTCAATGGAATGGTCCGACGACATATTCCATATCGCTCCCGCCCTGCCTTCCCCGCTGCAGAATTTCTTTTGCGATTGCAGCTTACGTTCCGCAAGGCTTTGTGTCTGACTGGCAGTTGACTAATGTCACAAGTTCTGGTGGAAAAAACTACAACTGAGGCTACGGGCGTCGTGCGTTCTACTTCTCACATCGGATGACGTCGGAGGAGGTCCTCGACGATGGCGCATCGACACAGGACGCACACGCCGAAAAAAATTTCCGAAGCAGCACAGCTGTGGTGATTACATGTCATAGATATGGAATACGTCGTCGGACCATCCCATCGAAAGAACGTTACCAGGTAAGAAAGTAACTTGTTCTTCTCGCTCTATCAAACACTCCTCTGACATCCATGACCTCCTTGAAGGCCTTGAAATCCTAGCTCTCACGGAGACGTGTTACAAGGCCAGATCCATCACTGCTTTTGACACACTTCCCCTGGAGGGCTACAAGATCCTGCCCAATCCCAGACCCTTGATGGTGGAGTGGCTCTGATCTTCCCCGAGTGGGTTCCTGCCTCCATCAAACCTAATCGTCCTTTGAAAACCTAGTCTGCAGGCTTTCTGTCTCATCTACCATCTTCCTCGCTACTATCTGCAGGCCCCCTGGACTGACCTCCCTCCCCCTCTTCGAATGGACTGACCTGTCCTCTCTTTTTGCCTCCCCCCCAAACTTATCTTACTTGGACTTTAACATTCATCTCGACTCTCCAGATGTGGCTACTGTTCTTTTGTGACATCTCCCTCACTATCCTTCCCTCTGGCCCAACCCACTCTGCCGGACACACTTTGGATGCTCTCATCTCAACAGATATCCCATCCTCTAACCCTCTCACTACCCCTCTCTCCTGGTCCGACCACCCTCTCCTCTCTTTCCGCCTTGATCTCCCCTGTCCCCTGATGATGCCTCCGCCTGCACTGCCAGTCTCCCCAGTCATTTGACTGAAGAAACATGTCAATAGCTGCATTTGCCTCTTCCTGCATCCCCCCCTCTCCTGAATGTTCTAGCTAACCTCCATCTCTCTGACACCATGGACATCCTTGCCCCTTTAATGACAAGCCGCATGAAGCCTGCCTACAAATGCAACTCTTGGTATGACTCACTTGGCAGCCTTGAAAGGCAAGTGCAGAGCGGGAGTGGCAGGAATCTAGCTCATCCTCTGACAAACTGGCCTGCCCCTACTCCAAAGGCAATACCGTCTTGCCACCTCTCCAAGAGCGCTCATGTCCAAGCCCGCATCCCTGGAGCCACCAATAAAACAGCTGAACTTTTTAAAATCTGCAAGGAACTTCCCAATCCTAAAAGTCTCCTCCTCCCTCCCAGGCCCTCTGCTCTGCACTGGCCGCCCACATCTCTTCAAACTCTGGACATCCTGTCCCCTCTCATCTGCCCCCCCCCCCGGATCCCCTTCTCTTGCCTCCTCTGGCCCCCCCTCTAACTCCCCATACTCTCCTACTTCTCTCCCATTGCACCAAATGAGATCTCTACAGTTGTCCGCTCTATGAAAGTATCCTCAAAACAGTAGCTCCCCCTGCTCCCCGGACAACATCACCTCTCTTGCCCCAGCCTTGGCGGACCTCTCCGGCCACTAATTTGCCACTGGCTCCCTCCTGCAACCCCTAAAGCACTCTCTTGTGCACGCTCTTCTAAAAAAGCAATCTGCTGACCCTTCCTTCCTGCCTGGCTAACACCCTATCTCCATCACCCCCTTTTTTTGGGAAAACTCATGGAGAAGCTGATCATCCCCCAACTGACCCCCCCCCCCCCCACACGAAGTGGCTGGCTGCCTCCATGGCCATCAGTGTGGGTTCAGGTCATCCAGAGGCACGGAAACGGCTCTCCTGAACACCTGTGAAAACCTACTCTCATATTTGGACTCACTCCCTCTGTTCTGTTCCTCGATCTACCTTCTGCCTTTGACACAGACAACCACTCCCTCGTAAACAGTCTTCATGATACCCTAGGTATCACGGACAGGTCACTGGAGTGGCTTACCTACTTACTTTCAAAAAAACATCCCAAGTGCAAATGGCTACTTTTCTCTCCTCCACCTCACTCTACTTGTGGCGTTCCGCAGGGTTCTAGCCTATCGCCATGGCTCTTCGTCTACCTGGCACCTCTGGCCTACCTGATCTCCACATTCTCCCCTCATTTCCAGTGTGTAATGCAGAGACACAGCTCTTTCAAGCCGCCATCCTCTACTTCCTCCTCTCCCTCATACTGGACTGCTATTCAGGCATGGTGCTCTGCCAATGATCTTGATCTCTGCCTTAATGCCAGCAAGATAGAGATCCTTTTCTTTTCTGGCTTCTTGTTTCCCCCCACTCACTGGCCAGACTCCTTTGGTTCCCTCCCCCACCCCACGTGTGAGGCAAAAAACCTTGGTATCATCTTTGACGACTCCTTTCTCTCCACATATCACGGACCTTACCAAGAAGCCCAACTTTCAGCTGCACCTCCTCAGGGGGCATTCTACCTTTCCTCACCTTCTGCCAGAAGCTCGTTGTCTCAAGAGCCCTGGTTTTCTCTAGGCTAGACTACTGCAAGTCCTCCTCAATCTGCCTCTTTTCTCAGTTTGCCTATTCAAATAATCTAGAATAGGACTGCAAGACTTATCCTTGGCCTCAAGCCCGAGTCCTACATCTCACCAGCTCTAAAATTCCCCCCCACTGGCTCCTGGTGACCGTAAGGATCTAATTCGAGACCCTTTGCATCATCCACAAGGCTGCCTGGGGCCTGGACCTCTGTACAACCAGCTTTCCCTCCCTAAATACAAACCAGCCTGAGTCCTTCGCTCCTCTGGCTCCAACTCTGCAGGTCAAACGCTTCTCCAAGCAGATTGGGAGGTAGATCCCTCTCCGTGCTGGTTCCTCCCTCTGGAACGGCCTCCCAGCACCCCTCAGACTTGAGCCAGATCTTCTTAAGTTCTGGAAACTTCTCAAGACTTTACTTTTCTCCTCTTCCTTAACT
Organism: Ambystoma mexicanum; assembly: GCF_040938575.1. Classification (NCBI taxonomy): domain Eukaryota; kingdom Metazoa; phylum Chordata; class Amphibia; order Caudata; family Ambystomatidae; genus Ambystoma; species Ambystoma mexicanum. The sequence goes on from NC_090934.1 coordinate 207,718,238, forward strand.
CTCCCCCTCCCTTACGCACTTTCCCTCTGCTGCTGTTTCTGGGTCCTTTCAGAGTCCTACAGTAACCAGACACCCTCTACCAGTCACTCCAGCATCCTTATGGACTGCCAGATACTTTCATGGGCTTATTCACGCGTCTCTTGCATAGAATGAAGTAGGATTTCTAACACCCTTCACATGACCAGCCACACCTGGTTTCGGCACTGCAGCAGTCCACACATGACTGGATGAAGAGCTGAACTGCTCATCTAAGACATGTTAAACGCGTGCAGTTTCTGAGTTCTAATGCTGTGGTAGGGCATACTCCGCATCATCCTTCAGGCGTTGATAAATAGAGTACCATTAAATTGGAACCTGACTGTTAATGTAGTGTTAAGAAACAGGAGGTCCAGGGAATGAAGTGCTGTATAAGAATCCAAATGATTTCTATGTATGGCTGCATATGTCTCACTTTCATAGAAACATTCACTGGCTTTTGTACCTTGGTGCCTGCTATGGACATCCGTATTGCACTGCATGTTTCTACAGACACAACCAATTGAGACCTTGCAGCTAACCATGTGCGGTTCCATGCTGAAGGGATTGGTGCATTTTGGGGCACTCTAATCCTGAGTAGCTTGGTCATCATGGAAAATCTGCAGACCAGAGGAAAAAGAAAAGAATGCAGACCTCACCTGTCTGAAGAACACCATATTGGACTTTCACCCACATACCTACTCCTCCTGGCTCACTGGCTTGTTATGTGGGAAGCAGATAAATCATGCTGCCTTGCATCTGGAAAACTGGTGCTTTGCACAGGTGGATGATGCAGTGCAGGCCTTCTCGTCTTGCGGGTGGACGCTGTCGCTCCCGGATCATAGTAGCTAGTGTCCAAGCTTGTTGCTCAGCCTACAGCTGGTTGGGTTTTGCCCACATCTATCTTGCCAATATCCTCACAAGCTCATGGAATGCATGTGAATAGATTCCCCAAAGTAGGTCACTCACTCCATTCATCTAACCCAATTGTTTAAGTCCTGCTTACTCATGCTCTCACCTTTTGGTGCAGCGTCTGGGTGCTCAGTTATATCGCTGCCATATGTTTTTAATATACAGGATTTTCCTAGAACGCCGTTGCCTTGCAGTCGGGTCAAAGTCTCTCCCTCATGGATGATGGCCGTGGTAGTCTGGCCTGGTATTGGTTGGCCACTCTTATTGCCTGACCAGTGTATAGTTTTTCAACGGGAAATGAGTGCGGCAAGCCGAATGCTCTCTGATTGGTGAGGCCCAGTTCTTTAACCCAGGGTCGGGCGCCACCTGACCAACCTACTGTGGGATGAAGGCTCTGCTTGCGGTCACCTTTCTGCCAGAAGTAGGAGCACTTGGATAGAGAACGGTTGTGGGACCAAGTGAGAAGACATGTGGGACGTCTCCACCTTAGCATGCATCACTGTGAGCCTAATGGGGATGCATGGCAAGGTGGAGGAAGCAGGGCAGCACTTGACTCTAGCATTGCCCAGGAGAGACTAAATATGTTGCTGCTCTTCTCTAATGCAACACACTGATATGATATATAGGAAGGAAAGGTGGGTGAAGCTTTGGCACCCTCAAGAGCACCACAATGACTTGACTTCCGCTTTGACCATGTGTTTGAGGAGCTGTGCACATCATTACTCATTGTGGCCAGTGACCAGGCAGATGGATTACTTGCATAAATTAAAAGGCCCTGCAACCAAGAGTGAAACAGACTAATGGCTGCTGAAACACTTCACCCATGTCTTTTTGGAGATTATGGCAGCAAGTGTAGTTCCCCAGGTGGGTTTTGGGAGAATGGCATGTTTTTGGCCCCACTTAGTGCTTAGCTTCTACTCCTAGGAATAGGCGGGTTTCTTTTAAAGAAATGTTGCAAATATGATCTCATACACCCAAGCATGTTAATGTGAGGAAACCAAAAAACGGATGTTTCCGCTTCAGACTAAAAGTGTGAAGATTAAACTTCATTGCTTAGAAGAACGTTCATTTTGCTGGATGCAGATAGTATCGGATCAATTGCATGAAAAAACTAAGTTGGTGCTGAAGTAGCACTTGTTAAAGGGAGACCTCCTGCACCAATGGTTCGCCTTTTGAAAAAGGTTATGATAAAATCTACGTTAAATGATCCTTCCTGAGCGCATTAGTGGGCAATAGCTGGCAGGCACACGATGCCGCCTCCATCGGATTAAGGTGATGGGTGATATGGGCATCCCTTTTTATAAACAAATTGTCTTTTTTTCGGCCAGTTAATTTCATACAAAGGATGGGCGAACTGGTGCGATTTAGATTCAAACTCAATATTTAATCTGCTCAAAACGAACAATTTGAAGTTGAAATGCAAAAGGATTTTAAACATTTGGACCCAGATGTTGAATGGTCTAAGCAGTACTGGGTGCCTGCAACCTATTTAATTTTTTTCAGTTTCCTCATCTTGTTTTGTGTGATTTTGGTATTTTGGTTTTTCTTTAATAGCAGAGAGAAAATCAATTTTCTGATTCAATGGATTCAACCTAATTGAAACCACATGGTGTGGATGGTGTGCATACATTTCTGGAAATGGCCACACTTTACTGGGGAAACTGTCTCTGGGCGTGCAGCTGAGCGGTGATAGGCTGTAAACACCCCGTGCCCCCAATTTGAGGATGTTCTCTGCTGTCTCCGACCCAGCGTTTAGGGGGCTCACTGCACTCTGCAGCAGAGAGCGTCCTCAATTTGAGGGGTTTGTTACTGGTGCCTACACAGAACGGCGCTCCGGCAAGACATTTTTTTTGCCAGAGCTGCACTCAGTTTTGTTCCGCCCAATTCCTCACCTCATGCAAACTTGTTCAAATTTGCACCACCAGTAAGATGGCTCAAGGCTGTTTTTAATCTGATTACCATCAGACCTGCAGGGCTTTGACTGATTAAAACTGACTTGGGTTTTCGTTTTTAATGATCCAAGCCATGATTTGATTTCTGCACTTTATGCTTATTTCTGTTAATTAGGTGTGGGGAGAATTGAACTGACTCTTCAAGTCCTGGCAGTCCGGTCTCTCAAGGTAGTCTTTGAATACAGTAAACTACATTGCGCTGGGTGTCCTTGGATGGAATTTCGTCTGCACCAGAGGTCGAAGTTGGCGGGAGCGGTCGGGAGCAGTGCTCCTATACTTTTTATTTTTAAGTTTCACTATTTTATTTTAAAAAGAAACCATTCTGGAATGGTTTAGTTCTAAAATAAGTGTAGGGAGAAGTTGAAGCTTGCGCTTCAGTGCGCTGCATTGAGCATTCCCATAATAAGCAGGTGTTTGTTTTGGGTGTTTGTTTTGGGGGTTTGGATCGTGTGTGGGAGGGGGTGCATCAATGGGGTTTGTGGGGAGTGCGGCAGACCAGCAGGGATCATAGTTCCACTACTTTTCGTACACTTCGACCACTGGTCTGCACCCTGGAGCTTTGAAGTTGCATTCATTGTCCAACTCAAACTGATGATTTGCCTAGCTCCCATTCCAAAGTAAGTGCGATCAACTATGCTATATTTCGGGTACTGTGCAGGTTTCTTTTGTTTCGATTTCATTACTAGTAGTGCTTGATCTTTGGTACATCATTGGACCTTGAGCCACCAGAGTTAGTAGGGCGGGCTAACATCTTTATATCCTAGAATCTGTGAAAGATGGGACTTATTTTACATTATAGATTCACGTTAGAGTAAAATGAATCATTCCATGTCCCCTTTAAACGGTCCCACCTCAAAATCCTCGACAATTGAGTGATTTTCTTAAAATCCGAAATGCATTTAAAAGAATTGAGTCCATTTGAGAAAAAAGGGGTCTCAAGCTTTATATACCAAGTAAATAACTACGATGTTATAGACTCATAAAAAATTACTTTAAACGAAATTCTCTCCGCCTACTCGAACCTCGCTATTCTGTTCACCCAAGCATTCATTTCCATGATCAATTGTAGGTATATATTATACCTCCAAAAGATACTGGCCATTCTAAATAGACTCCTATGGTTGGCTCTAAACCACATGGTATATACTTCAATGAAGGCATTGCTGCTTATCTGCGCGTGTGCGTACGTATTGATATAGAACAATTTCACAACTCTTCAAAAATACATTTTTCTCCAGTGTCAAAACATGGTATTGGAGAAATGTTACTTGAACAAATTATCTTTTATAATAAACACATATTCATCCTGGCTCCCCTATGTGTGGTTGTTAATGTATTGGTGATGTGCAGGTCATTTAAATGTAGGCAAGAACACATTAATTACAATTCCTACAGGTTTAGATTGGGAAAATGATGCTGTCTGCCATTGTGCGCTTGTCTGAACACATGTATGTGCAGCTTTAATGTACGTGTTCAACTTTCAATGAACATGCGTGTGCAGAAATAAATGAACATGTGTAGTTTTCAAACTTACCCATTTGCCTTCAGTTCTACATGGTTTTGGACTGGGGGTGTAATGTTCTCAAGTACCAGGAACCATGTTTGAACACCCTTGTCCTTTCACATTACATCTGCTGGATCTACCAAACGCATTTTCCTGATAAGGGACTTCATGGGTTTTAACATTTTGCACAATTTTCTGTGAATGGGATAAATTCGCTGTACTCACTTTTCTTGTGCCAACATTTATAATTTATTGCTGGACTCCTGGCCACAAATTTGCATGATCTCACACTAGGCAATAGTATGTCATGATAACATGACCCTAAAGTCTGCATGCGCAAGGATTCTAATGGTGCTAAATTTCACCAGATTGCTTCCTCATTTACGTTGCAGCAAAATGCTTGGTTTTTAAATTCCGCCACTTAATGCAAAAATGCATTGGGTTTTAATGAAGATAATTTGATGCCCAATTTAAATGGGAGACCCAGGGCACCATATTTAACATTGGACCTGAATCCTTGTCACAACATCCTCCCCTTCGATTCCCAGCCCCTTTGATTCTCAGGATTTTACATGGATGCTACTTCGGGCAATGAGTCATGTTGGGGTTTCTGTACTCATTAAATGTGGCTTATTTTTGGATAAACAGCTTGGGGCCCCTGATCTGGAGTAGCTGCATCAGCAAAGGTCCCATTTCAGTTGGCTGTCTGGATCCAATATACAGCTTTCTCCACTCTCTGAAATGGCTCCTTTCTTCAGCCTGTCCTGAACCCAATCTTCCAGATGGTATCTGCTCCCCCACCATCTCTTCCCAGTTGCATTCAAGATTATTCTTAAATATTTATCTCCCAATATTAGTACTGTGCGGCAGCTATTCTCCAGTATGGGGTTTTACATGGATTCACATGCTGATGAATATTCCATGTCAGGCTGGGAATCCTCAATATTAAAGCAGTTTCGCTTTAAGGCTAAAACTGCTTGTCGCTTCTATAGCCTATTGCTGTCACTTTGGTCTTACTGCCCCAGCCAATGACATTCATCCTTTGCTCCACCCATAGTAGGCATCTTTAGATTAACACACATTTTCGTAATGGCAGTCCTTGTGTTTCGCGCCTCGAAATACAGATACATTTGTGCCTATTTTTGAGAGATCTTGTCTGTCTTCTTCGGTCACATGACTACAGGCAGTTGGGCACCATTGCCGGATGAGATCCATTCATCGTCTGATCTCTGCACCATGGGCAGCCGCAGGCCCAGGCTTGGGCCTTCTTTACACCATGCCGAATGCGAACATTGCAGCCTGAATAACCTCATTGAAGATCAGCACCTCGAGTGAAACTATGGTCTACAGCCCGACCACAATGCTGATGGATGTTCGTATGCTAGGCCTTCTTCTCCAAGACTCGGAAGGACCACCACTGGAGGTTAGCGCCGTGGCTTGAGGAAGGTCTTACTGCCTCAGCCAATGACTTTCATCCTTCTAAACACCAACCCTGGTGGGCGTCTTCAGATTTTTAACGCACGTTAAATGACTGCGCAGTAATGCCTCTTCCAGGGTTCGCATGCCCAAAGAGCATGCTTCATCTGACAGAGGTTGAGATCCTATGAAGGCACTTCCCGGGGGAAGATACCAAAAAGCAAAGTCTTGTGCTCCGACTTCATCAACCATCTTCACAGCTGCAGAGCCCAAGTCTGAGAAACATAGGTCGTCTTCACCTTCAAAGTCAACTGGCAGTTTGCCGTTGCACCCGTCAGTGGCTCAAACGACTGTCGTCATCACAGACCCCGTCAATGACCACATCTGCCAAGTCTGTTGCCCTGTCGATGATTTTATCAATGAAGATTAATCTACCATGGACTACTCCGATCCCATGGATGTGCGTGTCCACTACGGTCACCATCTCAACGAAGATTGCCACACCCAGAGTGGCCTCTCCACCTAGGCCTCCTTCAGCGATTCCAACAATGACCCTGTCGATGGCACCATTAACTGCTACGCAGGCCCTGGTGATGGGCTCCTTTCCTAGAGAATCGAATTTGGTGAGGGATGCCTCCATCTTTTTCTCCCTATGGCCACCAAGGCTGTGCCTCTCTCAACCCTCTCTCCTTTGGTACCTCGCAAGGGGTCATCTCCAGTTGCAGCAAAGCACATATTCAGTCCTTCTGAGGACTTGCAGGAACCCTTTTACTCAGAACAGGAGGCTGGCTCGGGAGAGACTAGTCACATTTTGGTAGTGCCTGGGCAAGGGGCTCAACCATCTCTGCCTCGTAGCCCTTCACTTAAGGGACCAGCAGGTGCACATTCAGCACCAAGGGTCTGGTCTGTAAACATTTTGCTGACACTGCATGCTGGTCTCAGAAATCCAGCAGCGTCTGCCAGTTGCGGCCATGCCTGTTCTGTTGAGGAGTCCTACAAGGCCCTCCAGAGCTTGGCTAACGCCACCACATGCAACATACCTGTTGCACCACCTCATGTCATGCAAGAGGCTGCAAAGACACACTGATACCGACACTGTCTCTACCCACGATACACAGGGCACTGATTAATTAGACTACTAAGTTCCCACGGATGGGGTGCCTCTGGATGTTAATGTATCCTGCAGGCATTCTCTGCCAGACTAGATCGGTTTGTTCCTTTGCCTGGCCACACGGGTGCCAAAGCTGTTCAACCTCATCCCTGAGGGAAAGAAAAAGGAAGGTTTCATTTTCGAGTGGCCGGAGTCCTCTAAGAGCACTATTGTTTCTGTTCCTCTTCTGGATGACATTTGGAAGGATGGCCTGTTGGTCATGTGGTCCCTGGGCACAGCACAGGCAAAAAGGGATCGTTGTAGAAAAAATACTGGGTCCCGGACACAGCCCCAAGGTGCCTCATATTTCAATCATCACTGGACTCTGGTTTTCGGCTGTGGCTAGAAAGCGGTCATCTAACACCTATCACGGGAAGGGTATCATCACGACTACAGCATTGAACATCAAAGCTGCCAACACCTTGGTCATTCTCTTGGTACAACAGAGCGCTTTCATATAAATTTGGGCCCATCTATTTCCTACCACAAGACCAGAAGGCTGAGGCACTGGCTTTTTCATGAAGGAGAGGTAGCCTCTGACCATGCCATTACCGTCACCCTGGATGTTGCTGACTCAGGTTTTCAGCAGATGGGAAATGGAGTGCCAGTAGCTTGAGCACAGATGTGCATACCAAGGTGGTGGACATGCCTTTTCATTTGATGGGGACAATCTGTTTGGGAAGGCAGTTGACGTTCTGCAAGCTGTAAAGACTGACACAGTATGTTCATTGGGCACTCTTCAGTGAAGGAGGCTGTCCTTTCGCTCCTCTAAAGGGAGGGTGTCGAGGTCTTCCAAAAGGGTTTACCTCTCGCCATCGCAAGCCCTCCCGTTCTATCACCCAGAAGGCATATATGGGACGTTCCCAGGCCGACTGAAGTCACGACCAGCGTGTGCATGCTCCAGCGGCCAAAACGCAGAGGCCGGTTATCGCAATTTGTTGACCAGCGGTGCAACATCTCCACGGAGAAATGGACGCTCGATATCCTTCAACAGGGCCACTCTCTGGAATTCCAGGACAAATTCCTTCACATTCCTGTCCCCCAGACAAGAACAGCATGTAGCGCAGTTGCTAAAGGAGGTTCAGGGCATGCTAAATGGGGCAATAGAGCCGGTCCCTCAGTGCCTTTGGGATTTTGGAGTGTACACCTTTCTAGTGCGAAAGAAGTCAGAAGGGTGGAGACCCATGCTGGACTTGCGATGACTCTCAAAATTCCTCAAATCCCAAAAATTTAGGATGGTCCCGTTGCACATGCTCAACCCAACTGGAGGAAGGAGATTTCCTAGCAACCCTCCACTTGGAGGATGCTTACTTCCACATCCATCGCAACCACTGGAAGTTCCGGTTTTGTCGTTCAGGGAAGGCATTACCACTTCAAAGCCCTGCCATTCGACCTGAAATCGTCCTGCGGGTGTTCACCAAGTGCTTGACTTAGGTGTCGGCCCAACTGCATCACAAGGGAATCGACATCTACTCTTACCTAGCCAATTGACTAATCCGAGCCCGCTCACACGCTAGCAAATCATCACTCTGCGGAAACCATCCAGACCCTAACTTCTCTGGGATTCTCCATACATATATCAGAAATCTCAACATACTATTCCTGGCTTTCCGCCTCAACACACTGATGTGATTATAACTAATTCCATTGCAGAGAATGCTTTTTTACTGAATCCTCCCAAAGCCCCTTGTTTTTTCTATAGGCCTAATCCCACCTGTTTTACGCTCAAATGATGTTTCTTGTCCCATTTCACCTGGCAGGCAGAACACCATTGCAGACTCTCTCTCAGCAGGGAGCTGCGTTCCTGCCACAAAGGGGAGCTCTTGCAAGTGTGTCAACGAGTGGGGTCTCCCCAAGTAGTCTCGGGATGCCTCTTCCTGTACCCATTCCCGCAGATTCCTCTCTTGCTATGAGTGATTAACACATTAAGACATTGCCACTGCAAGATGATCCTCATTGAACCGGTGTGTCTCAGGGAGATCCTTCTCTGTCGGTCATTGGTTCTGTCCATCAAACTTCCTCCACTTACAGATCGCTCTCCAGAGAAGGAGGGTCAATCCTGCATCACGACCCAGTGTCTGATCCTCATGGCCTGGCTACTGTGGCCCAAGAAATTGGATACCACTCGCTACCTTTGTAATGCAGGAACATTCTCGCCAAAGCACCCTTTACAAGCACAAGCAGTTTACAGTATGCCAGCTATGAAAATGTCTGCTGCGCATGACTGCTCCGCAGCTGCTTCCGTAACTCCTCTCGATTGTAAAGTCTGGCCTTGCCCGTGCATTTATAAAGGTCCACATGGCCCTCCATATCTAGGTAAACTCGGACTCCAGGCAAGCGCATACTGTGGTCGCACATGGTTCGGAATGCAAAATGTGGAATGTCAATGGTGCATTATATAGTTCGAGTGACCGTTTCCCATTCACCTGATTTTTTTTTTTTTTTTTTCCTATTCCACCCCAGGTGAATTTTAGGTTGGGGAAATACCTATTTTGTATATATAATTTGCAATTAATCTTATTTTCCTGAAAGCTTCCCTTGCTGACTTTGGCCAACAGTGGTCACTGTTGATGCATCCCATGCGCCTTCCCCTTTGTAATAGTAGCATGTGTCGTCAAGTTTCTTAGGGTTTTGCACGACAGCTGATGAGTGGAAAACCCTATCTAAATGGAATTTCAGGAGACTACACAAATGTATGTGAAGGTCCTCTTGTTATATATTAGCCAGCCATCTGGCAATGGTTTAAATGCCGAACTAGTTTGAACACAATCATGGCCTTACTGTGACCTCATTTCTTGGGATGTAGTTGGGGCTAAAGGAGGAGGTGAATTCTAGGTCTGTTCATGTTAACACCATGGTATATGTTCGGGCAGGTCTCCCTTCAAGTTTAATGAGTGTTATTCAAAGTGGAGTGAAGTGCATAGAAAAATGCAATGTGTCTTCGAATAATGCCTCATTGCCTCAACACAATTGTATTTTGCACTAGGTTTCGTTTTAACTGAAATACTATCATTGAAAACAAGCGATAAATTATTGTAATGTATAAGCCGCTTTTTCTTCTATACTGGGGATCCAGAAACTTGACACATTGATAATCTCAGACCTTTTAAAATTATATTCATTCCAATAGACCTTGGGCTTGCTGAATTTTTTGGATGAACATTTCTTTTTCATGAGACGCAGTTCCAACTTCCCCATGCATTTGTCTGATCAAGCAAGAGTTGAAGAAATGTACGAATTACATTTGTGTCTTTAAAGCCTGAAATCAGATATTTTTGCACTATTACATATAGAAAGTTCCCGTTTAATCCGTTCTCAGCATGTCCCTAGCATTACCAAGCCAATCTCTACATTCAATTAAAAGGCCTTGGAAATGGTCAGTTTGTAGGATTTTCTTTTACTTTGTTAATGTTAATGTTAATTGTTAATGTAATCCGGTGCACGCGCACTTATTTGCATTTTTGCATTTTACAGAGGCACTTTCTTTTTCATGGCAGCCTACAGGAAGCATACTTTATTGTGTATTGCGCTTGCTCTTTCAGAAAGACTTTGCTGTTGTCTATTCACTTATATCTGCTCTGCTTCCTCTCCCACAAACCACACTGACTCTGCGTTTGCTTCAAGGAATGGCTGCATAAGATGGGAAATATTCAAATGGGACTGAATACGAGAGGAGGGTATCTCTCTATTGGAGAATTTGGGGCAGAATTGACAGAAATGTAAACCTGTTAATGTAGCCACCTCCCACATAGCTGCTGCTGCCACAGCTCCTCTTTCTGGATTGTCTGCCGTTCTCTTTACTGATATTTCCACAATGCCTGCATCAGATGAGGCTCAGAGTGCAGTTGGTTGTATACACTTAAGTTATACTGATGGTAGCTGTCTCACGCTCCATATCATTTTCTTGACCTCAGTTTAAGCTTTGTTGCAACTGTGCTGTCAAGTTCATAGACCTGACTGCACAGATGTTTTTCTTACTGATTGCTTTCCTGGGTTTTGGGGTCTGGATGTCTCACCCATCATACTTATGATTTTAGAAATTGAATTTCCTCCTTCAATGTATTCACTTGAAAGGTTTGTCTTTGCAGTAGAGAAGTTCTGCAGATGTATTTGCTTGGTGTGATGTACTCCCCATGTACCAATCCTTCTAATGGACTTTTCTGTGCTTCCTATTGTATGGCTGGCCACTTCCCTACATCACTTCTGCCTGTCTCTTCTGGATGTCACTCTAATAAGTATGACCTTCTATTGGCTGGTCAACATTTGCTCATAATGACTGCTCAGTTCTGTATGCTTATCCTTAAAACGGGCTTCTTCTGTGTCACCATTGACTGTCTTTGTATTTTGCTATTTGTAGCCAGTAACGCCTGTGTTGCTTGTAACTGGCAGTGTTGAATAGGTGACTTTCCTGCCCTCTGCTGATGTGTCATTTTTCCCCCCTATGCAGACGAAATCTGATATCACATGGGTGGAGAAAGACTTCGCCAACCTCCCAGCCAAGGTAGGAATTTGATTCTTTTTTTGGGAACTTCTATTGGATGTGATAGGAATGGCTGTCTTGGGAATACAATGGCTTGTGATGAACGACAATATCTGAATAGTCTGCAACAGAGATTTTGACTTCCACCAATCTCCAAGTTATAGCCTGCCCCATTCAAATGTAATTTTGGTGCTGCTAGAAACTCATGGGCAACCTAGTGCCACCATCGGACATGTTGGTGTGTATTGGTGGGTGTTGAGGTAAGATGTTGCGTGTGCATTGGTTGGTATCTGTTTTAGTGGGACTGTAAATCTTCTATCCGATGGAGTGTAATGGGCTTAGTTCTTCTATAGACCACTTATGCGGTTGGGAATCTCCATTGGTACTTTGAGGGATTTTGGGTCGGCATAGCTCTGCTGTGGGGCTACTATCTTTTGCCATAAGTTGTAGCAGACTATCGTAGAGCTGTGAGATTCTTGGGGGGGTGGGGGGGCGCGCATAGTGTTGCTGAGTATGCTCCTTTTTGCAGTGGTGTAATATGAAAGTAGTAGCGGACTGTGTGGCAGTGATGTTGCATCCTTGCTGGTCTCGGCCATAGTCACTGTGTGAGGGCAAGACTGGCAGAGATTGGCACACGTCCTATGGGTGCAACTGTGGCTTTCCACACGTTCCCTAATGGTTAGTAATCAGAGGTTGAGGATCTTAAGGACCAGGTAAAAGTTTTACTTTATAGTCACCAGGGACTTTCCAGGATGCTTTGACAATGCCTGGAGTTTAAGATTGCCCCTTTTATAAACATGGTGGCCCCGCCACCTTAACTGAGCACATCTTGGTTATCCTTGCTCCCAGTTTTGGACTAAATGCAGATGCCCATGAAGTGATATCGCACTACCCTAGTTTGGGCACTACAGTATTTTAGTTTGCTCAGTCTAGTGCAAGGACTATCTCAATTTTGATTAGTCTTGTGGAGGCACAGCAAGGTGCTCAGGTGGGGTGGGGGGGGGGGTGCTGCCCCATGCCATTATGAGCCTCGAAGAGAAGGCCGCTCAACCATAAGAGTCAGTACTTTGAAGAGGATGGTCTTCAGACTTTTCCCGAAACGGTAGATACTTTCCTCCCCCTAAGCTAGAGCTAAGGCATTCCAGAGATGGGCCCCAGTGGCTCCGAGATAGCGGACATCTAATGTGTTTTCATTTTAGGCTGAAAGACAATGAGCAATCTGGAGAAGGCTGGTTTTAAGGTCTCTGAAGGCCAGTTCTTGGGAACCTTACACAGGAGGTAAGTAGGCCCAGTAAAACTATCATCCTTGTTAGTATCGGGAGACGGTGGAGAGATTTTAAGGCCCAGGGTAAAGTGGGCAGATCGAAGGCCCCGGTTGAGATGCTCTCCCTTGTTCTGTATTACCTGGAGCATGCAAAGTATGTATTTTTGGAGGCCCAGTATAGGGTTTACAGTAGTTGGTCTTCAAGAGGACCAGAGCCCCGCTCACCTCACCGTATAAAAGTAAACTGATAAAAGGCAGAACACCTTTCAGGAAGGGTAGCTGGAAATGAGATTTCTTGGCTCGAGAATCCGAAGAGTGAAGTAGAAGGCGATATGTAAAAGAATGCCCACATTCCTTGCAGTCGGAACTCGGGTAGGAGGGTCCTAAGAAGCAGGCCAGAAGAAGGCAGCAAGGATGGTGGCATGGCAGTCCAGGTGAACAATTTCAGTGTTTGAGGCATTGAGATACAGGAGAGCCAGGACACAATGAGGGTTGGAGCAGAAGAGTTGCCTTCCAACCTCAAAGTAATTTGAATTTGTATCAGTGTTGGACTAGGAAGGATCAAGAGCAGGAAGGATCAGGCCAGCTAAAGGTGAGAGTTGCATATTGAAGAACCTAGGGGAACCTCAGGGTTGAATATAGTTGGCTAAGAAAGAAGGGGACCCTTAAAGATCTGAACCACTCTGTCTGCTATCTGAGGGCAGAGTCTTAAATGCTTTTCCAGGCACTTAAGCTAAACTAGCATGGTTTACACTGCCAGAAGCAGAGCAAGGATAAGCATGACATGACGTTATTGTCGAGCGAAGGAGTTCTCTCAGAGGAGGGACAGACTCCGTAACTCTTATGGGCCAGAACCCAGATTGCTTGTCTTACAATAGGCAATTGTCCCATGTTGGCAATAATTGGGAGATGGACATTTTCTCTTGGATTGGGCCGATAAATAGTTTGATGGCGGTAGCTCGGCATGGGTCAAAAGACAGCTTCTTATGAAAATGTGTGTGGGTTGTCTTTAGTTCTTGGTGGGCCTCCCATTAGTTGGCGTTATTACCCAGGGCAGCTAGTGCAAGGGCCTAGGTGGCACTATCATTAATGGTTGTAGCTGTGCAGGGGACAATCTATTTAGATACCTTCATTTTCCCGACCGAGTTAATGTCAGTTGTTGAGACCAGATCGAAGGAGGCACATTTTGAGGTGGGATGGGGGGAGACCAGTGATGTTGGACGTGAAAAGAAAGACTTTAGCCTACGATGCAATGGAATGTTGGATCAGCTGATGCTTATTGAGGAAGATGGAAGATTATCTGGAAAGGGTTGAGATGTAGGAGCAGAGAATTTGTCCCCTTACAGATTCTGAAGTTTTTCTGACTTCTTAGTCGCACAGTTCATTTGACTAGGCAGGAAGGCCTTTTTCATGCAGGCAAAGCCTTTCAGGTGGTAAAGCCAAGCCAACTTGCCAGCGCTAGCTTTGGCTTTGTGTCAGTGGCTCATTGCCTTCATTTCATCCAGACTAGATCAGTCAAGACAGCATCACTTTTCTATGGGCATTTTCTCCCCCCCCCCCCCTACACCCCCCTGGACTATGAGAGCCAGGATATCAAATGTGTTGGACAGGGCCTTGAGGAGGCTGGCCGGTCATGCATCTTGCGTGAAGGATGAGGTGACTGTTGCACACATCAGAGCTAGGCATGATTGAAGATGTGGATACACTTGGTTGGCCCGAGATTGAGGAACTCTGCCTCAGTAGGGGCGACACCCTAGTTGTTGGTGAAAGCTGAGCTTTGAGTCCAATGTGATTTACCCCCCCCCCCCCCCCCCCGCACCCCCAGATTTGCCAATTTGGTTTGCAACCTCATAAATTGGCCCAACAGCTCGAGCTTCCCAAGTGTTCAGTTCCACATTTACAGTAATGGTTTTCCCTGCACTGTTTCTCATATCGAGCGATGTATAGTGGAAGGTCACGTTGCAATTTCGTCATTGCCAGTGTTGGGCTATATCTTGAATATTAACATTGTCAGCGTAAAGTACATTTCAAATCGGTCTGTAGAGGTGTTGATTAGGTCTGCATTGGGGCTGATGTAGGAATTAAATGGCCCCGGGTACTAAAATGTAGCTTGTAGCACAAACTTGATGGGCGTGATCTTGGAGGTAAAGCGATGTCAGGCATGCATGCATTGTTGGAGGAGTTGAGAACTATGGACAGGGCCTCTCAAAGAAGATGAGGCATATGCAATCGTAGTGAATTAATTTTGTTTAATCCTGAACTACGCCTCCTGCTTCTCAATGAGAACATGGTCCTGGTGAAAATTGAAAGCATGATCGCCTCTGCTATAAAACTGAAAAAGGCATAGCCAATAATACACTTCATAATGGTTTCCTCATAAGCAGTATGAATCAGTTATAAAGGTGCATGGATATTAAGACAGTTCAGAGAGTCATCAATTCATTAGAAAAATGCATCAGTTTTATTAAACAATATATAAAATGCACTTAATGTAAAACATCGATAAGTACATATCATTCATATAAAAGAACTGTGACCAGATTCATCCTATATTGGAGCTCTTAACCATACAGTTTGATCATTGAAAGATCAGAGACCATCTCTAATTCCTACACTGGTTGTTATCAATACAACCTTCTATATTTTAACCCTTGTAAATCATTTTCTCAGGGTATGTCTCAACATGTTTCTGTTCAGTCTTTCAATGGGGAACATTCTTTGGGAGAAAACGGTCACTGTTCTATTCAAGGGTTCAATTATTTCTTCCCTTCTTTGTCTATAGTAGCACTGATTCTTTGAACTGTTAATATAAAAAAAAATGGCAATATTAGCTATAATTGCTAAATTACTATTCCAGTCGGTTTAACTTGCATCTCAGGTAATATTTACCTGTTGAGGTTGGTGGGAGCGGTCTTGATGGGTTCCAACATTTTTCAGAATCTTCTAACATAACTTGTAAATAGTTACATCCTCCAGTTGTATCTATATAGACACAATTGAATCTGTTTTAACTGCTATAGTAGCAGTGTCTCTTATCATACATCCTTTCATATACTCAAATTGTTTAATATGCAAAAATAGTGTACATATAACAATTACCCACCTGTATTGGGTGGGATTTAGAAATCACCTGATCTTGGTAGTGGTTTATTCTCTAGGTACCATATGCTTCTTATTATTGTCTTTCCATTGGGCCTTTGTATTCAATGGAGGGTAGAATTACAGCTCTTACGCTTTCTGGAAAAAGTTTAGATACATATTAATGAATATCCTGTTTGTTATTATGGATGAATTTAGTTGCACTCAATGCTCTGTCGAACACGAATTTCGTTATTACCAGTGGGGTAGTACAGCGCTTTGCCTTTGTCTCCATATTTGTAATTGTAATTACGATGCTATGCACCTGGCATCCGAAAAAACACTACAAAATGCAGTCTGGAGAGCGAATAAGTGCATTTTGGGTTAATTGCTTAGCTTGAGGCGATGTTGTATTCCAAATTGCCATTGTCCCATACTTTAAAATAAATTGCTATATTTAAGACGATTTAGCGTATCAAATAGCTGTTATATCCATATGCTGCTATTGCCATGGCGACCCTAGTCGCCGGAGTGTAACTGTTTTTGAGTTAGCTATGCAAGAGCCATTACGCTAGAACTTGCTTCCGTGTTGGTCAGATTTGCGATGTTCCTAGTGCACGCAGGTCTGTTTACCACACTCTCTGCTCTACAGAGTCTCCGCGTGTCTACCGTTATAAAAGTGCACACGGTGGTCTACACTTTCATCCTCCTATAGAAGCTCTATTTTGTTCAGTAGTGAACGGAGTTAACAGACCTAGTATGTAACCGAACCACCAAATGGTCCCCTCAACACAGGTCCGAGCCCTTCAAACCCCTTCCCTTTAGAGCCCCTCTCCATCCCCTCCTCCTTTGTTTAACATCCTTTAACCTCTTCTCATCAATCTCCACTGGTACCAGGTGGATGGCTTTGTCATTTCACACCAGTCAAATCCCCCACCGCCTGTCCCCCCCCACCCCCCCACCACAAACTCCATGTCCTCAATGAAAAAAGATACATCTTCTGTCATCCTTTGTCTGCTGCTGGGGACGTGTTCAACTTTGTACATTTCTGAGATCCTGCATTTCGTCTTTTAGGTCCCTTAATGCTCCATCGGTTCTCCCTGGCCTCCTGCTTCTTAACACCCTATGGGCCTCCAATGTCACCTAGTAACTCCCTTGTGGCCCTCCATATCTCCTCCTTGGACGCTTTTGTATTTAGTTCCATCAACTTTGAAAGACATGGAGAATGGGAAACATCATCTAGATCTGATACCCTTCTCATTCGTCCACTTCGTTGGGGGTGAGCACAGGCTTCTCCTTGTGAGCGTTGGAGAGGACAGGTCCTGGAAAATAGTAACTCTGGAATTATCGTACATCAGTGGGCCTTTCTTTTTCACCTTCTCCGGGTACTTTTGCTTGTCCGGGTAGATATGAAAACTGGCCAGGACCGATCTGGTACCACCTGTTGGACCTACCGCCTTGTGGATCCGTTAGATTTTGGCCGCATCAATGATGTCATCCTCTAAAATGAGTTTGGTGACTATGTGGAAGATTCTCCCCAAATCACTTTGTCTCCCCCTCCTTGTCTGGGATCCCGAAGATCCTCAGGTTGTTCCACCTCAGTTTTCGATGTCATCCATTTTCAGCATGATCTCCCCCTCTCTTTACATTTCCGACATTCTGTCCATTTGAATCTCCATGGCATCCCGATAAGATTGGTTGTGCTCCACTTCAAGTCTGTCTTCCATCTTGGCGAACCTCTGGGTTATCTTGTTGACCCCTCCCCTGATGTCAGCCTGCATGCTCTGGATTTCCTCCATCAGTGCTGAAACATCTTTTTAGTATCTATTCCTCGCCCCGGGTCGCCATGACGGAGGTGCGCAGTGTCCCTCCCTTCGAGTGAAACCAAAGCCAGCTAGTTTAGATCTCATGTCCATATGATTTCCCTCCACCGGGCATATTGTCCCTTGTATGTGGGGGCCCCAATGCAATGGGTCGACCTGCTCCCAAGTGAGTTAGACGGGAGGCGTCTTGCGCGCTATGGGTTGGCCAACAAGCAAATGTCTCTTTCTGGTGACTCGTCGTGGGTTCCAATGGTCACAAGCAGTTGACGCCACCTGCCTTCACTTGTCCCTGCACTCACCTCACCCGAGGTGCGCTGCGTCTGTCCCCACCGATGGGGTCGTGGGAGGCCACACTCTGGCATGTCTGTCCTCCGTTTGCCTAGGAAATCCCCCCCCCCCCTTTCCTGGGGCACAGATTCTAATGAGCCTGTCTTATGAAGTGAGCTGTCTGGGAGGCGGGCACACGCCCCGAAGTAGGGGGCCCTCACCTCGATGTGGTCTTCTCTGGTGTCCCCACATTGCCTGGCCCCCCTGGGACCATTTCCTGTGCACCTCCACCGGCCCCAGTAACCTTTTCCGGCTGCCTCTTGTGGTGTGGGACTCGGCTGCTTCAGGGACAAGCCCTGCAAGAGCTCCTGGGCTTTTCCTGGGGGGTTCTTGGGGTGCAGATCCTAGTGGGTTGTGCGTGGTTAGTGTGGTGCCCGGGAGGCTAGCACACACTCCTGAGTAGGGGGGCCCTCACCGCCTAATGGTCTCCTCTGGCATCACCACTGGTCCCCCGGTGTCTTCCCCCTTTACCCTCCAGCCATGCAAGTGGTCGTCCCCTGCTGCTTCCTGGGGGAGCAGGGACTGACCACCTCAGGGGCAGGTCCCACAAGCTTCACCCAGTCCCCAAAGTCCTGGGAGGGGGGTTGTCCAGCACCCCTGTCCTTTCAACTGTGGTGGCGAGTGAGGCGTCCGGGTGGCAGGCACACGCCCTGAGCTGGGAGCCCACACCTCCCCCTGGCCTCCAGTGACTCCAAGTGCCCCCCCCTTCTAAGGACCTTAGGCGCCCCTCCTCCGATTCCCAGCATCCCCCACCCCCTCTGATGGGCGGCATTGGGCTGTCTCTGATGGCGGTCCGGCCAAGGCTCTTTGGTCCCTCAGCTCAGCTCCCTGGGGTGGAACCAAGCACCAACCTCTGTGCCTCCTTGTGCAGGCCGTGGTCCACCGCCAGCACAGTGTCCCTCAGATCTACGTCTCCCGTCGGGCTGCACCACCCTGGTTCACTGGTGCCCCCTCTGAGTGTCGGACACTCCGCAGGGGTGGTATGGGGTTGTGCTCCTCCACTATAGGTATGCCCAGTGGCGCTGTGGCCTGGCATCCCTGTGTGCAGCCGCAGGCCCACTTTCTTTAGGCCGATGCCGCCGCCTCACTTTGGTCTGCAACCTGTGTGCCCTATCTGACCAGGATTCTCTGCGTTATGCCCTGGTGCTACCACAGATGCCACTTCTTTTCGACGTTATGGGGGGGGGTGTCTGATCCCTTTTAGTCCCGACATCGTGTTTAGGCTGCAGGCATCAGCGCGCCCCCACCCCCCGTGCCGGTTTAATTTTGAGCACAAATTGACGATTCTGAAAGTGCGTAGCAGCGGCCAATATTCAGATGGAGAACTCCACCGTGAGGCGCTTTAATGATTTCTTGATTCAGGTGTCAAGGCGTAGAAAGGGCTTAAGCCCACTTTTCGAGGCTCCGAAGGGCACAGTTGATCGATACTTAAATTCCCAGCAATGTTTGGTGTCTAAAATACGTTAAACAATGGCACTACTTTGATGATCTTGAGGAGGCCTGGCGCTTTTTGAAGCCGGGAGATCGAGTGCCTGCTGATGGCACTATGGGTACCTTTTGGAGGTAAGGATGAGGCAGGAAACCTGAAGTACAAAAGGAAACTTGGGTCATTTAGTTACAGATTAAGAATAATGTGGTAAATATGAGAGCGGTGTGTTGGCATCCACCCGTGTTGGCTCTCTCCTGTAAAAGTCCCCTCTATCTGCCAAAACTAGAACTTGGCATGTTCTTCAGGGTCTGTCACACATGTAACATTCTGATTGTGGGGGGCAGTCCATGCGGTAAATGGTGTGTATTACAATCCTCCTCTGGCCGGGCTAATGGACAAATACGACTGCACACTGCTTGCCTCTAGGCAATGGTTTCTGAAATGACGTAATGGCGCCTCATCTAGTTGGAAGGTAGTCCCTTTTCAGCGAGTTATCGCGAAGGGCATATGGCTGATAACTTCCCATTGCTGGTGATGGGGCGATGCTGGTTGGGTCCTCACTCGCAGTGCACTTCCCGCCCCCGATTCTCAAACCATGTGCATTGATACTGCTGTCCCTTCTGGGGGAACCCACAGGGGGTTCCAGCATGCGGAGGGAGGATGTATGAGGTGGCCTCCCACTCCATACACGACGCATGGGCTGTTCACATGTCTTATTGGAATTTGGTTTTTCATTTCCAATGTTACATTTCTTGTTGGGGGATGTTTCAAGTGCATATGTTGGTTCAGGTAATGGCATGTCTTATAATGACTGGTCATGCTTACTGGATTATATGGGAGAGCAGGTGCGTGAGGGGTGGGCATTCACAGTACATCTGGTGTCCGAGTTTATGGCTCCACTTACGCGCCTTAACCTTAAAATTCAGCAGCTGGCTCAATCCGTTAAGAGGTTGGATGCTTAATTGCATATGAGATTTATAAGGGGAAATTTTATTTTTGCAAGAGACCCACTTGGATGCAGCAGAATCCGCTAAGCTGTGTAACTGTTCGGTGGGCACTGTAGCTCACGCCCCATGTCGTGGTGAAAGCGGGTCTCCATTTTAATTCACCAACTCATTCCCTTCTGAGTAACATTTATGAAAGTGGCTACAGAGGGACAATATACTCCGAGTCGCAGGTCTCCATTGACCATGTATAACTTGCATGCACCCTCTGCGGATTCCTGGGGTGCTTCACACATACTGCTACATCATGCGCTCTACATATGGGCTGCTTGACGGTCACAGGTGGGGACTGGAGTATATCCTTGAATCTGCACTTAGATAGATGGGGTCCGGGCTGAACACCCTACTACTAGGAAACTTGCAACGCTATGTACCCCTATGAAAGAGCTCCGCTTGGTCGATGTCTGGCATCCTAGAATTTGGGGGAAGAGGGACTCTACGTTTCATTCCAATAGACATCTGAGCTAGTCTAGGCTAGAATACTGGCTTCTCCCCACTAATGCGGTTGAATACATGTGTCGCACCGCCCATGACTCTCAGTTCATGCTCCTGTTCTTCTGCACATCACGCTTCCAGACACGCCTAAACTAGTATAGCCATGGAGACTGGACCTGAGGTCTCTTGAGACATCATTGAACGGTTACCGGTCATTTGGTCGAAAACCAAATTATCGAATGCCATTTGATCGAGAGTCAAATGGTCGAAAAAATGGTCGAATTCTTTTAAAATATTTTTTTATGGGGTGTACCCCCACAACCCCCCTTTTTCTATATTTTTTTTCCCAACAAAACTCAAAAAATATATAAATAAACAAATCATTCAATCTTTTATTTTCGACCATTTGACCGGACACCTCATTGAACACCTTAAGGAAGATTCTGAGGGGGTTTTGGCAGAATAATCTTGCGGTGGAATACTCTGCCCATGGATGTTATGCCTATAGCCACTCTTACGTGGGCTATGTATGTCACCTGGACACATGCATTGAAAACCTGTTCAGCACATGAGACACGATTAATATCCGCTATACGAGACACTGAACAACTGCACAAACACACGCATGACGCTATAAGCTATACTCAATTAGCTAAACTTAGCTATGTACTAAAGCAAGTCTCGACACTATGGATCTGGAAGTCCTTTACAAGTTGGTCTCAAGCAATTTATGCCGAGAGCGACCGACCGCTTCATATGATGGCCCTGGCTCTAAAGCTGGGATGCACAACATGTGGCCCGCGGTATTGTGCTTTGCGGCCCCCTAAGGACAGGACTTTCATAATGAAGTGCTACCCACTTCCAGCAACAAAAAATGAAGCGAGCCGCACTTCATTACGAAGAGACCATGCTGGCAAAGGCGCCCCTAGAAGGGGATATTGCCCTCCCAATTGATGACCTGTCCCCACCCTCCTCCTGCAAAGAAACTCTTTGCAGGGGCCTCAATGGTGCTCCTTAGCCCAGCCATCATTCGCAGGCTCCATTTGCACAGCCTGTGTCATCTGGCCTGAAAGGGACACCACGGGACGCAATGGGCCGTGAATATCACTGGGGGCCATCTCTGATGCAGGCTACCTACAAGGTGGGCACACTTTGTTTTCCAAATGTGCAGCTTAAACTGGTCTTAGAAAAAAACAAGACATTTCCAAACTAAAACATGTTTCTTGAACTTGCATTCATTAGTTTCTTTGAAATGTGTTTATTTTGTTTGTCTGACTGCCACACACATACCCTGATTTTTTTTTTGTGTCCTTGCTTTTTTTTCACAGGATATATTTCTAAAGCGGTTATATGCTTGTCAAACTGCTTAATCACAAATAAATGATTCTATTGCACTGACAGCAGTTATCAGGAAATTAAACTGTGGGTTCATGGGTGCTAACTCTTGATGTTCACTACGTGGGCAGAAATTCCCCCACCCTCACCCTGAATATGAGCAAGCTACCAGCCCAACACATCCCCTGGCCGATCACATTTTATAGTACTTGTTCTTATAAGGAATTTTTAGATCTAACATCTTAGCAACAGTCAATCAACCCGCTGAGATACCCTGGTAGCTTTTTTGTGTAGCACATGCCTGATTCCATTAATGTGTTCAAAATCACTATTACCAACAGTGCAGTTCATGTACATGACTTCAAAACAGTATTTCATCCCAAGCCACAATGACCCTGTGCATACATTTGACGGTCTGCTAGTGGCGCGTCTCCATAATGGGCAAGGTTGCACTGACCCACAGGCACCCTCCTCCATAATGGAGGAGCCAGCCCATTGTAAACACTGAGCACTCACTCAGCTGCTTTATGCGGCTGAAGAATTGCTCCTTGGCTGGCGTGAACGGTCAAAGGGAAACGATATTTCTGTTTAACAGGTAACCACCTTGTCTAAAAGGTAGGCAACATTCCCAACTAATTGGTACAGTAAGGCACAAACTGGGTGCTTCTCTACTAGGGGATAACATCAACAAACGATTTGCTAAATACTAAGAGAATTCGTACACTGCTCCCCCATATAGGGACATGTCAGGTTGGCATTAATTATTTTTTTTGAGGGGTTC
Source organism: Ambystoma mexicanum (assembly GCF_040938575.1). NCBI lineage: Eukaryota > Metazoa > Chordata > Amphibia > Caudata > Ambystomatidae > Ambystoma > Ambystoma mexicanum. Next base: position 207,741,143 of record NC_090934.1, read on the forward strand.
TGCCTACACCGAATATAGACCGCTTTTTTGGCGATGCTTAACACTGATTACCATTGAAGAAATTACCTGGGTTATTAACCGCCTGACTGCAGGCAAGGCGGCCAGCCAAGATTGGCTACCAAATGACTTCTAGAAATCTCTGGTCAGTACCACTGCCCCAACTTTGGAATTGGTATTCTCCGAAGCAGTGGACTGCGGACACCTGCAAATTCCATTCTGGTTGCCAACATTGGCGTCTTTCATAAAGGTCAAGACCCAGAGGAATGTAGTTCCTACATAGAGATATATTTGAAATCCAATGTGAAAACCCTAGTGAAATGTTTGGCACGACGTCTGGAGGGTGTACTACCACATCTTGTTCAGTGACCAAACTGGGTTTATTCAAAACCGATGCTTGTTGGATAATTTATGACTATTGCATGTCCTGGGGAGGCTGCCCCAAAGTTCCTGATCCTCTCATTAGATGCTGAAAAGGTTTTGGATAGGGTCAAGTGAGATTACATGGATGCAGTCCCTGACAGACTTGGGATTGGGGGGGGAGGGGTGGGCAGTTCAAGTGATTGATCACGCGATTGATCAAATTATTGCATTTCAAGCCCAGAGTCTCTGTTGTGACTAACAGACACACAGCTGTACCATTCACTTTGCATACTGGGACAAGGCAGGGGTGCCCACTATCCCCACTCCTGTAGGCTTTGGCAATAGAGACTTGCTGAAAGACTCCGGATGGATCCAGATTGGTCGGGCATTATTAGGCATACAGTGGAACACCGGGTCTCCCTTTATGCTGATGACCTTTTTATTATACACGAGTCAAGTCTTTGTCATGTCCACATAGTCACCCTCCTGCAGGTGTCTGGCCCCACTACATATTAAATTAACTGCAAGTTCAAAGTACTACCATTGCGGGCTGATATCATGTGGAATCTGGGGGAGGGGGGGGAGCTGTGCCTTTTAGGCTACAATGCCGTCTTATCGCGTACTTGGGGATCAATGTGGGAGCGGATCTGGGTGCATTAGAGTTAAAGTATCCCTGCGTAGTGGGCAAAACTGGCAGAATAAATGCCTTGAAGATGAACTCGCTGCCGAAACTAGTGTACCTGGTGGCTGCTATGATTCCAACTGCACATACGGCCAAGATGTTTCGGGACTTAGACGCATTGGTGTCCAAATTTATATGGTGGGGTCGGGAAGACACCTCAACTGAACAAGAAAATATTACAAACGCGATTGTGGCTTGGTGCTTCCAGTGTGAGATATATATACCATCTAGCGGCCCAGGTATGTTGGGCCAAACGGTGGCGTAATCATACGGATTTGACAAGCTGCTGTAAAATGGCACTGGCTCTGATGTGCCCATATTCACAAGAAATTATAGCTAGTCAACAGAAAAATAATCTGTCGTATTAGTAGGCATCTAGTGTTGGGCCCACCGCTTACCAATGGCATAAGATGCGTTCCAGGTCCTGAGTCAATATGGATCTTGCCACACCCTGGATAAGTATAAGGGTGCTGTTTTCAGATGGTCTAATAATGAAAGTTCAATATAGCCAGGATACAGACTAGCAGCATGTTAGGGTCATGGACTTGTATGAAGATGCATACTATTGCCACTCCAGGATGCAAAATCATTGTAGGATTCCTAAACGCAGAATGGCTTCAGTACAGCACAGTCCAATCGGCCATTGAGACGCTCCCTGTTGCCGAATCTCGGAACCAGAACCCCTCGACCGGTGAGACTGGAATTTGCAGAGAGCTATTGGCATTTCCATGGCTCTGCACATCTTCCTTCATCCCGATCATCTGATCAGAAATTGCGTGCTGGGTTCAGTGACCTTGGACTCGCCATAAATACAGGTAGTGTTTTTATGAATATTTTGCTGGGATCCCGGCGGTCTCACTTAATCTCAAACGGGGAGATACAATATAAGATTATCCAACAGGCCTATTATACTCCCACTATTTAATGTGGGTCTGGTTACAGCTGCAACATGCTGGAGACTGTGTGGCTGCACTCGCACTATGGCTCACGTCCGCTGGACACGCTCTTGTATCGTTCCATTTTGGGCCACAATTCGATGCATAATACGTATTCATGGCTTTGGGCTAGCACAAACACCCACATCTAGGTTATTAGGGCAGGTTGAAGGGGAATAGCATGTAGACCCATTGAAACGTAACATGTCATTCTATTCTCAGCCCATAAATCAGTTAATTGGGAAGTGGGAGCTCCACTCACCGAGTCTATATGGGCAGCTTTGCGCTCTAAAGAGAATTTGCCACAAAAGGCTCTCCTACTGTACACGCTGACCAATTTTGGGAACTAGTTGGTTAAATGTATAACGAAATAGGCCACGACCATAGACTTGTTCCCTGTACTCGGCGAGCTTGTGTTAACGTAGACCTTTGGAATTCAAATATGCGGTGTAACTATACCATAAATTGCATCGGGCCCTATGGGTGAGGTATGGGCATGGGGCGCAACATGGTTGGCAAGTGTTTAATGTACTGGATTACAATATGTGTATTCTGTTTACCCTCTCTATGCCTATATGGTTATTTCTAGTAAACCGATCCCACTATCGTTTTTTTGTGTGAAAACTGGGCTATGGACTGTACCTATAACAGGCAAGCGTCACAGCAGGGTTTGTCGTATTTTCAGCATAATCCTGCACTGTGCCAATGTTATAACCTTATGTTCTGCCTCAACCTTTTCTGTATGTTTAGCACTTGTTGGGGTGGGGGAGGGGTGGAGTGTTTTGGACTGTATCAGAAAGAAGCATAATACTGTTCTGCAAAAGCCTGTAATCGGTTGTCCTTGTGTGATATGCTCTGTTGACGCTTAATAAGATTAAATCTAAAAAACAAAATGGCTCCCGTGAAACACATTCATTCACTTGAGCCAATGTGCTTGTTCGAATGGGGGTGTTTGCTATAAAGATCCTGGCTCTTGGTTTCATATGGCGCACACATACAGCCTTCCTAATGAGACTTTTAAGCAATGCCACATTCTGCAATGCCAGGGATAAAGGCAGGGTTAAGACAGTCTCAGTAAATGGGACAAGCCTCTGCACCTGTGTGCACTCCTTTGGCCCTAGGCTCCTAAGCCCTTGAAAAGACCTCAGGCCTCTAAATGCCCTTGAATGTTTTGCTTGGTAATAGGAAAGCCAGCAGGGTGGTCTTAAGAGGTTACCTGTATTTGAATTCCCTTACATATGTCAATTCCCACATTTTTGTCATAGCAACACAAGGTGATGCAGCAAGTTTTCATACACCTAGTTTTTGCAGGCAGCGGAACCAATAAATAGGTTTTGCCTCTCCGGAGGTATGATGACAAGCTCCATTGTCCATAGACTCCCCCAGCACCCTAGACTCCCCCAGCACCCTGTTATCTGCCCTCATGCTCAGCTGAGGGGATTCAAACACACCAAACTAAAATTCCGATCGCACCCATTTATATCTGACAAAATAACCCTAGTCTGACCAGATAATCAGGGTGAAAATCAGGAGTAAATTTAACCTACACTTTAAGACTTCCCACAAAGGTGCAGACGTTTGTCATGGCCCTAAAGGAAAGTCAATAAAATGCATCCAAATGCTGCTCGAAAGGGCCCGAATGCCCAAAGGACGCCTGCAAATGCTGACTCCAAAGCGCATTTAGAGGACACATTGGTACAGGAGGACTTCAGTGGTGACACTCAGATGGACCATTGCCTTCTTCCAGCAACTCTGGAATGCGGATCTGATCAGGATGGAGTTACTGCTAAAGGACAGATGGATCAGTAGAACTGTTCTGGCACCATCCAGAATGACCAGTGCCAAGTACGTTTGAACTGCGTTACAGTTCCTTGAAATCCAATTTGCACAAGACCCACCTACCAGCAAGACTGGACCAGCCCTCTTAATCCATACCTCTCAACTCAGCTTTCACCTTCCGCGCCTTCTGCACACCCATATATGTCTATGGACATTCACCTGTCAAAAAACAAAATCTGGTGTTTTCACCCGTCCTCCAATTAATCTAGTATGCCCCTCATGCATTCACATGAAGCCTTCTGAACACTGAACGCGGTAGGACCTTGATTTAGAGGTACAGCTTTTCATCCTTCTGTTTTTGGGCTGCATGAATGTAATTAAATTGATGATCTGCATTCACCCAGATCACATTTCCCTTGTGCAAGCATCATGCAAAAACGTGGTGATGGTTTGCAGCTAATCTGACTGCGGTAGCCCACATAGAAGTGCTAAATACAATTGGCGTTAGATGGTGCACGAATATTAAATTAGAAATAACACATTTACTAATTGGATGATGGGAACTTTCTCTTCAGATGGCTGGACTTCAGGCTACCAAGAAGCCTTCCCTATTCAGGGATTGCACGAGGTGCAGGAGAAAGGTGGTTTACATGAAAGATACCCATGATCACTATATACTGTCTATATCCTCATGAGATCCAGAAATGTCACATTTGCAAGTCTTTCAACTAAAACGCTACAAGACAGACATAGAAGACTTCTTCTACATTTGGAAGCCAACGGACTTTCTCCTGACGAGGAATCTGCAAAGACAGCCCCTGTTCACTCCAGCAAATCATCCGAGAGGCAAACTTTTAAAAGGAGGGCTTCTTCAGTGGAAAGGAGTTCCTCTTCCACTCACAAGAGTAAAAGGAAGCTGGAAATTATACCTTTCCCACCTCCCCTGAACTCTACAAGCCATAAAATGAAGCATTCTATGGCAAAAACTACCTCTAAAGGTACGGAGGAGTTTGCAAAAAACCAGGGCGGGCAGTCGTCCACGGAGGAGGAGTCTGAGTGGCAGTAAAGATAGAGGCCCATCGTCCACTAAGCCGTTGACGAAACCCTCATCGACCGCCACGCGACAAACCGCATCGTCCACGACTAAGTTCTCGTCAGTGAGTTTATCATCCACGAAGCAATCGTCGAGGAAGGAAGCTCATCATTCGTCCACGAAGCACTCGTTGACGGATAAGCTACCGTCCACGAAATCTTCGTCCACGGACCCGCCGTCGACAAGGCCGTCGGCACTGCGAGCTCCTTTACCATCAGAGGAACTAGGGCCCAAAACGCCCCTCGCTGACGCCACTGTTATGCCATCCAATGAAGACAGTCTTCCTGAGTCTGTAGAAGCGCCTCCTCAGTTTGTAGACTCTCTTGAACCTCAGGGAACACAATTATCTCCCTTGGGAGAAATGCCAGAACTACCTGACATCATCCTGCAAGAGGAGTTTTCAGACAGTTTGTTGAAGAACAGCATTGTCTTACACCTAAGGAACACCGCCCTCCTTGGCAACCTACTACAGAGGTGCCTGCTGATCCTTATGACACTGTGCTCATGTTATCAATGCAAAGGATCATGGAGGAGTTCAACAGTCAAAATGAAAAAAGCAAGTCTGCTTTAACGAGGGAGCCAAACCTCCCGCAGAGGGATTCTTCACTTCGACAAAGCACGCCAAGACATTGGCCTTCCAGGAGCCAGCCACAGAAAAGGGTGCATTCACCTGAACCACCGCGCAGGTCTTGGAGCAGGACACCCAGTGCTTCACCGACAAGGGTCCCTTCTCCAGCATCGTCGCACAGGACAAGATCTCCAGCTAGAGATCCAATGATTGTACCATCCTCTGTTTCGGTCTCACTGACAGGAGGATCCTTTCAGAGAATGATCTGAACCCGGAAGAAGGCGAGATCACACAAGAGCCTGATACTAGCGAATGGGACGATTACATTGTTGAAAATCCCAGAAAGAAAGATTCTCTGGGTGGCTCCTCGCCGCCGGATGATCTAGACTCTTTTCATACCATCATCGGCAAAGCCGCATAATTGTTTCAGTTACAGGTCACATTGGAGGAGAAGTCAGTGCTTTATGAGCACAGGGACAAACGTAGAACTGTTACTACCATTCCTCTCTTCGACAACATTTGGGAGTCCGGATCCAAGATATTGGCCACACCCTTATCCACTCCGGCTCTAGTTTCCAGGCCTGAGGAAAAAATACAAGGCTCCTGAGTCTGCACCTCTTTGTCTATGAGGTCATACAAAACCGGACTCGGTCATCACAGTAGCAACTAGGAAAAAGGTGACCAATCCAGCATCACCTCCATCAGCCCCACTGGACAAGGATGGTCGCAAACTAGAGGCGATGGGCAGGAAAGTGTCTGCATCAGCATCGCTTACCATTAGAGCGGGCAGCGCGCTGGCCATGACGGCGAGATTTGACCTCAGGCTTTGGCTCCGCATGTCCAAACTGGCCAAACGGCTACCTGTATAACTCCAGGAAGAAGCCAGGTCGCCAATGGGGAAACAGCGTCGGATGACCCGATTGACGCAGCAGTCGATGTGGTGGAGTCAGGTTTCCGGCAGATGGCCCAAGGTACAGTGCTGAGACAGGCCTGGATGAAGGCTACCAATTTCAGGCCTGAGGTCCAAGCTCAGATATTAGACATGCCCTTCGATGGTCAAGAACTCTTTGGGGGGAAAAAGATCCATGACCACCTCAAAGGAATCAAAAACTGACACGGCACGTGCCATCAGCTCTTTGAAAGATAAAGACAAGTATCGCCAGTGTTTTTGTCCTTTTCGAGGTTCATCCTCCAAGTACAGAGGTTTTAGCCATCCTTCCTACGGTCAGAAGTCGCAAGGTAATTCATACCAGGACACCAAGTACCAGTCTTCGAACAAGTACGGCCAGAGGGGGAGGCAGGGCTCCGCTCAAGGGAAGTCACAGAGCAGGCAAAACTGACAGTCCAGCTCCTCCCCCTCAATGTCACACGCTGGTGGGGGGGGAGGGTGAGCCAGTTCTTTCAACGCTGGCAGTCAATAACCTCAGACAAATGGGTGTTACAGGTGGTCCACAAGGGACACAACTTGGAATGTCTAAACCAGCCCCCTTCCTTGCCCCCGACACCACAAGGTGCATATGTTAAAGCAAGTCATGTCCGAAATTCAGAAACTGCTGCACAAAGCAGCAATAGAGCCAGTACCTTACTCTCTGAGGGGGAAGGGTTTCTACTCCCGTTTCTTCCTCATCAAAAAGAATGGTCAATGGCGACTCATCTTGGACCTGAAAGCGCTAAACAAATATATCAAGTACATCAAATTCAAGATGATAACTTTGCAAGGAGTGCTACCTGCATGATTTCTTGGCCACTCTAGACTTGGAGGACTCGTACTTCCACGTACCAATCCACCCAGCACACAGAAAATTCCTCAGGTTCACTGTGGGCGAACTTCATTTTCAATTTTGAGTGCTCCCGTTCGGTCTGAGATCAGCACCGAGTGTGTTTGCAAAATGCCTGGCACCAGTGGCTGCAAAACCCAGGAGGAGAGGAACAGAAGTCTCCATATCTGGACGACTGGTTGATAAGAGCACGACGACAGATCTCCTAAGAGAGTTAGGTTTCGCCATAAATGCCGCAAAATCCTGCCCAGTTCTCAGCAAGACAGTTTCTTTCCTGGGAGCTGAGCTTGACTCTCACATTCCCAGGGTGAGACCGTCTGCAGAAAGAGCAACGGCAATTCTCCGCTTGACCTTGTGGTTCTTGGGGAGAGAAACATTGGTGCGCTCTTACAAATCCCTCCTGGGCATGATGTCCTCATGTATATTCCTCATATCAAATTGCAGGCTTCTCATGAGGCCTATCCAGGAAGCACTGGACAACAAATGGAAACAAACTCTCGGCTCTTGGGAGGACATCATCCAGATTCCAACGACGCTGCACAAGGCTCTTTGATGGTGGAACGCTCTGCAGAACCTGTTACAAGGGATGCTGTTTCAGGCACCAACGTCGACCCTTCTTTTGAGGACGGCCGCATCTCTTTTGGGCTGGGGCGCACATCTTGCGGACCTACAAACCAAGGGTGCCTGGTCAACCCAGGAGTCCCAACTCCACATCAATGGGTTGGAACTCAGGGCCATACTGTGGGCACTGAAAGCTTTCCTTCCGGTAGTGGCAGGGCAGGTACTCACTGTACAGACCGACAACACGACCTCCATGCACTACACAAACAAACAAGGAGGCATGCGGTCAGATCTTATCTCAAGAAGCTTTCCTATGGGCATGGGCCTTGCATCACGGAGTCCAAATCAAGGCAGAACACCTTCCGTGAGTGGACAATGTCCTAGCGGACAAACTGAGCAGGGACTACACATCTTCTCACAAGTGGGGAACTGGACGAGAAGGAAGCCCAACGGATCTTCGCCTTATGGGGCCATCCACATCTCGATATTTTTGGCAACAGGGCCAACAAGAAATGCAAAATGTTCGCCTCCAGGTACCCAGAGAATCAGTCGGTAGGAGACACTTTCTCAGTGGATTGGACAGGGAATTTCCTATATGCCCCCCCTTCCCTCATTTTCAGGATACTATGCAGACTGAAAGAGCATAAGTCTTCTATGATCCTAATTTCACCGGACTGGGCATGGCAGGTCTGGTACTCGACCCTACAGCACTTATCCCGATGGCCCACGATTCGCCTCAACGCGCATCAGTATCTATTGACTCAACAGAACCGCAAGGTCCTCCATCACGATCCAGCAAGCCTGTCTCTCAAGGCCTGGTTCCTGAGCAGCGTAAGCTGATGAATCTCAATCTGCCTGCGTAATGCTGGGATATGAGGGCCTCAAGGGCTCCTTCTACACGCTTCACCTACACTAGGAAATGGACTTGTTTTTCCAAGTGTTGTCAGATGTATGCTATTGATCCTCTCATTGCTTTGGTTGAGCATGTACTTCCCTACTTATTACACTTAGCCACAGCAGGTCTTTCACTGTCTTCGATCAAGGTCCACCTATCAGCCCTTACGGCATACACGACGGCCCCGGAGACACAGTCCTTACTCTCCCTACTGGCTGTTAAGGTCTTCCTTAAAGGACTTTTGCATACATACCCGCCTACGCCCATGCCGGTTCCAGCCTGGAGCTTGAACACTGTGCTAACAGCTCTCATGGAGCCTCCTTACGAGCCAATACACAGGTGCGACATAAATTTCTTGTTATGGAAAACGGCTTTCTTGATAGCCATTACATCGGCCAGGAGGATCAGTGAGTTGCAAGCCTTATCTTCTGAACCCCCTTTCACATTGTTCCTTAAGGCCTGTGTCATTTTAAGACCATACCCTAAATTCCTTCCGAAGGTAGTATCGGAAACGACACTCACAGAACGCATTGTCTTACCAACTTTCTTCCAGAATCATTCTTCGGAAGCAGAACGAGCATTGTATTCTCTGGACATAGCAAGAGTTTTAAAGTTTTATTTGCAAAGGACTAGAGAGTTACGTTCTTCAAATAGACTGTTAATCGCCTTCTCTGGCCACACAAAGGACCAGCATATTTCCAAACAAGGTCTGGCGCGCTGGGTCTTGCATCACCCACAGCCATCTAACGAAAGGCAACCCCCCCCTTCCCAAACCACCATAAGCGCACTCCACCAGAGGGAGAACAGAGTCAACAGTGTTCCACATGGAGCACTCCGCACATGTTCGCTAAACACTACTGCCTGGCTGAAGATACCAACAAAGAAACTGCAGTTGGACAGGCAGTGCTCGGCCACCTCTTTGCATAAGGTAGGACCAGCCTTCTTTCCCACCTTTCCCTGAGTATGTAACCTTTGTGTTGCTGCATGGTAAAGGTTTGATCAGAGATGTTTTCTCTATTATGCATATAAGGACCTGATGGTGGCATGTTTTTAACTGCTTGGTATTCTATTCAAGCATCTGAATCTATGAAAGATCCAATGCTGGAGAAGTCTTAGTTACTTACCTGTAACTGTATTTCCCCAGCATTGGTATCTTTCATAGATTCACATGCGCCCACCTGCCTCCCCTGAGAGGCTGCTCCTACGCTCAGCTGCCATCATACTGTACTTCCTACGGTTCAAAATCTGAAGATGGCTGCCTGGGGCGGAGCTTAAGCCCTGCCACCTCATTGGTTGGGGTCATAAAGGACCAACGTGAGGTGGAGGGACCACACAATAGATGGTTCATAGGCCATAATGGACTATGTACATGCATTTTTATGTATCAATGTGTGTATATTTAAAAAATATATATTATTTTATCACCGAGGATTCCCAGTCTGACTGGGAATATTCAAGCATCTGAATCTATGAAGGATACCAATGCTGGAGAAATACAGTTACAGGGAACTAAGACATCCTTCTGTCCTCATGCCTTCATTTTGCATTTAGCAATCTATATATTTTTCCTTCACTTACTACATTAATCATGGTTCTGAAACGAGGATTTTAAAAGTGACAATCGGTTTAGAATGCCACGTTCGAATCCCCCCAGAGATCAGTAGTTTGCTAATGCTTCTGGGACTCCTGCTGCAGCATAGGATTTCCATGGCAACTGTAGTGGTTCCGTGTATCCACGCAGAGGCACCCGCAAAGTCAACTTTGTACTCTCTTGGAAGACGAGCATTCTTGAATTGGTTGCATTTGAAGTGCGTGCCCTGCCAGACGGTCTAAGTGAGTGTCTGGGCGGAGCCTGCAATGATTCCTTATGGGAATTCAGGACGAGCATACACGCCCTTGCCACTTAAGGTCTAGTGCAGACAGAACAGATCATCTAGGGGGCTAACCGCTGTGATGCGGGTGATCGGAGTGCCTCTCCAATCTAACGGATGGATCTGCCTGGGGGTGGATTGGCGAGGATGGTCATGGCAGGGGATATTGCATGTAGCTAAATCACTGTCCCTTTAAGAGTAGGTTCTTGCACTGGTGGGAATGGAATATAAAATGGCAGCAATCACGCAATGCAATGGGGGTAGGGGGGCCCTGTCTTATGAAAGACGTAACTTTATTAAGGAAACTGATTGGGGACACAGTCGCTTTAAGGTAAGGGTGTGCCGTGACTCAAAACAAGTATGTGGCGCTTAATGTGGGGGCACTGCTTTGACCTCAGGGACGCTTAGAAAGTTTCTAGGATACTTAGCATGCAAGCAGAGATGAACAAGCGGGGACTCGTTTCCCGCTCCACGATCCGGCATAGACAACAAACGCCACAATGCATTTACTGGTGGCACTCTTTTGGCTTTCCTGCTTAATTAGAGAACACAGCACTGGTCTCTGGCAGCGCAGGTCTTGAGAGTTCTCTAGAAAAACCATGCTGCCTTGAAGTGTTTTCACTCGCCATTGGTGCCAACTCCCAAAAACCATGAGTCCCTTTTTACTACGTTTGAATGATGGATTCCAGTTAGGGGGCCATTACTAATTTCATTCCCCCACTATACAATTACCACCCCACAATTCTGGGTAAGAAAAACTGACCGATTTCTCTAAACTCAAAGTATTCAAAGAATTAAAGTTCACTTCAAATAATGGTGCTCTCGAGCTTTATACCAAGGAAATTATTACAATGTTAAAGGCTAATAAAGAAATTGGTCAGTAACACAGATTTTACCAGCCCACATAAATCTAACTAATATCAATTCACGCAAGCATTCATTTCCATAATAAACTCTAGGTATGTATTATGTAGACATTCTAAATGCACTCCTTCCATGATTGCTTTTATCCAAGCAACACAGCATACTTCAGTGATGGCATTGCTGCCTATCGGCCAATGCGGTCACATTTATATAGAACATTTCAAAAATCTTCAAATACTTGATTTGTTTTACAGTATAAAAGTTATTTGAACAAATGACTTTTATAAACTGATTTTCATTCTACTTGGCTCCCCTATATTAGTGAGGTTGTGAATGCATAGGCTATGTGCAGCTCATTTAAATGTAGACAAGAACAAATCGCTGTTTTACACTTGCACGTCTGGATTGGGAAAATACTCTGCTAGTTTTATGAATATGTATGTTCTGCTTTAAATTAACGTGTGTCACTTTGTCTGTGTGCACTGCAATCTGACAAGGTAAATGGTTTGTCCCATATGGACCGTGTTTTTTTAAAAAATTTAATTATTTTTTTTTTTAGACCATTTTTGTCTAAACCCGTCCTAAATTGCAGGTATCCCAGCAAATACCATCACTCAATCTTATGTTTTTCCCCTTTCTTTGTGACTTATGTCTGTTTTCTTTCCACTTCTTTGCCATGTATTAGCATACCATCTTCCCTGTTTCCTTTTCATCCCCAACAGACCACTGTCTGGTTTACACCCGGACTGGGGGCAGGGGGGTCACAATTCGCTCATAGGGCAAGGTTTCTGAACTTTAAGACCCCTATGGTAGTGATGTGATCAGTACAAAAGCCAGTTAACATAACATTTTAGAAAACCAGTCTGCATTCAGTTTGGACAAAATGCTGTCTGATTTAAATTGTGTGCCTCCATACACAAATGCACTGGGTATTTTGGAACTGATCTCACTTGCATTATTTCAAATAGGTTCAGTCTTAAACAACATGCCCTGTCTTCTGTGTGCCTGTCAGATTAGCATCCCCTTGGCAGCCCCTTGGATGCCTAGATTTTCACCATGTACCGTATTATTGGCAATTTGGAGTTACATATTGGGGTTTCTATGATTGCATTTTAAATGTGGCTTCTTATTTGTAGAGAATCGTCTGGAACCCCCTCTGTCTGGATTTACTGCCTGAGCAAGGTCCGTTACAGCTGGCTGTCCTGAACCCAATCTCTAATGTGAACTGATCACCTCTTTGAAAGGGTTTCTGTCGGATCGTTAAGCAGGGCTATGCAGCCCGCCCACATCGTTGTGTGGGCAGACCGCCGTTGTGGTCTCAGTTCCCGGATAGGGAAGTGACGTTGGGCTAGGGAGGGGGCGGGACAGAAAAGGGCAGTTCCTGTTGAAGGAGAGAATAAAAAAGGTTGCACGAATCCCCGGCTCCCGCGTGCATTATTACGCGGTTCGGGGACCCGCGTAAAACCCCACAACTGGTGAAGAGGATCTCACGAACCCGCAGGAGAGCGGGTGAGGGGCATCAGCGCAACGCCATAGAAGCTCCGCGGAGGTCCGCAGTCGAGCGGCGTGGCGCGTCGGCGCACCTCCCATTGCCAGCTGCGAGGCCGCAGGCACGGGCGGCCGCAGCATTAGGAGCCGCGAGGGAGCGGGTGCGGAGGCGCCTGCAAAAGCACGCGCAGGCCCGGAGGCAAGTCGCCAGGGTCCCTCCCCCACTTCCACAAGCGATCGGCGGGAGGCCCAGAGGGGGGCCTCAAGAGGAAAAAAAAAAAAGTTTTTTTTTTTTCTGAACTCGGCACCAACAAGGCCGGCACACGCACCACCACGCCAGAGCCGGCAAAGAGGCTACCCATCGCCACAAGGCACCGCCGGCACGCACCAGCCCGTTAGGATCACAAGGGCAAGCTACAGCCAGAAAAGAGGCGGCACATTGCCACACGGCGCGACCGTCACAGCGACCATGTCAGGCCCAGCAAGTCCCGTAGCCTCCTCGTCAGATGGTTCGGGAGCAGCGAACGATGGAAATCAACAGGCACCGACTTCAGGTACGGCTGCCCATAACCTACCACTACCGGGCCCATTTGATGTGCGAGACACTTCTAACCTAGGACCCAGATGGGTCATATGGCTCAGGGATTTCAAATTCTACACGGGGGCAATAGGGCTGACAGACAACGCAATGCTGAAAAACACCCTCTTCATGACAGTAGGCCCCGCTGTCAGGGACATTGCAGGCGAACTGATGAACGTAGACACCGTCACCTATGCGGAACTACATGGAAAATTATCGGAATACTTCACGCCCCATACGAACATTGACTACGAGCGCCACGTCTTTCACACCACGCGACAGGAGAAAGGGGAATCCCTCGACAATTTCGTGATGCGCCTACGCATCAAGCTAAAGTACTGTGAGTTCCACAAGTACTCTAATGATGAGGCGTTAAGATCTCAAGTTATAGCAGGCTGCATCTCACAGCCATTCAGGAAACAGCTGCTCCAGAAACAAAGGTCCCTGGAGGAAATCCTTGCACTTGCCAGGATGGAAGCAGCAGTGGAGTCGCAACTCGACAGTCTAGGCAAGGTCACTATTCAACACCCGCCACCGACCGCTGAGTCCATCAATAAACTATACACGGCCCCCCCACAGAGTGGGAAAGGAACGGACGCCACGTGCTACAGATGCGGATTAGAGTATCCGCACGCGGGAGACTGCCCTGCACTGGGACAAAAGTGCGCCGCATGTGGCGGAATGGACCACTACAAAGCCGTATGCAAAAATCCACCAGGGCAGGGACCCAGCAAAACGAGACACCTAGAGAGAAGGAGAAGCTTGCGACACAGCCCACCAGCAGGCAGAGGTGAGGAAGACCAGCCAGGATCCAGGAGAGAAGAAAAACCACGAAGGAGCGCATACACCAGAGACGACAGAAGGCCCCCGGATAGGATCGAGGCGATCGCAAAGAAGACGGTTCGTCCGGTACATCGAGATGAGATCCCCATCAGGCAGTGAATCCCAATCATCAGAGGATGATCAACGGAAAAAAGGATATGTGTGGGCTCTCAACAACGCCACAGCCACCCAGCACAGCCCAACGCTCCAGCTTCAAGTAAACAACACACCGTTAGAATTCCTCATAGACACGGGGGCAACTGTTAATATCATAAGTGAACAGGCGTACAACTCGCTCCCCAGCCCCCCAAAAATCCGAAAGGCGACAGTGGACATATACCCCTAAGGTGCCACGGCCCCGCTGCCATGCAAAGGAACCATATCAGCATGGTGCGTGCACAAATCGCACGCCGCAAAAATCACGCTACACATCTTGAAGACGGAAGCCAATAGCGGGTGCATTCTCAGCTTCAAGACTGCCGTTGAGATGGGTTTAGTGCATATCCTATATCAGTTAATGGCCCATAAATACTTTGCCAGACCGGATGCCATCGAGCAAACATTCCCCAACCTATTCAAAGGCCTAGGAAAACTAAAGCATCGCAAGGTACAGTTGCACATAAACCCGAAGATACCGCCCGTAGCCCAACACTACAGGGGCATTCCGATAAACATACAACACCAGGTCGAGGAGGAGCTGGACAAACTGATTAAACTCAACGTTATTGAACCAGTCTCGGGACCCACTCCATGGGTATCCCCCATCGTCCCCGTCCCCAAGAAATCTCCGGACGGATCCATACGCCTGTGTGTCGACATGAGGAGGGCCAACGTGGCCATCGAAAGGGAAAGACACCAGGCGTCCAGAATTACGGACATGATGCACCTGCTCCACGGAGCCCAGGTCTTCTCGAAACTAGACCTCACCAAAGGCTATCAGATAGAGATTGAGCCCGAATCCAGGTACATCACGACATTTGTTACACACCTGGGTTTATTTCAATATAAGAGACTTAGCTTCGGGATATCCTCCGCCGCAGAAATATTCCAGGAGGAAATACAGAGTCATCAGGCACGTGCCCAACTGCCTGAACTACTCCGACGACGTCCTCGTTTTTGGAAAGACACAGGAAGAGCACGACACTGCTCTCCACAGAGTGTGCGCTGCACTGCAAGAGGCAGGACTAACGCTCAACAAAACCAAATGCGAGTTCGGGAAAGGCTCTCTACGATTTTTCGGCCACATATTTTCCAACAAAGGGATGCGACCAGACCCGGAGAAAGTGGCGGCACTCAACTCAGCTACTCCCCCAACGAACACGACGGAACTTCGATCTTTCTTAGGACTGGCCAGCTACTGCTCCAGATACCTAAAGGACTACGCAACCATCAGTAACCAGCTGCGCCTCCTAACGCGCAAGGATCAACCATACACCTGGTCCACGGACTGTCAAAAGGCATTCGAGGCGATCCGTGATGCCATCTCCAAAGCCGAGGACATGGCGTACTACGACGCCAAAAGACACACCGAAGTGATAGTGGACGCCAGCCCCGTGGGTCTGGGCGCCATACTAACGCAAGTTGACCCGCTGGAACCGACAAACATATTCGTGGTCGCATACGCCAGTAGGAGCTTAACCCCGACAGAACAAGCCTACTCACAAGCGGAAAAGGAGAGCCTAGCGGTGGTATGGGCATGCGAGTATTTTCATCTGTTCGTATATGGCAAGGAGTTCACCATCATCACCGACCACCAGGCACTGATCACAATATATGGAGACCCCAAATCACGGATGCCGCCCAGAATAGCCAGATGGGGCCTAAGACTGCAGGATTACAAATTCGTTATCAAGCACAGGCCGGGAAAAGAAGACAATCCCGCGGACTATCTATCACGTCACCCGATCGGCCCGGCCACACCACTCCCATCCATCGCTGACGAATATCTCAATTACGTAGTGCATCATCTACAACCACTACCAGTCAGTTGGGCAGACATCATTACACACTCGGAACAAGATCCGGCTCTACGCATCGTGCGACACTGCATACAAGCAGACAGAAGGGCGCACATGCGTCAACAGGCGCAGCACGAGTCGGAAGAGGTCCGAGCAGACGTCAAACTAATAGACCATGTCCGGGACGAACTTTCCATCGTCGACGATCAAGTAATACTCAAAGGGTGCAAAGTACTCCTTCCGAAATCGCTACGCACCAGAACGATCCAAGTAGCACACGAAAGCCACCGGGGAGTGGTGGCCACCAAGAGACTACTGAGGGAAAAAGTGTGGTTCCCCAAACTGGACTCGATGGTTGAGGAAATCATAGGTCAATGCACAACGTGCGCACAGGTAGCAACGCCCCCGCACCCAAACCCACTCCACATGTCGCCACTACCGAAAAAGGTATGGGAAGAACTGGCGGTGGACGACTTTGGACCCCTAAGAAATGGCACATATGTGTTAGTGCTAATAGATGAACACTCACGATTCCCGGACGCACAGATCGTTGATAGCACAGCAGCAACTAGCGTCATCCCGGCACTAGATCGCATGCTGTCCACATATGGAATACCCAGGATCATCAAATCTGACAACGGAGCGCCATTCATGAGCACAGACTTCGAAAACTTCACGAAATATATGGGCTTCCACCATAGGAAGATAACCCCGCGATGGCCTCAGGCCAATGGAATGGTTGAGAGGTTCATGGCTAACATCAAGAGAACTTTGCAAATAGCGGCCATCCTCCACAAACCTTTTGAACAAGCACTGTATCAGTTTCTCAGGGACTATCGCCACACCCCCCACAGTACAATGGGCGTCTGCCCCGCTGACCTGATGTTCCGCAGGCCAGTACAGACACGACTGCCAGAGGATGCCCGCGCAGCCGAAGCCACGCCCCTGGAAACAGAGGCCAGAAACAAGGATGACACCGCCAAAACCAAAATGAAGGACATGGCGGATCACAAAAGAAAAGCACAGGAGTCGAATGTGGAATTGGGAGACCAAGTGTGGCTACGGCAACCAAAACAGCGCAAGGAGGACGCCACGTTTGCACCGGAACCGCTGACGGTCACGCAAAAGAAAGGTACAATGATCACGGCCCAGAGGACCGACCAGTCCTCCGTTACAAGAAACATATCGTATTTCAAACCCAAGAGGCGCTACACGGATAATACCTTACATCAAGAAGCTGACAGCGAAGATGACATCGCTCTTGACAGGTATTACGTGGAGGAGAGTGAGTCCTCAGAAGGTGAGGACAGGTCACCACCCCCGGGTCAGGATGAGCACACACCGGGCAGCAGAGGTCGCCCTCAGAGAAGTCGCTTCAAGCCCCAGAGACTCATAGAAGAAATGGAGTAAGTTACAAAGAGACATGTGGTTGTTTAAAAAGGGGGGAGATGTCGGATCGTTAAGCAGGGCTATGCAGCCCGCCCACATCGTTGTGTGGGCAGACCGCCGTTGCGGTCTCAGTTCCCGGATAGGGAAGTGACGTTGGGCTAGGGGGGGGGCGGGACAGAAAAGGGCAGTTCCTGTTGAAGGATAGAATAAAAAAGGTCGCACGAATCCCCGGCTCCCGCGTGCATTATTACGCGGTTCGGGGACCCGCGTAAAACCCCAGTTTCTATCTACAGCCTGCCTGGGAACCAAACCGCCAGACGGTTTCAGCTCTCTTCCCCCGCCACCACCTTCTAGCTGTATCCAGAAATCTTCAATAGTAATCTCCCAATATTAATCCGATCTATCGTGAGCAAGCCATTTTGACTCCTCCCGTCACCTTGTGGCTAGGTGCGACTTCCACAAGTTCCATGACAGTGTGAATTTAGTCGAAGAGCGTCTTCTGTAGAGCAGAAGGAATAATGCACCGCATTGAATGTTCTTGTGGGATATGTATTGCCAGAGATGACATTTGTCCTACTTTTTTACATTTCTTTTCTCCTACTCAGATGAGTTTGAACTATTTTTTTACCAACAAAATGCAGTTTATTGTATGTTGGCATATTGTACATATGCACTTTCAAATTATTACGTTTTGGGGTTTGAAATGTAAGGCATGTAACTGTCCTATTCAGTTCATAACTGAAGAAATGCCGACTTCGGCCAACAGAGGTCCCTGTTGATACGCCTTATCCTCGGTCTCGTTCATGACGTCGTTACAAGTTGAGGCTAATTTCTTGTGCTTGTTCAGAGATCCCGTGACTTCGTCTAAATGGATTTTGAGGGGCCTGGATTTGATGGCCGGTCGCTTTGTACAGTGTTTTTAAGAGGCCTGGTCTTGTAACTAATTTGAACACAATGAATCTGGGCCTTACTGTGGCCTCATAGCTTGTGATGTCTTGGGTGTCAGTGAATCCTCGGTCAACTACTACATGTACCATGGAGTAGAGACATGAATAAACCACTTTCCATCTTAAGAGTGAACCAATTCAATACTTTCAACGTCTCATTTCAAGTTAAATAAGTGTTTATTCCAAGTGAAGTGAACTGCATGGCAAAATACAATCCAACGTTGATCGTTTGGCTATGATCCACTAGCACAGCTTCTGCCAACAATATTCGAACTGTGGTGAAATCTGAGTTGTTCCTAATTTTTAAAGCTCAAAATCCATGTTCTTGAGTCCTGCTAAAATATTTTGGATATTCCAAAACGCTTCCATGTGGTGCAGGTCCACTTCATGTGCATTTTTGTGCACTGAATAAATGCACGGTTTTTGCTCTTGTATTTATAGAGTTCACATTTAATTGGTACAGTTCTCAGCATGTCCTTCGCATTGACAAGCCAGTCTCTGCATGCTGTTAAAGGCTTTAGAAATGGTTGCAGTTTGCGGGGTTCTTCTTAATTTGTTGAAAAATGTCCTTGGGTACGCACAGTCATTTGTACCCCTCATTTTACAGGGACACCCTTTTCATCATGGCAGCGAGGAAGATGAGCTCTTTCAGAAAGTTTGTCCGTTCACTTTAAGAAAACTATACTACATTTTCGTCTACAGGTGGTGTCGGGTGCTGAGATACACAGGAAGGGTAAATAGAATCCATAATGGCAGTCCACTCGTCTAAAAGCTTAGTGAAGTCTGCAAATCTTAGTCCCTTTTTTCGCTAATAGACCACACTTGATCTGTACTGTGCCCCATGGTCGCTAATAGACCACACTTGACTTGCATTGTGCCCCATGGTCGCTAATGGACCAAACTGGACTTGCATTGTGCCCTTGTGCCTTGGCACTGTACCTAGCATGACAGCTGCATCTAGCCTGCCTGTTCTTGGCCTTTTCAAATTACTAAAACTGTACCTAGCCTGATAGTTGCATCTAGCCTACCTAGTCTTGGCCACCTCAATCACCATCAAAACTACTCCTATCTGACTATTATTCAGTCACTTAGCATGTACTCCCTGGGTCTTGCCTACAGGTCACCCTGGCTACTATTGTATATCGCCCTCCTTATCACATTAGGAATACAACCACCTAAAATAAGCACCAAAGTCCTGGGTACTGCCACTACTAAAGAAGCAAACCCTTGACCCTGCCATTCCGACTAACTTCAGGCCCATCACGACTGTGCCCTTTCTTCTAAAAATTCTAGATAAAGTGGCTTACTTGCAAATTCAAAGCTTCCTAGAGTCCAACCACTTACTTGGAACCCGTCAATCAGGATTCCGCCCGCAACATGGGACCGAGACAGCGTTAATAGACCTTAAGGCCCAAATAGACTATTGCAGAGACAATGGCCAAGCGGCCCTACTTCTCCTCCTGGACCTATCGGCGGCATTCGACTTAGTGGACCACACAGTCCTCTGTAGTCACCTCGACTCGGCAGCCCACTTTTCAAAAGGGGCCATAATTTGGATCGTCATTCCTGAGTAATCGGACCATGAGTCTTCACTCCATCAGCCTCAGCAGATCCAATTCCCATAACATGCGGTGTTCCACAAGGGTCTTGTGTCACCCACCCTCTATAATGTCTTCACGAAGCCTCTTTGATGAAATGGATCATCTGGGTATCGCCTACACTAACTACGCAGACGATACCCAGATCCTCCTCCCGCTCTCAGGAGACTACGCCAAGGACCTGGCCCTAGTGAACAGGATCTATAGCATCGTTCAGGCATGGATGGCCACACACGGCTTATGCCTGAACGATGATAAAACTGAGCTTATCATCCTGGGCACCACTACCTACATATCCAAACTCAGCCCTGATTACGACAACTTCATTATCGATGGGAACAACATAAAAGTAGCTCACGAAGTAAAAACCTTAGGATTTTACCTAGACGCCACCATGAATTTTACCAAACAAGTTAACTCCCTAGCTTCTGCCACAGCATATACATGCAACCTTATCAGAGCGAGCAAACAATTCCTCTCCACAGATAGTTGCATTACACTTGCCAGAGCCTTGATACTATCCAAATTAGACTATTGTAATGGACTTTACATTGGAGCTAATAAACAGACCATCCACAAAATTCAAGTGCTCCAGAACAATGCTTTGTGAGCAGCACTCAAGATTAATAGAAACAAGCATATATCCTCTACAAGAAGAGAATACAAATGGCTCTCCACCGTAGACCAAATTCATCTCAAAATCGCTTCCCCCACCCACAAATGTATTAATAACAAAGCTCCACCTTACCTCATGGATAGATTACGTAAAATAACTGCTTCCAGACCTACCAGAATAGCCAACGCAAACTGCCTCCAAGTCCCACGTTTCAAACTTGCCACTATAGGAGGAAATAGCTTCCCGGTCAAGGCTGCGCAGTTATGGAACTCCCTCCCCCATGACGTCAGAGAAACTCAGCCTTTCGCAAAATTTAGACAAAACCTCACTAGGTGGCTGAGAGCCAATGACAGCGAACTAGTCCACTTGTCACATTGTACATTACTGTATATAACTATATATTACGTGAACAGGACCATGCAGGAGCATGCCCCTTGCTCCCATGTCCTTGATCTCTCCCTGTTCATATCTGCTTGCTGTAATATTGCTGATGTCTATGTCTACACTTCCTGCCTTTTCCTGTACTTGCATTTAGCCGAGCATATCTGTAACCAAGCTCAGCGCATCTCTGTACCTTCATCTGATTTCTATGTACCTGTAACTAAGTTGAGCATATCCTTGTCTGTTTGCGCCCTGATACTCCAGGGTATGGCGCGGCATACAAATAATAAACTAAACCCAACCCTCAGTGGCATGCTGTCCTACTAGGCCTTAAACTGGAATAAAAACAATGGCTGATTCAAGGGATTTTTTTTTTTTAACTTTGTGATTTTGTTGTTGGGGGCGGGGGACAGTTTGTGACTGTAGAATGATCCAGCTGATGTGTTTTCTTTAGTCCTCAATCTCCCATGGGAAGACCTCCACCCTTTCCCCGACTTCCCCATCACGAAGGAAAGCATGAATATTAGCTTTCGGGGACCCTTAATATCTATGGTAACCTCTATCATGGGAGGGCCTAAAGGTTAAGGCCTTATCAGTCTTACTTAGTCCAGGGCTTTTTAAGGGTGCCCCTACTCTAGTATTACCCAAAAGGATAGTCTTAAGATTGGTTTTAAAGACAAGCTCTCTTCCATGTTCTCTCATGCCCTTCTCTGATCTTATGCCTCCTTCACCTATCACTGTGCTCTATTCCTTCTGCCACTCCCTTCCACCCCGACTAAGCTCTCCTCTACCTCCTTCTCCACTACCACCCATGCACCTGCTCTCCGAATCACAGCTTCTAGTCACTGGGTACCAGTCTCTCACACAATGTCTCATCTGCACGCCTATCCAATTCCTCCTGTCTCTTCAGCACTCTGCTCCCATCAGTCTTCTTGGTCTTAGTCCCCCTTTGGACCTTCAGACCTCCCCTGAACACCCCTCACTCTTGTTCCTACGTGTCTTTTATACCCGTGACATCCTGCCTTTAACCTTCCATCCTCCCCTCAGTGTATCCGTGCTCCACCTGACTCTGGGGGTCTCATCTAATGTCTTTTTTTCCCTGGGACTTGGGCCATTGTAGTGTGAGGCTACATAACCACTTCTTATTCCTGCCCCCTTTTGGTGCACTGCAATTCAAACAGTCGCTGGGCTTCTGTCAGGTTGGCATTCAACTTAATCCACACTGCTATGAGTGATGTTTCCCTCTTATAGCGGGTTCTGTAAAGTCTGGATTGGTATGGGTTTTGGTGCTGCCCCTTGGTCCGCAGGGCTCACTCGGTATGGTGCATGCTGGTCGTGGAAGATCTGAAAGAAAATGGAACTCGCAAGAACGGATGCTGCATGGCATTGGGTGACAATGTGGTACCCATCTCCACACTCGCGACACATTCAGAGGGGTTCATGGAGCGGCTACCTCACGCTGCCTCTGGGATGGGACTGATTCGGGAGTAAGCCCTGGTAGGGCTCCTACCCCAGACTGGGAGCGGTCAGAGTTCCCCCACCCACAACAGGATCAATCCCCTGGCTGTCACTTACATCCACTCCCTTGCTTTAAATACCCCTTCTCCAGGAACTGGCTAAGTATCTCTGGGTAGCACGTGTCAAATCTGGGCAGTTCTGTTCCTGTGAGAACCTACTTTGGGCAAGCAGGGCATTACAAGCATAGTGACCAGCTGTACAGATGAGTGGTGCATCAACCACTTTTATTACCTACAAATAGGTAAATACTCCCCCAAAAAAGAAAAATATAGAGCAACCATACTTCCAAAAAAAAAATAGAAAACCTGCTCACTGAATCGTATCCCCCTACTTTCACCCACACAGCTTGGTGGAGGTTTGTTTGGATCAGTAATACATGTAGTGCCGCAGAAGAAACTATTGCTAACTGATGGAAAGAACTAGCGTATCTTTTAATGTGCTTGAATAACTAGTTGCAAAGACGTGTTTATTGCAATTTCTGCTTTACAGTTCAAACATTTATACTTGCTTATGAAATACTCGTATTTGGAATAGGACTTTTTTTACTGAGTAAAAAGATCATTTTGTTCCTAACTTTAAAAAATAGGCAGTAACTTACTCCCACTTCAGAATCTTATCTTGAGCACTGACAGGGACTCTAATGGTTTATCCTAGTATTTTGATCCTTTCTTGAGCTTGCATTAGTTTCATCCAGAGGGGGCTGTGGCAGTTGAGGGCCCCAAATCCTGCTCCCTTTTAAGTGCATGCTTATCTGTGAGTGGTAGAAGTTGTGGATGGGGAGGGTAGAAGTTGTAGTTGTGGATGGGGAGGGTGGTGGTGGTGGTAGTAGTAGTAGTAGTGGTGGATGGGGAGGGTGGTGGTGGTAGTAGTAGTAGTAGTAGTGGTGGATGGGGAGGGTGGTAGTAGTAGTAGTGGTGGATGGGGAGGGTGGTAGTAGTAGTAGTAGTGGTGGATGGGGAGGGTGGTAGTAGTAGTAGTTGTGGATGGGGAGGGTGGTGGTGGTGGTAGTAGTAGTAGTAGTGGTGGATGGGGAGGGTGGTGGTGGTAGTAGTAGTAGTAGTAGTAGTTGTGGATGGGGAAGGTGGTGGTAGTAGTAGTAGTGGTGGATGGGGAGGGTGGTAGTAGTAGTAGTAGTAGTGGTGGATGGGGAGGGTGGTAGTAGTAGTAGTAGTGGTGGATGGGGAGGGTGGTAGTAGTAGTAGTAGTGGTGGATGGGGAGGGTGGTAGTAGTAGTAGTAGTGGATGGGGAGGGTAGTAGAAGTAGTAGTTGTGGATGGGGAGGGTAGTAGAAGTAGTAGTTGTGGATGGGGAGGGTAGTAGAAGTAGTAGTTGTGGATGGGGAGGGTAGTAGAAGTAGTAGTTGTGGATGGGGAGGGTTGTTGTAGTAGTTGTGGATAGGGAGGGTTGTAGTGGATCGGCGAGGTAGTGTGGACAGACGCGTGGTGTGGAGGGACTAATAGCAGAGGGTGGCAACGGACTCAACAGGGGGACAGAGGAGGAAGACTTGGGGAGAGGAAGCGGGTGCAGTTGCAGAGAGGAGAGCAGATGTAGGAAGGGGGAGTAACTGAGACGGGGAGAGGCACATAATGGCGTTTAAGGGATTATAGGGGTGGGGGCGCGGGAGGGTTGAATATTTGGAATGGACCCTGACAACCTTGAGTACTTATCCGTGCTTCGATTGGGTCACACCTAGGAAATCTGTGAGGGGGCCTTAGATGAGATTTGTCTTTAGGCACTCTTGCATAGATAGCACAGATAGGATTGTTGGTGTTAATGCAGTAAGTGTGGACGGGGTGGAAAGAGTATAGATTGGCATGGATTAGATAGATTGTAGGTGTTAATACACAGTATCGACAAACATGGCCATTGGGGACGCCCGTGAACTGCTGTATCTGGACAAGAGTGAGGGAAGGCCATTAGCACAACGAAGACAATCGCAATAAAAAAAGTTCACCCATGTTTAGGAGTCGGTGTGTTCTTTAGGCCATCTGTGATAGATCATGGACCCATTAGCTGGGATAATGGGGCAGGAGATGGCTCTTCCTGTGCTAATAGAACCGCCCATATGACCGTCTTTCGGCAGCTAACAAGGCCAAGGCAGACCGTCTTTGGGCCATCACGAGAAGGTGAAATGTTTGGTCGGTCTGTCCATGAAACGTATTGCCCAGGATGCAGAATTTGAGGCCCTTCTTCAGGGAACAGATCTGTAGGAGCCTTATGCCCCGGGATTCTTCCTCCAGGTCTGACTGAGTTTTTAGGGACGATTCCTCCTTGGTTCCTGTAGTCAGTAGCTTCCTCTGAAATGGTTTTTCCTCTGCTTACGACCAAACCTGGAGTTGTGCCTGGGTTTTTCAGCCATGGTATCAAACTCCCGACTCTGCGTGCGGCTGAGGTCATTGTCCACTCTCATTGTTTGTGATCAAGATTTCGGTTTTCTTTTCGGTATCGCTCTTTACTGATGCAAATCTGTTTCCTGAGAAACCTCTCGCTCCCCCGAGCTGCTGGTTTCATCTCTTACCTCCATTCTGTGGCTCCCTAGAATACATTGCTCTTCAATATGCATTGGCAGTTTGAATGGCTTCCTCTCGAGAGGTCTCATGGAGTTGGTAGGCGACTCTCTGAAGATAAGTCTGTGAATTGTTCAAGGACTTTGCAATCATTTGGCCTCCCCAAAATGGTTTTGTCCCAGCCTCCTTAAAGTCCCATACCCGATATGAAGACTCTTTAATCTCCATTTCCATAGGCAAATGTATAAGCTTTGTATTGTGTAATAATTCTCCCAGCTGTTCCAGGATTCCTTTCTTGACCTAGTTATAGGGTGCAGTTCATGCGGGTTTAGAGTTTGGAAAGCGTGTTGTGCCTCAACTGTGATCATGGGGCTACATGGGGGAATGGGGTGGTGGGGGGGAGGGGGTGCAACGACCATTGGACCTTTCCACTTCCCAGCCACTGTCAAACTCTGAAAGAAAGTTGCATGGTATTCCCCATTGCTCCATTTGTGTAGTATGCTGGAAGGCACCACTGGTTATCCTGTTCCTGCGATGGCTCCCTCAGTTCTGTTGGAGCCTCTTGGTGTAGTCTACTTACTGCCAGTTGTCCTTAGACTAGGGCTCTTGAGAAATCCTCCATGCCTTTCGCTGCAGCCTGACACTTCTTGAGTCGATGGGTGGGGGGAAGGGGGGGGGGTTTCTCAGCCACCTGGCTGCTCCCACTGGCTTTTCTCTTGAGGGATAATGACCCACTTCCAAGTTATGGGCAGAGACAAAGCGGAGGGACATAGAAGTTGGGAAAGGCTCATTATCACCGTTGCTAATGACCCCCTACTACCGTCTATAGGGCCATTAATTCCTAGTGCTAGTAGCAGTAAAGGTTGAAGTAGTGGTGGTGAAAAGACACATTTGAGTTTAACCATTATTAGTACATAGTAAATTAAATGTCCCCTCATTTTGTAATAAAATAACTAGGCTATCTTCGGAGGTATCGTAATTGGAAATTGTAATAGTTCCAGCATGCGCGCTTGCTTTAAGTGCAATCTTAAAGGATGGCGTTTTTGTCTCCAAGTGACAGCATTATTCCATGTTTTCGCTTTCATGTGTTGCATTCTAGAATGCAGAAAATTGCTTTGTTTCACGGGCTGCTTCTGGAGCAAGATCTGGAATGCAGTCGCTGTCCGGTCAAAGGTTCGTAATCCAAAAGGATCGAATGCCATAGGGTTGAGTCAATAGGAACTAAAACAAAAGGGTCACTTTTTTAAAAAAAATATATATTTTTTTGGGTTTCCCTATAGGAAAAAAGTGTTTTTACCACAAAAAATGGGTTTTGGGGGGGACCCCAAAAAAATAGAGAATCGCCCCTTGTTTTCAGTCCTTTTGATTCGACCCTTTTGTCATTCGATCCTTTTCATTCGAACTTTTGACCTATAACCAATGCAGTCAATACCAATAGTTGACTGCATTCCGAGTGGCAGAGGGAATGTCAGAAATGATTTCTATGTGCTAATGGAACAGCAACGTTTCATCCGCATCACAAGTGTACTTTTCCTAGCTCCTCACCTGCTTGCTGGGTGAGGCTTGATACCTAGGAGTTGATTTTAGTTCCTGCTTATCCAATCTTTATTTCTACCCAGGAACAATGCAAAGGCTACTGAAGATGTTTGTCCATTTGGAGCAAACAAGCGTTTTGTTTTTTTCTCTTCCTCCCAACCCACCCACAGCTTCTAACTACCACCCTGAGACGTAGCTAGAAAACCGCAAGCAAAGAGGAAGCAGTTCGATAGATGTTGCTGCTTTTTTTTTCACACCCCTACAGGAGAGTTTGACTGCACAGCTGGCTGCGGGGACTGGCACCTGCGTCCTTTCTGGGCTGCAAGTCTCGCCACCTCCCAAGCCACGCCCTTGCTTAAGCTTTTCTAGTTCTGCCGAGTAGTTCTGCGTTTGCAGCTGTGGTCCTTACAGTCTGGGTTTAATGGCACTGCTCCCCGATAATTGGGAAGGGACGATGGGACCATGAACGGACGTGCCAAGCGTCCCCGTATTTACGGCTTTCTGTCTCTGTGGTTGCACAAGAAGCATCGGGTCCAGGCCAGCGGTGTGGCATTTCCAGAATCTGCACCGCTCTGCAACTCGGTTAGTAGCGCCACGACCAGGCAGTGCGGTAAGCTGCATGGCTGCTGCTGCAGGAGACCGCAGTGCTTATAGCTCGCTTGCCAGAAAATGTGTCCATGCCTGTGCTTTGAGCAATATTGTTACTTGTGAACCCCACCATGCCAGGAGAGCTGGAGCAGCCTTGATCTTGCTGGACATGTTCAAAGTCCTGCTACTGCCAGGCAGTGGTGTGGGTTGGCTCTTTAGGTCTGAGCCTGCCAAGATGTTGGAGACAAGGCCTTGTATAATATTTGACAGTATGAGATGTGAGGTTGGGTGGTGGGGTTTGACGCAGGGAAGGGTTGCTCTGCCTCACCTTTCTACTTTATAGCCTCTTTGGTATCAAACCTGTACAGCCCCACAGGGTAGACCTCCTTCTTCTATCCAGAACTGTGGCTTAATGGTTCTTGTCGCCAAGAAAGTATGGGATGTGGTCAACAAGGTGACCCAACGTGTGGCTTGGACCCCTGAAGACTGTATGTAGATGGTTTCAGCAGTGTTGGTGCAGTGCATTGTGCCCCGTCCACTTGATTTGGGAAGTGCCACCTTTACAAATTGATCTATTGATGACATGCTATGACATGTATGCGATGACGACAGCGCCCCATTCTACAGCCACATCTATGGTTTGGGGTCTGTTTCTATAGGCAAAGAATGAAAGATCAAAGTGTCAAAATGCTTGCAAACGCAAATGTATCTCAAATGTATTGCAGTAAAAGCAGCAAAATGTTTTACTTTAGATTTTGGTAATAGTACGAAAATAAAAGGTGAAACCGATCTGGGTTTAATGTTGAAGTACATATTTTATTTAAAAAATAAATGCAAACAAAATAATTTCAAATTGACTGTTGCTTGAGGTGTGAGGTGGGTGAGTGGCTCCAATGCTTGGTTTACTGTAGTCAAGGGATTACAAGAAGTAGAAAAATACCACTATTTCTTTTTGTGCCATTCCTGATAAGACAAACTACCCGAGGGGCCTAGAACAAAAGTTAGGCTCTGCATTCCGTGCAAGACAAATGTACCTGCAGCAGCTTTATATTTTTGTATTTTTGTGCATTGTAGTTTGCATACAACTTCTTTGCACCATCTTTATACATACAATCATTATATCCATAGATAAACAATGTCATATGATAAAGCATGTGATATAAAAACATACACTATCAAAATGTATTTAAATAGAACTACATCTTTGAAGAATAATTTAATTGAATTAAAAACTGATAAGCCTAATACTACCAAATATTGGTAGTCGGATTTCAGTGAAATGGGAGTGATGTAAATGTACTGCACCATACAACAAGGGTCTGCAATTCTATTTTGTTTGTCCCATACTTTCATACTTTGTAGGCTGCCCTATTTGGCAAATGCTGTCATATTACATATAAAGTGCCATTGTGATCTTTACTGCGTGATCCTATCCTTCGCAATTCACCATCGTTTTTCAAATGGTCTTACTGCACAGCAAAGCACTCTGTCCAAAAGGTGCTCAGCAGAGTTATGTAACTGGTGGAAGCCATCTTGGCCATTCTCATTGGCTCCCAGAGGATCATGTGAAAACCTCCCTGCTTCAGTGTAATCCACATGTATGTAGTAAACGGTGCAGATAGGCAAAGGTCTGGTCCAACCGATGGCATATTTCCCTCTTACCCATCATGCTCCACCATTTGCATGGACACTCCTATCAGTCTCCGCACAGGAGTTCCTCTTATTTACCCAACTGGTCATCTACTTCCCTACATATCCTGATCCTCATCACAAAACATAGGCTGCTCAATTTACACTCACTCCAACCTTATCTACCTCTTGTTCCTATGCTGAAATCACTTGGGTACTACTGACCACTTTGACTCCACCACCACCCCCCACTGTACCATGATGGCTGTCAATGAAACCCCGATCCTGCCACATAACACACAGATAAAGGCACGCTTCCACATTGTCTGTGCTGCCTTTGTTCACTCCCCTGGCATCGCTAAGAAAGAAAATGTTGGCATTATGATCAAAGTCAGCCCACCTGCCGCCATCCTCTCATTTTGCACACAGCAGTTCACTTTCTTGCACCGGCCCTTCTCAAGGGCATCCTCATCTAATTGCGCCCGCAATGTTTTCCGTTCTATGGACGACCTCTTCTAATAACTTTCAGTGGAAATCACTTTCTCCAGCATGGGGTCTGACATGGATTCACATGCTCATGAATATTCCCCGTCGTCAGGCTGGGAATCCTCAGTAAAGAAAAAATCAGTATCAGTTTTGTTTCTGATCTGTCTTTCTTAGTAACCAATCACTGATCTCTGGGTCATACTGCCCCCAGCCAATGACTGCCCTTTCCCTAAGCCCCGCCTCTGGCAGCCATCCTCAGATTTTTACCGCACGCTCAAGTGTTGGGAGTCCTCGTGTTTAGCTCTCGAGTTTTTTTTTTTTACTGCGTTCAAGTTTTTTCAGGAGAATTTCTCATTTTTTCGGCTTAATCAAGCCTCAAGCTCCACCGTTTCTACTTCGGATAACGGGGACCCGTTTCGGAATTCTTCTATGCCCCTCAAGGCTGAAGTTTTCATCGAGTTTACACTTCTTGGAGGATTCCAGATCATCTGCGGCCTACCTCAACGGACATGGCCCAGGACAAAGGGAGCTTGACGCCCGGATCCAAGCTGTTCAGGAACTGCCCTGGATGTGGATTATATAACGTTTTCAAGGGGGATGAGCATTCGCGATGTCGCTACTGCCTCCATGGGGACAAGACGCACGTGGAGAAGGACTGTGCGTTCTGCAAGAACCTTTCGGAACGGACCAAACAAGATCATCGTTCCCGCCTCGCCACCTGGCTGGAGAAGGGCACAACAAGTGAGAAGGCGAAGAAGTCTGAGTGGGCTTCTAAGTCCTTTGGGGCCCAACAGAAGGCCAAGCACCGCGAGTTCGCGGGCTCCAGGAGCGCAGAAAGGTCGGCTCTTCGGTTGCCAAGCAGGGCGCTACTTGCCCGGCACGTTCGACTACGAACGAGCCAGCACTCTGGTTCGGGGAAGAGGAAGTCCGAGAACCCGGGTAGGCCGCTGGAGCGGACCCGGTCAATCTCAAAGGGGGAGTGAGGCGTTGACCCCCAAGGCAAAGGCCCAGGACGCACCTAAGGTGGTGAGGGCCTTGATCCACCCGGCTAAGGCCTCTCCCGAAGTGGTCACTGCGACCCTGGCGGAGCCGGCTGAGACTACGCCAATGGAAACGGCCTCTGGGGCCAGAGTATCCCTGCCACCGCGGAGGGAATCCTCTTTCCAGCCCATTGCTAAGACCCCCGTGAAGCCCCCAGCTGAAAGAGGGGCGGGGGGGGCCGGTGGCCGTTACAGACTCTGAATCAGCCTCTGAGGAGGAACTGGTGGAGACCAAGAAGGGCATCAACGAAAGGTCCATAGGCCTCAACGAGGGGTTCATAAACCTCAACGAGAGGTTCGAGAAGGTTCGATCCCAGGGGACGCTCCCTGCTGACGTGATCGAAGATAGCAACGACGACAAACTGGGCCCAGTGGAGCGGCCATCCCGTCCATCGCAGCCATTGCCCGAGCCCCAGGATAGCTTGGCGGCCATTTTGTTGGCAATCCAATCCTTATGTACCGAGATAAGGACGAGATTACCACGCACCCCGACGGAGGAGCCAGAACCAGGCCCGTCGGGAAGCCCTCCAAACAAGCAGAGTGTCCACCACGCTCTGCCCTTCGTGCCTGCGAGACCGGTGAACCCCTCATCCCCCTCGCCGGGAGAGGAGACTGGGACGGATGACGGCTGCGATGACACAGCAGACATTGCGTCGTCACCCCCCCCCTCCCGCGGGCGTCCCCAGCCGACAAGGGACAAGGTTGGCCCTTTCCACGCCATGATAACCAGGGCATCCAAGCTCTTCCAGCTCTGCCCTGAAGAACAGAAAAAGGAGGGGTTTCTGTACCAACGACGAGAGGCTAAGAGGAAGACGGTCCTCACGGTGCCTTTACTCGACGACATCTGGGACGAGGGGCTTGCTGTCCTCAAGAACCCTGCCACGACACCCACCAAGAGGGACAGGTATGAGAAGTACCGAGTCCCCGATGCCGCCCCTTGCGCCTCAGGGCCCAGCCAACGCCGGGCTCGGTCGTCTCAGCAGCGGCTAAGAATAAGGCAGCGGGCGCGGCGGCTTCAACTTCCACTTCCCTGCAGGCAGCCGGCGAGAGGTAAGCAAGCCCATCTGGGCACCCCAAACTCTTTTTGGGAGCCAAACTAGGCCCCCAGGCCCACCCAGCGTCCCTCTCCCACCCCACACCCTCTTCCTGCTTCCCGCTCCCCTCCCGCCTCCCAACCCGCCCACCCCTGCTCTGATTGGGCCGTGAGCACTTCATCACTGGTCCTCCCAGGACATCCCTCTGCCCGGCAGCCCCCTGCGTCTAAGGGCCCCAAGGCCAAGGGCGGCTCCATCAGAGGCGACTCTAGGTTGTGTCCGCAGGTGTCCGCAGGTGTCCGCAGGTGTCCGCAGGGGAAGCCAGTGGCCAGCCGTCAACCAGCAACTACAAGGACCAGTAAGGTAGGGTGGCTGGGGCTGGGGAGAGGTACAACTCTACCCTAGATACCTGACCACTAGGCAAAACCTATGTCGATCAATGTAATTACCGCCCAATGCCACAAACTGCATTGATAGCAAGGCCTCCGTGCCCAAATAGCATTGTGTAATCCCAGACTGCATTGTTAGGTCTCTCTCCCACTGTACAGGTGTGTCAAACTTAACAGGGCCTCCGTGCCCAAATAGCATTGTGTAATCCCAGACTGCATTGTTGGGCCTCTCTCCCACTATACAGGTGTCAAATTTAGCAGGGCCTCCGTGCCCAAATTGCATTGTGTGATCCCAGACTGCATTGTTGGGCCTCTCTCCCACTGTGCGGGTGTCTCGGACTTGGCAAGGCCTTCGTGCCCGGGTTGCATTGTGTGATCCCAAACTGCATTGTTAGGCCTCTCTCCCACTATACAGGTGTCCCAAATTTAGCGGGGCCTCCGTGCCCAAATTGCATTGTGTGATCCCAGAATGCATTGTTGGCCCTCTCCCCCACTATACAGGTGTCTCAAAGTTAGCAGGGCCTCTGTGCCCAAATTGCATTGTGTAATCCCAAACTGCATTGATAGCTGGGCCTCTGTGCCCAAACTGCATTAGGTTTTGATCCCATACTGCATTGATAGCAGGGCCTCTATGCCCAAATTGCATTAGGTCTGATCCCAAACTACACTGTTAGGCCTCTCTCCCACTATACAGGTGTCTCAAACTTAGCGGGGCTTCTGTGCCCAAATTGCATTGTGTAATCCCAAACTGCATTGATAGACCGCTTAGGGAGACGAACAGTAAGAAGAGCCACCGATAACACCCAGCTTGATAACCCTTACCACCGCGCTTCCCCTCCTAGGACAGCGACTGAACGAGCGGTCAACCCCAGCCGGAATACCACCCATAGACGGAGCCAGACTAGTAGCGGACACCCCCCTCACCAGCCACTACACCACAAGACAACTGGTTCAAAGCAGGACCAACTGGACGTAACCAAACAAGGACTAGACAATTCTCAATCCTACAATGCCGCGCAAACGTCCAATTCCGAGGAAAAGACGAAGAGACGAGGGAACAAACACGCCAGAACAGCAACCTAGAACAACCATAGACTGGACCGCCACAGACAGGAACCCAAACCGAAGGAACTCTGAGAGAAGAGAGAAATCCCTCTACCTAACTCCATACCTCGCAGACGGTGTCCAGTCATATTTTCGAATGCAATATTTTCGAAAGTCAAAATGTCGAATATTTATTCGTAAATGTAAATTTTTTTAGATTTTTTTTTCGAATTAATGTTAATATAAGAAAAGTGTTATAATATATCAATATGGTATTAAAGAGTAGAATTGGTATATAGTTATAGCTATAGAAACTTTTTTTAAAACATTTTTTTATCTACTATAAACATTTGATTAAAAGGTAGTGCAATTAATATTTAAACATTTTTAAAAAAAATAATTAAAGGTATATCCATGAGGGGTGGGGGGGTGATGAGGAGGAGGGGGGGGGTTGTGGTAGGGGTTTGGGATGTGGGTTTGGGGGGACCCCCATAAAAAACGTTACTATTTGTGACATTTTACATTATTTTAGCATTGGTTTTTCGATTTTTTTTTTTGACATTTTATTTTCGAATTCATGACTTTTTCTATATGTGTAATTTTGACCTTTTTTTTTCGAATTTATTGCTATTAGAGGTTTTTTTTTCGACATTTTGACTATAAACCCTTGCAGACAACTGGCCACCACGGCAATCCAACATCAATCAACCTAACACAAGCAAGTAGAAGGATGACCAAAACAAACATACAGACAGAACCAATAACCCCCTACATCACCAAAGCAAGAGGAACTTCGAATCGACAACCACAACCCCCGGAAGACGAACCCGATGAAAACACAAAAAACCCAAGACAAAACCTAGAAGAACTCTTCGAAGACGCTGACACCCCAAACCCCGCAGCCCAACAAGTGACCGACCAAGAAGGAAACCTCAACACTGAGCGGAAGACGACCTCGACAAAACCCAAACCAAACACCTCCAAACTGCACTGCAAGCTAATAAACGCAAGATCAATGTCAAAACACTCAACAGAGATCTTCGACCTACTCGGCGAAAACGGCATTGACATCCTGTTCATCACAGAAACATGGCTGGACGACAACTACAAAATCACACTCCAAAGCTGCCTTCTGACAGACTTCAAATGCCTACAAATAAACAGGAAAAACAAAAAAGGAGGCATCGCTATAGCATTCAAAGAACACCTGAAAATAAAAACTGATGATCCACTCAACATCCTCAACTGCGAAACCATGATAATTCACCCAACAGCGAGCCCAAAAACCAACATCACATTCATTCTGGTATACAGACCACCAACATATGATGCAACATTCGTCGATAACTTCATAGAAGCCATCACCAACTTAGCCATCAACCACAAACACCTAATCATCCTGGGGGACTTCAACATCTGGTTTGAAGACAGCCACGCCAACTCCCAAAACTCACTAATTGAACAACTCAGCACCATGAAACTACGACAACTAGTCAAAGGAGCAACGCAGTCGGCAGGTCACACCCTAGACGCAATTTTCGCCAAAGAAAAACTCATCACCACGGCACCTCCGATACAAATACTGTGGACCGACCATCTCATCATCCCATTCGTGATCACTCTGCCTAACCAAACCTACATCAACATCCGAAACTCACAACCACCACCAAAAGAAACTGGAAACGCGTCAAAGAAAGCAACCTAATCGAATAACTGGAATTAACAAAACCCTCAACTACATAACTGGAACTAGCTGACCTAGACGGCAAAGCAGAAATACTGCACAAATGGATCGCAGATACGATATACAAGATCGCCCCGGAAAAACCGTTCACCCCATCAAAAAAAAGACCAGTGGCAAAATGGTTCACCCCACTATTAAACGACATGAAAAAGGAAAACAGAAAGATGGAATTGGAATGGAGGAAAGAATACAACCCAGGGGAAAAAAACACTGTACCAGAAACAAATCCGTGCATACAAGAATGAAATTCAAAAGGCAAAGAAAAGACATTACAATGACAGAATCAACAATGCCACCAACACACACAAAGAAATGTTTAGCATCATTAAAGAAATGACAAACCCACCAGGCTGTGATAACACCCCAAACCCCTCAGAAAAACTATGCAATGACCTGGCAGATCACTTAAAAAAAAAATAATCAATGACGTCCGTCAAACCATACAAAAGCGACCAACCAACCACAACATACAACCCAACGAACCCAACTCGGAACCACAATACAAACTGCAAAGCTTTCCTGAAATATCAGCAGAGGCATTCGCAATGCTGGTTAAACGAAGCAAGAAAGCGGGATCACCCACAGACCCATGCCCCCCAGACATCTACAAATCAATCCTCGCGCAAGGATCGCCAGCAGAACACTACAGAAGCCTTCTAAATCTATCACTATCAACAGGGACTGTACCGAAGATCTTCAAATCAGCATACATCAAGCCACTCTTAAAAAACACAAGTGGTGACTTAGATGACCTTTCCAACTACAGACTGATCTCTAACATCCCCTACCCAGCAAAACTTCTAGAAACCTACGTATATAAACTAACCCAAGAACACGTAGAAAAACACCACCTGCTGGACCAAGCTCAAATGGGTTTCAGACCAGCGAGAGGAACGGAAACGGCACCACTATCCATCTGGGACGACCTCAAAACTAACGCAGACTCATACACTACTTCAGCCCTTATTCTGCTCGACCTCTCCGCAGCCTTCGACACAGTTAGCCACGACACACTGACCAAAAGACTAGAAAACATAGGCATAACGGACACAGCACTACGCTGGACCAAATTCATTCATAACAGACAAAACAGAAACCGTATGGATAAAACCTTTCAAATCCACTCCACGAGTTAACTGTGGAGTACCACAAGAATCTTCACTATCTCCACTATATTTCAACATCTACCAGACTCCAGTCATCAGAATCTTCAAAAAATACAACATTACATGTTACAACTACGCAGATGACACTCAGATCATATACAAAATTAAAGACACTGATGCCGACCATTCATCCCTTACCGACTGTCTAAAAGAAGTCTTCGACTGGATGGATGCCAACAACCTGAAAATCAACCCAGGAAAGACAGAAATCACGATCGTATCCAAAGACCAAGAGAATGAAACCACCATCCCATGGCCTACGGAAACGGGAAACGCACCAACACCATCGAAGGTAGTAAAAAATCTGGGAGAAGAATTCTACATTTCCTCTCCTTCGCGCACAAAACACTCACCATCGTCGCCCTAATCATGTCTAAAATGGACTATGCAAACAGCCTCTACCTTGGAATACCTGAATACCTCCTGAAGAAAATGCAACAGATCCAAAATGCAGCAGCAAGACTAATCAAACTATCCAGAAGAGATCGCATCACTCCAGCCCTAAAAACCTTACACTGGCTCCCAGTTAAACATCGCATCACCTTCAAAACAATGTGCAAAACGCACAGGGCAATCGGACAAGGAGCAGAATTCCTACAAAAGAAAATAAGTCTACAAACCAATGAGACCCCTCCGATCGAGCAACGAAATCCGCCTGGAACTCAAACCATACCTCAAGAAAAAACTTGGAGGCACCTCCTTCTACCACTTAGCCGCAAAAACCTGGAACAACCTTCCAAAGGAAATAAGAAACACTGAAGATCACATAAAATTCAGGAAATCACTAAAAACCTGGCTCTACAACACCACAGACTAAACCTGAAAAACAAAACTGGTAAAAAAGGATAACTAAACCGAAAAGACACGGACATCCCTGACCGGGGAGAGTAAAGCCCACGGCAGCTGGACGGGTGACATCAGATAGACAGGAACACAGGCGGCACACATGGAGATTGAGTCAACTGACCCAGACAATCCCACCAACTCCTTCGCCCGCACCGTAATTTAATTACCGCCAAGTACCACGTTGGGGTGGAATTATAGACACATTGACAATCCCCACACTACCTGAGAGGTTGTCATTAGCAGAAGCACTGGCCACGAGAGTCTAAATGGAGGATAAGGGGAGCCACGAGAGAGCATTTTAGAGGTGGGGGCCAGAGGAGTAAGGAACCTGTAGACCAGTCAGACCCAGATCAGGACAGAGTCGCAACAAGGGAGACTACGCAAGCCGAGCACTTCTATTCAGGATAGAGATGCAAACTAACCAACCCTACTAACAACTTCCCTTTCTGCATACACCTCTCAAACCCAAAACCAAACACAACCAAAACCTACAGCACAACAAACTGCACAAACTTCACTACATTGCAACAACAAAACAAAACACACACAGCCTTGCACAACAGAACACGACGACTACCGGCCGCAAACACCCCAGGCCCAGCCAACGGACCCACCGGGCTGAGGCCGCCAACAGCACATCACTGCTCTCTTGCATTTTCCCTGCGTCCTCCCACTAACTCAACCCCCCCCCCCCTCTCCCTTTTCAGAGCCGCCAGAGCGCCAAGGGACCACTACGGTGGTGATAGTGCGCGGTACAAATGTCCTTTAACATTAACGTTCCCCGCCGGACAGCGAGGGTAAGAAGTTGGACTCTATGGGACGATGAGTAATCTCGCCGGCGGCGACGATTAAGGTGGCCAATGCCTGGTTCTGGCTCTGGTTTAAGATAGCTCCCCTGCTAGATTTCCTGCCTGATGACAAAAGGGCGGAGGCCCTAGAAATTCTGCAGGAGGGCGAGGTGGCGTCGGATCACGCCATTACGGTGGCAACGGACATTGCCGATACCGGATTTCGCTAACTGGGCAACAGTTTGCCTCCGACGATGGCTCAAGGCGACAGACTTTCGCCAGGACGTCCAGACCAGAGTGTTGGGCATGCCGTTCGAAAGCAACAACCTCTTTGGTAAGGCGGTGGATGAGTCTCTACAGGCCATCAAGACCGACTCGGAGACGGCCTGGGCCCTTGGGGTGCTTCAGCAGTGACGGCCCTTTCGGAGCCCTGGAGGCAGACAGGGTGCCTCCAAAGGATCCAGCGGTGGCTCCTCCACCTACCGCCAGGCGGCCCGCTCCTCTTCCCAGGAGGCCTACAGAGGTCGCGGTAAGCAAGGGGGTTCCCGCCATCATCGCCAAGGAGGCAAGGCCACTTCCAAGCAAGACTGACCCGGCCGGGTTGTCGGGCCCCCACTGAAGCACCCCAGTGGGAGGCCGGCTGACAAAGTTCGTCAGGGTGTGGGAGTCCATCTCCACAGATCGTTGGGTGTTGGACACCCTGGTTAACGGGCACTCGCTGGAATTCCTAAATAAGTGCCCTTGCAGTCCTCCCGTGGCCAGGAAGGAGAATCGCGTCCCTCAACTGCTGTTGGAAGTAAAGGCGATGCTCAAGAAAGGTGCCATTGAGCTCGTCCCCAGGAGGCTCCGGGGTATACTCAAGGTACTTCCTCGTCAGAAAGGAGACAGACGGTTGGCGCCCCATCCTAGACCTGCGTCGTTTAAACAGATACATCAAGGCGCAGAAATTCAGGATGGTCACCCTCCAGCACGTGCTGGGACAGCTGGAGGAAGGAGACTTCGTATTGTCGTTGGACCTGGAGGATGCGTACTTCCACATGCCCATTCTAAAAAGGCACAGGAAGTTCCTCGGGTTCGTGGTTCAAGGACGCCACTACCAATTCAGAGCCCTACCGTTCGGATTAAAGTTGGCACCCAGGGTTTTCACCAAGTGCCTGGCACCAGTGGCGGCGTGGCTGCGACTGCAGGGGATCCACGTCTACCCCTACCTGGACGACTGGCTAATCCGGGCAAGGTCAAGGGAACTCGCCGTCAATCATACGGCGAGGACGGTCCGGTTGCTCACAGAGCTGGGTTTCTCCATCAACTACCCCAAATCCCACCTGGTTCCATCGCAAGCAGCACTGTTTTTGGGGGCGAAGCTCGATACAGTGGAGCAATTGGCCTCCCCTTCAGACGAGAGGACCAAGACCATCCTGGGCAAGGTACGGCGCCTGTTAGCCACGGACGTGGCCAGGGTGAGGTCCATCAAGTCCCTTCTCGGGATGATGTCCTCATGAATTAACCTTGTACCCCTTTGCAGACTTCGGATGCGTCCGCTACAGGAGTTCCTCGACGCCCGCTGGTTTCAGGTGAGGGGCTGCTTCGAGGATAGGATCCCCCTCGACGAGGAGTTCCGTCGGGCGATCCTATGGTGGGGCACCCGGGCTCACCTCACGACTGGCACAGACTTTCAAACCCTGGCGTTTCAGGAGACAGTGACTACGGACGCCTCTCTGGAGGTTTGGGGGGGGCCCACACCGGAGATCTCCCTGCAAGAGGCCTTTGGCTCCCGGAGGAGAGGTCTCTTCACATCAACATCTTGGAGCTCCGTGCAGTGTTCTGGGCGCTCAAGTCGTTCTTCCCGTCCCTCAAGGACAAAGTGGTGAGGGTCTTCACTGACAACACCACCACGATGTTCTACATACGGAAGCAGGGGGGCACCAGATCCCCAGCCCTATCCAAGGAGGCCCAGGATCTGTGGCACTGGGCCGTCGCCCAGGGTATGTTTCTGGTTCCCTTCCACCTGACGGGAATAAAAAACACCATTGCCAACTCACTCAGCAGGGAGCTGCACTCGTGCCACGAGTGGGAACTGCGCCAGGATCAAGTGGATCGACTCTTCCAACGATGGGGCAAACCCCAAATCGACCTGACGGCGACAAACTCCAAGTGCCAGAGGTTCGCCAGCAGCTTCCCACAGCCGAGGAGCATGGGCGATGCTTTCTTGTTCCCTTGGGACAGCCTGTTTCTATACGCGTTCCCTCCATTGCCGTTGCTGCTCCGCCTCATCAGCCAGCTCAAGAAGTCCAGGTGCAGGATGATCCTCGTCGCACCGGCGTGGCCGAGGCAGGTCTGGTTCCCGGACCTTCTGGACTTGTCAACGCCCCCGCCAGTCTGGCTGCCGGCAGACGCGGATCTTCTCTCCAGAGAAGGAGGCCCCATTCTACACCACGACCCACAGTCGCTGAACTTGCAGGCCTGGCTCCTGCAGCACTAGAGTTTGGAGGGTACGATATCCCGGCTGATTGCAGAGAGGTTCTTGCAAAGGCCAGGGCGTCCTCAACTCTCGTGTTACGGTCATAAATGGAAGAGGTTCTCTGTCTGGTGCCGTGCACAGAAGATTAACCCTCTGCGGATTACGGCCCCTCAAGTGCTGCCGTACCTACTGTCACTGGCCAAACCTGGACTGGCTCACGCCTCCATAAAAATACATCTGGCTGCCATCTCCCGATATACCAGGACTACGGGACGGGCGTCATTGTGGTCTCATGGCCTGGTAAAGGAATTTATGAAGGGACTATTCGGATCATTCCCGCCGGTGAAGGCCCCGGCGTGGGAGCTTAATGTAGTGCTGACCAGGCTCCTGGGAGCCCCATTCGAGCCTATGCATTCGGCGCCTTTGAAGTTCCTGTCATGGAAGACAGCGTTCCTCGTGGCCATCACCTCTGCATGACGAGTGGGGGGAGATTCAGGCCCTATCTTGCAAGCCTCCATACTTGACTTTTAATGACACGAGGGTGGTACTGAGGACGCACCCCTCCTTCATGCCCAAGGTGCCGTCGGACTTTGACGCCGGCCGAGAGGACTTTGCACTCGCTGGATGTAGCTAGAGCGCTGAAGTTCTACGTGGACCGCACAGAGTTTTCAGAAGAGGTCACAACTATTTGTGAACTTTGGGTCTGTGAATCAAGGGAAGGCTCTCTCGAAGACTTCCATTTCCAGATGGCTCTCCGTCTGCATCATGCATTGTCACCGGTTGGCAAACCGACCGCTGCCCGGCCGTCCGAGGGCCCATTCGACCAGAGCGATCGCTGCTACCACGGCGTTCCTGTCTGGTGTGCTCCTGCTGGACATCTGCAGGGCTGCTACGTGGAGGTCGACGCACACCTTCACAAGATTCTACTGCGTCGATCGGGACACCAGGGAGGAGTCCAGGGTCGGCCAAGCACTTCTGCGCAACCTGTTCGCTTAAGGTGAGCCTGGTGAGGAGGTAAGAGATGCTTAATGTTGAGTTGTTGTGTTGCTTAATGCTGAGCCTGTTGCCACCTCCCGTGGTTGTGCATGTGTATACTGCTATGTATTCTTTTATTCATGAGCATGTGAATCCATGCCAGAACCCATGCTGGAGAAGGAACAAGTTACTTGCCTGTAACTGTTGTTCTCCAGGATGGGTCTGGCATGGATTCACATGCAGTAACCCCCCCACCTACCCCTCTGCGGCTCTTCACTTGGCGTGCTACCAAATCTGAGGATGGCTGCCCGAGGCGGGGCTAAGGGAGAGGGCAGTCATTGACTGGGGGCAGTATGTCCCAGAGATCAGTGATTGGTTACTACTAAGAAAGACAGATCAGAAACGAAACTGATACTGATTTTTTTCTTTACCGAGGATTCCCAGCCTGACGCCGGGGAATATTCATGAGCATGTGAACCCATGCCAGACCCATGCTGGAGAACAACAGTTACAGGTAAGTAACTTGTTCCTTCCTCTTCATGGGGCTACCACAATGTCCCCAGCATAGCATAGGCCCACAAATTCCAGCTGAACTCCAATGTGTTCCCAGTTGACCTTACTCAACCTTCCAAACAGTTGTGGCATTCATTCCATCCTCTCTGCATTCTTCGCCCACCCCCTAATTTATCACTCTGGCAACTCTTCTACATCTCACTGTCCTTCCTCCAAGCCCCCACCACGCTTCTAAAATAATGGGAACAAAAATAAATGGAGACTTCCCTTTAAGCTCTATCCGCCACCTGCGACTCCACTATCCCATTCAGCACTAGAAGCTTCTTTTTAGTGACATTATCGTGCTTGCTTCTTTACTCTTGTCCACAGCCTCCACTGATTTGCCCCCGTTCTCCAAAGGCTGAGGATAATCGTGCCTTGCAGATCCACTCTCCTTCTCGCTTTGCTTCTTGAAAGGAATTTCGCATTGCCCTTGGTACTGCTCTGGACTCTGCCAAGCCCAACTATTCCCTTAACCTCCTCTCCTCCTCGCCTGATGTCCATGACCCCACTGACCCTCTGTTCTTCATTGCTCTCAGCGGTTTCTCTGCCTCTCAGCTGATAACCTGTTAACCTACTTTTCTTCTAATATTAATGAATGTCACAATGCCTGCCTTACTCTTTCCTCCCCTTCTCAACAGCCACCCTTGCTTCTCCGTTGGCCTTCTCACCCACAATGCAATAGAACAGTCGCCTAATTCGGAGATGCCAACCCCACCTGTGCTCTTGTAACCCCCTCACTACTCAAATCTATCAGCTACACTCCTTCAACCTCTCATTTACCTCTGGTATCTTCCCAGCCAGTTTGGGTTAACGGTGGGCTTCTTCAAACACCCCAGCCACTATAAACCTGGCACAAACCTTCCTCTGTATTCTGACGTGCTCAAATGTGTCTTTAATCGCATCATTGACGTCCTGGAGGACTGCTCCATCTCCCTTCAGTCAGGTTCCTGCAGGTTACATTCCATCGCGATCACCCACATCTTGAACTCCCTCACTGTGATTCCACCAGTGCCATCTGTCTTCATTGTCTCTTGATTTCTTGCACCTTTGACACAGTTGCTCTTGCACTTCAGTGCTGTCCATGCTTGGCTGGATCAGCAGGGCTCGAAATTCAGATTGGATAAGCAAGGGCTAAAAGCAGCTCCTGAGCATCCTGCATCAACCAGTGACCAGGAGCTGCCACTGGGGAACGAGGAGATAGCACATAGCCTGTCGCAAATATAACTTCTACATAAGATGGAAACCTATTGTGCCCATTAGGGTTGACCCCCTATGCTTTACATGTCGTATAGACGTGTCCTAATGTTTGTTTATAGATTGCCTCATAGACACAGAATTAATGTCACATGGGTATGATTGTTTGGCATCTGATGACCTGGGGAGCCGTAAGTAGGTCCTAGTAGCTGTGGGTGTCGTGCTAGCCAGGCTCTTCTAGAATACAAGCAGCAGCTAAATGGCTCCCAGCTCCCCTCAATTGTGAACCCTCTGGACCCTTGCCTGCACATTGCTCCTTTCCAACTTCCTTCAACAGTGGCAATGACTTCAAACCCTCCCTCCTGCTGGGGTCTGAAATGGGCTGTTCGTTTTCTCCCCTCCCCAATCAACTTCGCACCCAACCTCCTTTAGCTTCCAGTATCCTTTTATTTTCTGATCATACTCCAATCTTCATTCACCCCATGTTGGTACTCATTACAAACTGCCAATTAGTCATCTGTAAAATCCTTTCTCTTTTATTCATTGCCACCTTGGTCCTTGGCATGCTGGATTACCGCTCTGATCTCTGCCTGGAACTCCCACTTCCCTCTTTTGCTCTGCTCAACAAGACCTTCATCATTCCTATCCTTGCCCTCTTATTATTCCCATAATAACGTTGCACCTCCTTCACAAGAGGGCCATCCATGTAATGTTTGACCTCATTTAAATGTCTCCTGTTTTTTTTTTTAAATCGTCCATGGGCTAGTCTCCCCACCTCGACAAATCTCTCCCACATGGCTCACAAAATCTACTAGCCCCTTGCATTGGCAAGGAGGTTTTACGAAAGGAAGTATTTGCATGGTACTCAACATTGTTGGCGAGTATGGGTAAGTTTGAAACTTAGTTTGCCGTTTACTGCAAGCAAACTGTTTGCACTAAATGGCACATATATTTGGCTGTGCATGGCTGGCCCTTGGGTAGCAGCATTGCACCATGTGTGAAGTTTGCATATGGTGACATGCACCATTTTACATACAACACTGGTAAATATTTTGTC
This sequence comes from Ambystoma mexicanum, assembly GCF_040938575.1. Taxonomy (NCBI): domain Eukaryota; kingdom Metazoa; phylum Chordata; class Amphibia; order Caudata; family Ambystomatidae; genus Ambystoma; species Ambystoma mexicanum. The sequence continues at coordinate 207,784,862 of NC_090934.1, forward strand.
ACTGGTCCCCATGGGGTGGGTGCATTTCTTTTATGTCTCGTATGCGAACTGAGGAACTCTCCCTGCAGGTCTAGTGGGATTTTTAAGAATTTGCAAGGCCTGTCCCAATATTCAACCCATTGCTCTCTATGCACCTTTTAACTAACCACCAACATCCATCCTGTTCTGGCTCCCTCTTTTCCCCTCCTAGTACGAGAAAGCCCCAGAGACTGGCTTAATGATCATCCTACGCAATCTTCTCCCACATCCCTCCCTGATACCCATGCCCTATGGTGACCAACCAAGTTCACTACTGGATTTATGTATTTCTTGGGCGCCAAACACAACTTCAGTAATTAGTCTTGTGCTTTTGATATTTGCTATTTCCTACTCCTTTACCACTACCTACTGGTATACTATATGAACTAGTCTATCCTAATATAGGACTGGTCTAAAGAGGGCTTCTGCTTCATCTGAGGACCTGACCTGATGAATATCATACTCCTGTTCCCGGGCATCGGAGTGAAGATCTCTGATGTACCAGATTGTTCAATGCCAAATATGTTTGGGTTCTCTTGTAATGTGTGCTTGACAGTGGTACACTACCTGTGCTTGCAGCGGACATTCACCTTGACTTGGACGAAGGTTGAAGCTAAAAATGTAGATGCAACTGCTCCTTTTTTTTCGGTTGACCAGCATTGTTTGGGAGGCTGCAGGATGAAATGTTCTGCTGGCGTTAGACAATGTTACTACCATTCCTGGGCCTTCCAGAAGCACGCTACGGGTTACTTGACTTCCAGCAGGGTTCGAAATTGAGCAGAGCTGAGTGTGTGGGTAGCTTGAAACCGACAGTTGCCAGGAGCTACTTTTAACTCCTAGTGCCAACGGGTGCCATCCAAACATGCAAATGTTAATAAAGAAGAATTAGAACACATCTAATATACGTTTAAACACAATGGTTCATACAAAATGGCCACCAAGTTAAACGAGCAGCTCTGGTAGCTCCTGGTCCCCTGGAGTAGCTCCTGCCTACAGGGTGATGCCGGACACCCAGGAGCTGGTTTTAGCTCCTGTTCCTCGAATCTTAATTTTAAACCCTGTTCATGCTTAGTTTTTCTTTAAAGACTTCACACCCATATTGGTATCAAGCTTTGTGTAGATTGACCCATTCTGTCTTGTACTTTGTTTTATTCAGTGTTTTATGGTCCTTTTTCGCTCAAATAAATTTGTTTTAAAGTTGCCATTGAAATTATTAGAAATGTGATTTGTTTTATATAACTGATATGCAGGCCGTGATGAACAAGATTTACTGGGTTTATTTTGTAAGTTAAGGAGGAGTATCAAACTATTTTCTATTGTGAAAACGAGAGGCATGATTCAATCCCCTCCTGCTGCGCTGCCCAAGTAATCACTGCTACAAAACCACATCTTAAGTGCTATTTCCGCCTTCGCGTGAGGGAATTGCTCTGCACACTAGTACACTGCAGTGCTGCGAGTAATAATCTGTTAGTGCTGTGGGCCCTGGCAGCACTGTTCGGTATTTCCCCCATACCCCATCCCTGTCTGAAGCCGTTTACACTTGTTGATCACAATTGATTTCAAGTTAATGAACTACTGTTTTGACTTTTTCTTTCCATTTCTCTTCACCTTCTCCAGTCATCTTTGCATCCACCGTATTGAAATGTACTCGTGGGTATCTGTGGCACCCCTCATTCGTTTCTTTTTGACATGAACCACTGAGGAGTTGGCTCTTTATAATTGCATTAGCCCATACAGTTGTGTGACTAAACATATCTATAGAAGGTACCAGAGAATGAGATTTCTTTCCAGGTCCTGGTGAAGGCTGGTGTTCGTAATTAATTGGACATTGTGCTGAAACCGGTTGGCTGAGGTTGTTACATCGAGTCGTTTGTTACAGACTCAAAGTAGTTTTTGAATAGCATGCAAGACACATTAGATTATGTATTTTCATATGCAGATTGTTCACTTGCTCTGATAAATAATTTTTCTTTCAGAGTTTTATTTTTTCAGTCCATACTTTTTTTATTGCTTTGTGAGTTTGATATATTTGCGTGGCTGCATGAGCAGAAATGGTACCTTCTAGTGACAAGGTTTCATGGCTCAAATCTGTGTTTATGTTCAGTTGAATATTGTAAATGTATCTATAGAGCGTGGAGAAGCTTTTTCAATACTAGGACGGAGTACGGCTTATTGAACTACCATTGGGAACTTCCTTGTTTGTAATAAGCATGTAATTGTATTGTCCTTAATGTGAGTTAAACAGTACAGCATTATTTAGTTGCAAATAAGGTCTTAGAAGTTAAAGAATGATGGGGTAGTGATGGTCTAAAACAAAGGTTACTGGGGCACAGCAATAGAATGGGCAACACATCAAACTGGGCAGCACATCGGGATGGGGAAATCAGGTGCATGTCTCTGGAGAAATTATTAATCTTCATGTGGGTGTGTACTATAGTGTATGCAGTAACAAGACTATGGATCTAGAATTGTAGTCATAAAAAATAATCATAGCAAATAATAGAATCTTTACTCAACTTTAAGTTCTTGGGTACTAATTCAACTGGTACTGTGGTTGGAATGCGCGGACTAAAATTCCTGCCGACAGTAATGTTTTTGACATGGGTTGTTTAGATTTTTTCTAATTTTTTAAAATGTATTAGTTCTTAATGAGCTAATCTTCCTAGAAAGATTGGACGGCCGAAACACATGTCCGTAGGAACTATAGTTCGTTACAAGAGCATTCTAACCACAGTACTGGTTGGATTAGTACTTGGGGACTTGAAGATTCTATTTTCTCTATAAATATAATTTTTCAGGACTGTGATTATGGGCCCATAGTCCTGTTACCGTGTGCATAGTAGTACACACCTCCATGAAAATAAATTGTCAGAGGTTATGGCATTGGCAGTGTGCCTTGCTGTGTACAAATGCAGCTTTGTTTCTATTTTGAACTATTCTGTACATTAACAGGGAGGCGCAGGACTAGTACGGGGCTGCCTCAATTTCTTTGTGGAGTGATGGACACAGCATATATGATGGGAGAAAGCTCTGAGGAAAAGTCAGTGGCTAAGTCTGCTGGATGAGCAAAAAATCAGATTCTGAAATTGGTAAACTGAAAGTAGTAGATGCTTCCAATGATGTGGCTGTGGATTTGCGCCTTCATCTGAAACATGGCAAAAGATGGCCTTCTAATAAATGGGATGGTAAGCTTGCTGGTTACAAAAGGCAACCCTATTTGGGGATATTGCTGCTAGCCATCTACTTGTGTGGCAAGCGCATCCAAGGTGTGGTCCTCCATGCCACCTCTGACTGGTTTCAATTCCAGCTTGTCCTTTTATTTTTACGCATGGTCACCACACGTGACCATAGCACCGCCTTCCTGAGCTCCACCCCGCACATCAACCTTCAGTCCTTTTCTCCACGCAGTCTGGGTCTGATGCACTTGCATTGTAGGGAATTTTCTGTTCTTGTTTCCCTGGTCCTTAATCTTCCTGCTCGGCTTACACGGTCAGATTTCCTGTCTATGCCGGAGCGTCTGGGATTTGTCCTGTTCGTGCAAATGTCGTTTCGCGAGGGCGGATCCTCGGTCTGTCTGGAGTTCTTAGGCCTGGAACATCGGTGGGGACTCTTGTTTCTATTGCGACTGTGTCTGGGCACTCAGCGTAGGCTCGTCAGGTGGGAGGTGTTCCAATGGCTTCCTCTTCCTCATTTACAGCAGTTCATTGATGGAAAAGCATCTGGCAAGTTCCTTTCTTTTTAGGGCACCCCAGCCAGGGGACTCCTTCCCGAGGTCTTCTGGTTCCGGGAGGGGTGCAAGTGGCTCTGGTTACCAGGGTTCTCCCTGAGGAGTCCTGAAAGGGATCTAACCTGGATTCCAGAGTTTTCTCCGAGGCCCCCTGTCAAGGCCAGATTGTCGTCAGAGGTTTCCCCCATCAGGTGGCTAAGACTAAGCTCAGTGTTTCTGGGGCTGTTTTGACCGGGATTACTCCTGTGGTTTCCAAGTCTGCAACTAAACATATCAAGGTTTCCTGTACAGTGATTTAAAGTACTGGGGAGGTGGGGGGGCGGGGGATTAACCCGGAGAATCCCCAAGTAGGGGCTGTAATTAAAACTGGCAAGATCGAGGGGGGGGGGCTCTCATTTAAGGACTCTGGCTACCAAGTGGGACCCTAGGCCACCCACAAACAATCTTGTGGTTGTACCGATCCTGCCGAGGAGGCAAAGGAAGGCAGAGTCCTTAAGTCTTCAAGCCCCTGCCCTGCCTAGGTTCCCTCACAAGGGCTAATTCTTCAGCAGAAACCACAGGGGTTCAAAAGCGCTCCAGATTTGCTAGTACCGGCTCTGCTGGGGTTCCCTGTCACAAGGCCAAAACGGATTTTAAAAAAGCCCCTGAAACTCCGTAGTGGCAAAGGCCTCACTGAAACCTGTAACGCAGATCACGTCAGGCAGTGACAAAATGGTGGTTCAACCCGTGCGGTCTGAGGCAGCCATTTTGACTAGCTCCATCACGCCATTGTTCTCAACGGCTGGTGCAGAGGGGCCCATTTTTGGGGCCACACAGCATTTTCCACGGAATGTGGATAATAGAAATCCTATTCGCCCTCCAATTGATTGGCGTGCACAGTTTCCGCTGCCACACACGGTTTCGCTTCCTCCTGCATCCGCTCCCTTAGTTTGTGGATCCAGTTGGAGGAGGACCATCTTGGCAACCAGACACATTACAATCCTGGGGGTATGCCCTTCCAGAGCGGCCTCTACCCACTCCTCTGTCTAGACCTTCGTTTGAGGACGTGGTGTTTGGCAAATTTCAGCCCCTTATGCACTCTGACCGATGAAGGCCTACTTTGACTGGATCCTTAAAGAAATGTATCCTAAGCCTCTAGAGCCGAAGCCTGCTCCTCTTACTCCTCAGCAGGTTTTGGTAGTGCCGCCTCATCCTCTTTCAGTGGAGCCCCCCCCTACACTGCCACCCCTGCCTCCACTTTCATCAGTGCTTAAGACACCAGTTGTGCAAACAAGTCTGCTCAGTGTCTGAGGTACCATGTGCTGCGGATCGGTTTTCTGTTCCCACCACAAATGACGAGGACCAAGCAGACCAGTATAGCAAAGACCCGCCCCACTCTGTCAGAATTGTTCATGACCAGGTCTTGGAAATGATGGCGTTGCTGGATATTTCAATACCGGAGCCTCTGGCTCCACAAGGAGTCCTTTCTGGAGTGTTAACTCTTAGGACACAGGAGTGCACGGGCCATTTTCCTTCAAAAGGATATGCTTGCTGAAGTCTGCAAGAAACCTCATTCTGGGCAGCATGTAAATGGGAAAATTGACACTCTACAACCTACACTCGCCAGAGGACATCCCTTTGACTGCATGTTCACTCCCTTCAACAGTAGTGGCAGAAGCTACGCTCCAGTCTAAGCAGTCCTCAACATCCTCCATGGCTGCCTCTCGGGTACTGTCTGAGAAGGACAAAATTCTTGACATCTGGTGGGCAAAATGATTTTCCAATTCTGGTCTCTGGCAGGCGAATACCAAAGTCATCTTTGCAGCGGCAAATCTCAAGCTGTGGAAGGAGCTTTCAGAATTTTAGTAATGTATCCCACAGGACAGGCTGGAAGACTTTAAAGAGGGCCTATCCGATGCCAGAGGTCTGGCACAGGACCTGCTGGTGGCTGCGGCCCATCATGTAGATACTTCTGCTCGGGGCCTTATGGTTTGGGTAGACGTCTGGCGCCAAGTGTCTGGCGCACGACAAAGTTTTCGAAAGAGGTTCAGGACAAAGTACTCAACCTTCCCTTCGAAGGTAAAGTGCTGTTCCCCCTTCTTCACCGATGAGGAACTCGATAAAACAAAGGCAAGCACGCAAGCGACAATCTTTGTCGGTCCTTGCAAAACCCCCAGCTAAAGCGGCCTATACAGAGAGGTCGGGGACCCAGACAAAGTCCTTCTCAGGTTTTAGAGTCCAGGAGCATTGAGCACACCGGGCAGAAGGTCTCTGGTACACCATGTTGCAAGCAGCAAAGGCAGTGTGGCCATTTTGTCTCATCAGCCTCCTCTTCAGCAACAGGTGGTCTTGCCGCTGACAAACCATCCAAATGTTTTCCATCGGTCACACGAGACTCCAGTGGGAGGACGTTATTTTGTCTCATCTGGAGGCGTGGCAGACATCACCAAAGACCGACCGGTTTTGTCCGTCACCCAGGTTGGCTTCCGCTTGCACCTCCCTCATAACCCACCCTCTCACCCTCCTCAGCAGACTGGCTCTCCCTCTCTGAGCCGAGGTACAGAAACTTCTGAAACTCAGATAGGTGGAACCTGTGCCTTTGCGGGAGCAAGGGGAGGGCTTTTACTCCAGTCTATTACATTGCCCGAACCCAACCAGGCTAGCCTGCGCACTAGCCTCGACATCTCCAACCTTTTCCTACCCCAAGAGAAATTCAAGATGATCACGCCCATCTAGGTAAGGTCCTCTCTCCGGAAGGGCGATTAGTAGATCACCAGGACGCTTGCATGCACGTGGGAACGGAAAGTGCTGCCATTTGGTCTTGGCTCAGCACCACATGTCTTCACGAAGATGATGGCGGTTATTGCAGCGTTCCACAGACTGCAGGGAGTTCATGTCTGTCCATATTTGGTAGATTGGCTGTTGCAGCCCGTGGACAAGGACTCTGCAAAAGCCAATCTTCAGTCACTCCTCCAGCTCCTGTTCCAACTGGGGCGCAACATAGTGTAAATAGTCTGACGGTTGCTCAAGACCTGATTTTTCTAGGTTTCCATTGGATACAATATGTGCCAGAGTTTTCCTAACCGAGGACAGAATAGCAGATTTATTGGCCATGTGTCTTTTCCGAAGTCCTCTCACATGTCAGCCTGGTGGTTCCAGAGACTGCTGGGCCTGATGGCTTAATGCGTGCTAGCCCTACCTCTTGCAAGACTGAAAATGAGGCGCACACAGGTAGCACTTCGGGGCTGCTGTTCCCAAGCCATGGACCCGGATTCCAAAATGATTCCTCCATGACGGCGGATCTTCAATGGTGGTCAACCTTTCAGTGGGAACCTCCTTCCAGGAGCCCTTCCCATAGATTAGTTACAACAGACTCCTCCCTCCTAGGGTGAGGAGCGACGTTGGGTCACCTCAAGGTGTACGATCTTTGGACTCCCCAGGACAGTCTCATATCAACTACCTAGAACTCCTGCCAGACTTTCTGGCATCAGCCTTCTATCAACAGAGTGGTGTGAATGTGAACAGACTATTCTGTAGCTATGTCCTGCAACAAGAAGCAGAGGGTGGGAGGTGGAGGGGGGCGGGGGTGGCACCAGGGTACCTTCTCCGGTGGATCTAGCTAACCGGATTTGGAATTGGGCAGTCCAGCACAATGTCTGGCTACAGGTCATGCACATTCCGGGTCAGATCAATGTTGCGGCAGATGCCCCGAGTCGTCAATCTATGGCAAATTATGCGTGTGAAATGAACGATGGCAGACTTTTTCAGCAATGGGGTTCTCCAATGGTGGACCTTTTCACTACTTCAACCAACAGGAAACGTCCACTTTATGCCTCCAAGGATGGTCTCGCAGCATCTTCCCTGGTGGAGGCCCTCGAGATTCCTTGGGACAACATGAAGGCTTATGCCTTCCCACCTTTGCCGTTGATTCATCGGTCGCTCTGTAAGCTCAGGAGTGCCTCCTACTGCACTCTCCTCTTCATAGCTCCTTTGTGGCCAGCCAGGTTAGGTTTTTGGAGCTGCAGCACCTATCAATATGCAACCTGATCAGGTTGCCGCAGATTCCCGACCTCCTCCACCTGAGCAATTGTCATTGGCATCCCTCCCCACAATCCTTCAGCTTGGCGGCCTGGTACCAGAGTTCAAGTCCTTAGCACAGTTTAACCTATCAGAAGATAATATGCGCATAATCCAGGCGGCATGTAAGACTTCTGCAAAGTCGCAGTGCAAAAGTAAATGGCTTTGTTTTTGTCATTGGTGTCTAGCTAAACAGCGTGATCCCCGACAGCCTTCTATTGACTGTGTTTTGGCTTTTCTATCGGACCTTGCAGCCTCTGGCATCCACGTCTTATAATACAGAACATATCGGCCATTGCACATTACCTTTCCACAGACAGTTGCTCTTTTTCTCAGGCAAACCCAGTAATCGCCAGGCATTTCGCAGCTCTTCACCTCTTTCTGCCGGTCAGGCCTCTTTACCCGAAATGTTATCTGAACTTGGTCCTCACCGCTTTGAGTCATAATCCATTTGAACTGATGGCCACTACAGAGCTCAGGTTTCGCTCTTAAAAAGTGGCCTGATTGCGGTAACATCTGTGAGAAGAATAGGAGAGCTTCAAGCTCTCTGTTGAGCACACATTCTTAACTTTCCACAAGGATAAGGTTGTGCTTTGCACGCATCCTTTTGTTCCAACTATTGTCTCAGAGTTCCACATAAATCAATAAATATCCTTACTGGTTTCAGATGCAGAAAGGGATCTACATAACCTAGATGTCAGACAAGCTCTGAAGTTTACCTTGACAGAACAAGCAAACTTAGAAGCTCTTCACAACTCTATCCCTTTCTGTGACCCAAAAGAGAAACCGGCTTTAAAGCGTCTTTCATGCTGGATTGCTTCATGCATCTCAGAGGCTTCTACAATTCAAGGCTTTCAGCCCCCAAGGGGCGTTAATGCGCATCGGGTCCATGGCAAAGCGGCTGCTGTTGCCTTCCAGAAATATGTTCCTTGGGAGTCCACAGCCAAGGCTGCTACATGGTGGGCTTCTCCCTCTGCCTTTTGCAGATGCTATTGTCTTGACCTGAGCTCCCGGGCTGATGCCCAGTTCAGCCAGTTCAGCTGGCCAGTTCTTAAGAATCTGTTCCAGTAAGGGAAATTTCCATCCTCCTGTTTCTTTGGTCACTGCTTGGGAATCTCCCAAAAGTATGGAGGACACGGGACGGGAGAGTATAACCGTTACTCACCGTAGTGACTACCTTACTCCTAGTCCATAGTACCCTTTCCTCCATACACCCCCCAACCCCGCAGTACCCTCTAAAAAGTATCCTCTATTTTGTTAATGGTCCTTCGAATTTGGCGATAGAATAGGACTGAAGAATGATGCGCGGGGCAGAGCTCAGGAAGGCAGGGCTTCGTTTATGTGCGGTGGCCCAGCATAAAAATAAAAACACATTATTTTTGTTGCTTCAAAAATGCTCCGGTCCCATCCTGATGCACAGTATGTCCCAAAAGTATGGAGTAACAGAAACTACGTCAGTACAGGCCAAACTGGTTCAATCCTCTTGTCCCACAAACTCATTTTTGTTACGTTAAAGAATACTTAGTAAAATGACTAGAGCGTAAACATCAGCACTTCTTGATAAGGGTATACTTTTTAAATCACGTACGCATTTCGATTTTCAAAGCAATCTTACTGCAACACGTATTAAGTTAATTTCTCTACCTACTTGAAATTGCTTGCAGTTTTGGAAACCAAGATTTGAACAAATGCATGTGGCAAATAACACCCGGTTTTCCTTTTCAAGCAAAAGCAGTTCAAAATCCTTCTATCATCAGGGTCACTTACACTCGGAGGGTGTATATTGTTCACTGGAAAATAAACTAGTTTCACTTTGCAAAACACGCCCTACCCCCAGCACCAAAACTTGTGCAGCAGTGATATGCAACACCTCTGTTTAAAGGCCAGTTCTAGGTAGTGCGGACAGTTGAGTTTCGTTTTTCAGACCCACTCCCCCACTCACTGGAAGGCCTGTGTTGGGGGAAGTTAGCCAGTAAATGTGGGTATGTGGACAGTTATGAATTTAGTTTGTGGGGCCAAGGGCACCCCTTCGTTAAAGACAATTGGGAAGTTAGTTTTAAGTTAAGTATACATTTTTATTTAAAAGCAAGTTGTTGGGAATTGGTTTCATTTGGGAATTTCTTTTTAGGGGCACGCATCTTTTGGATTGATAGGCAAGGTGTGGGAATGGAACACCTTTTTTTTATTTTTAATGCGAGATTTGGGGATGGTGACAATTTAACCATTTCATTTTGGTAGCAAGTATGTCTTTTGTTTAAAAACAAGTTTTGGTAAGGGGTATCAATTGGGCATTTTGTTTTAGAGAAGGACACCTTTTCATTAGAGCAGTCAGGGGTGAGCAGGAAAATCAAGGCACCCCAATTACTTTAAATGACTATTGTGGATCTTCCTGTTAGGGGGAGTGAAAGATTCTAATTCTTCCAGGCTCCCCCCTGTATCAATCTATTGGGGGTTAATTACATTAAAATACAGTCAAATATGCTATGGGTCTACACCCGTTTACCCCCACCCACTAATGAAAGGGAATGTGTTAAATAGATTCCCACACTGACATTTCGTTGGACAATCTACTTACTTTTGGAAATCTCTGGGCTTGGCCCTCATGGAGACTGAGCAAGGATTCGCTTTTGGTGGAAAAACAGGATTCTGTCCAGCACTTCAGTCAATGGGATCCCACAGCAATCCTCCCTCCAGGGAAGTATCACAGCCTCTGTTTACAGGTCTCCCCAGCAATGGAAATCTCAGTCCTCTTCCATCTTCCCATATTTCCACTCAGATGTTTCAGCAGATCTCCTTTTGATTTTTAGCAGCTATCTTCTCTTCCATAGTGCAAGACCTTTTTATTCTAGAAGCCCCTCCCATGGGAAATGAACATTAGACTTGTGCTAATTTATGACCCCCCCCCCCCCATCCCCAGTCCAGCCTCTCTCTAAGGATTGGTTTGGGAGTCTAGAACCGAAATATTGCAACTTCCCTTTGAGATTCACATTTCTGCTCCTCCAATTTTACCCAAAAAGTACCTACATGGCAAAATGTTTTAATTTACCAATAAATGCCATGATAAATAGATATTAATATTCCTCTCTTCATGACAGATCGGTGAAGCTTACTTTCATTTCGGCACCTCATTGCAGAGGCACGGTATGATTATTTTCCCTTTTCACAAAAAGTAGAACATCTCTGAACATGAAATGTAACCTAATTTTATGACTCATCAGCTCGCTAATTCTTCAATTCAGGACATTTTCGGGGCAGCCAGAAACACATTTTAGTTTACTATTGCAATTCCATAAGTTGACCGTGGATACATTTTATTTTAAAAAAATCGCCTTTAAATTATCTTTAAAATGACATGAATGGACGCATTGCAACTTATTGTTGCTTGAGAAAGTCACTAGTTCTGATAGCCCATTTAAACTAATGGGAAATCTTCAGCATGTATGCAAATCTTAACTTAAATTTCCCCATATAGGTTTAATGTCTCTTGAACTGCGCAGCCTCTTGTGCTGACGTTAGTTTAAGGCCGAAGTAAAAGCCATTAGCCTTTTGTTCTTAGAAAGTTGATTGGCGGAGGACCTCCTTATCATGCAGCAGATCGTTCACCTAGGCCCTGTGATGCCATGCTGACATCTGGCATTTTGTCATCAAATTTGACCACAATTCTGATCTAACACTTTATGTAGGGCTGGGTTGTGTGGATCTGGCCTTATTGTAAATACTTTGTATATCAGTTTCATAGAGATTTCTCTTCCAGATAAGGAGCCAGGCAAGCCTTGAGAATCTGCCCAGCAAGAAACTGGGTCTGTTTTGGGCCTACATAAGCTTTTCATGTGACTTTTAAAAACAAAGTAGCCTTTTCAATTGTTGCTGGTATTGTGCAAATGAATCATATTATACACTTTCATACATTGCATCTTTCCACCACACAGCAATTGTTTCCCTGATAGCTTTATTTCAGCAGGGTAACATTTTCTATTGATTCATGTCTTGTTTTAAAACTGCAGAACGCACATGCAAGGCTATTTTAGTTTGTTTTAGAAAAGCCTGCTTTTCATGTAGAAGAGGCCTTTGATTTTCTTTCTTTTTCTTGCAAATATGAATTAAAGGCTCACTTTTACGACCCAACAATCCTTCTGTCTAATCAAATAATTGCTGATCAGTTCAAATATTGTAGTTATGACCAAGCTGTATGTTAACATGTCTCTTAAATTGGTCAGCAATAACAGTAGTTTCAACTTGGTCAACATCAGTAACAGTGAATAGTGGGTAACATGTATTTCACACTTTGGCATCTCCTTTTACCGCCTGTCATGCTTCCTCAGAGCCTTAATCATAACAGGTGGCATGTGCTTTAGTCCTAGGTAGCAGCAGAGACACTAGAGATTTAATAGATTGTGTAAATCAAAGCAACACCTTTAATTGTTCATTGTCACCCTGTTGCTGTAAGGATTAATACTGGTTTGGTGCAGTCCGGTATTGCAGGTCCATTGCCCTTTCTATAACTGGTTACTGTACCTACCATAGCTGCTATTGTAATGCACATACAGTACACTGATGCGGTCTACATCATTCTGCAACTTTTTCTGAGAAATCCTTACACTTAAAAGGCAGCATCATGACAAAGTACTTTTTCAATTAATCATGCAAGCACATATTTGGGCATCGATTGCATACATTTCCATTTTTTTTAATTTTTCTTTTTTTTATTACTTGTATTTAATCATTAAAAGATTTTTACAAGAGCGCTTTCTGGACTGGATGCAAACCTTTCTAATGTTGCCTGGTGGATGATTCAAGCCTTACGTTTTGCTTCCTTATCAGTGCATCAAGATCCTAGTTTCCGGAATAAGTTTTATTCTTTCCAAGGCCAGGTTTAAAGGTTTAGCAGTCGCCGTGTGCCATCGAGTCTTTTCACCTGTGATTGGGCGATTCCACCAAATATCTTCATTCCCTACAAATGATGTAGCCGTCAGGGGGGTGAAGTAGGTGCACCTGGCCTGGTGAAGAGCTGGACATCTCATCAATAGATGTTTTATAGATTCAAAGTCATCTGGATCTGCACATATTCTGCAGGGTGGTTTCTCCAAACCCGCTCTTATCGCTAAGATTTCTCCGGTCGGTAAGGCATTTAGACGGGCTCTTAAAAGGATTCTCATCAGTCGGTTGTCGGGGTATTTTTTACAGTACGCCATCGGTTCCATTTATAAAGCATGTTCAACCCTCTAGATTTGAGGCGCTGTTACATTAGTATTTGTTATGCATAGAAGATGGGTAGTGGCTGTTGCATTAGACAAAAAGCCATGTTTCAGTGCTCTTAAGGCCCAGTAGGATTCTTTAGAGCGCAGAGAGGGAAACCAAGGTCCATTGCTTTGCTGCAATTGTTGGGAAGCTATATACTTTGCCCTCCCCCATTGCCAGAACTGCCTCTACAGATTGACAGCTAGCTCAACTGCAAATATATATCCATAAAACACTTCACTGAATCAAGACAATAGTTGGGCACCAACCATAACCCCAACATTACTTTTCAGTGGTATGGTGTAATAAACCCCATCATGGGAGTTAACATATAGGACATTCCTCAGAAGGAACTAAGACGGTAAATATATTGGCAAGCTAAAGGCATGGGTGTAGCAAGTAAAGGTGATTTTCTTCAAGAAACTGGACCATCATGTACAGTTTAGTCTCCAGATATCCACCCGGTGAAACCCATTTGACATACACAAGTCTTACAAAAGGGTCAGGAGGTCTAGAACTATCAATTCAATGGACCGGATCACCTTGTGCATCATCCGTCTACGTGGGGACTGCACACCACCATGTACTGAAAGAAAATGCATTGTAATGCATCCAATGAAAAGAAGTCCCAGAATGGTTGCCTCAGGAATTCTTCAAACATATGGGGGGCAACGTTCGGAGCAAAGTCTCCAATAGCTTACCGTATCATGCTGTACAAAAATGTCCTGATTTGAGCATAACTAGGTGACTAACTTTTATGAGGTATGTATTTTTCTTATTTCTCTGTGAAGCCAGTCTTCCAGACCTAATGAATCCCAGCTTGTAAAACACATTGTAATGAACAAACTGGGGCAAGCAGAAAAACAAATACGGGACCCTTGTGAGCACGTTACTGGGGCACACCAGGATCGGAACCAGTCCTCTGCACGGAGCCCAATTTAATCTAAGTCCTATTCAGTGATTTACTAGCCGCTTTATCAAATAGCAGTCGCTACCTGCTAGTGAGGCCAACAAATCTCACAACCATCACTGTTTTAGCAAGGGTCCGCCGTGTGGCGATTTGCCAGCATAGGAGGCTCTGTTAACTTCCTTGCACACATGCTCACTGTTGTACTAACACACACGACACCTAATCCTGCAACTTGCATGCAACTACAATTTGTGTGGGTTTTTGATGTCTACAAATATAGGGAGACCACAGTGACGATGCTTTACTTGCAAGACTGCAGACACTACATCATAGACACAGGTGGTGACTCTGATTGGCAGAATAATCTGGACCTGCAGCACACAGTTGGTCAGTCTGTTCACAGTAATTCCTCATCACCAACTCCTTAACCTTCCTGCTATGGTGTAAAGCAAACAAAGTGCAGCAAACTGTGTGGCTGCTACAACTTAATGTCCCAATGTCTCTCTATCCGTTTTATTTAAATCTTGAGGGACATGTTGGTAAATGTTTACACCACAAAGACACTTTCAAGCCAAGCTTTCTTAGGGAGCCCCAACTCTGTAATGCGCTTTTGCAAGCTCTTCGCCCTTAAATGCTGTGGGTATCCCTGTGCCTGCAATTTATTCGCAGGAGACAAATCAACTTGCCATACCTTTTTATTTTTTTGCTGTGCTGCCGTGCAACCACAGGAACTATTTGAAGGAAAGTTGTGCTGCAAGAACAGAGGGTGAAAGCTTTGGAAAGGCAACAATGAGCAGAGCCCCTGTGTCCCATGGCCATGCATGAGGACACCCAGTCCTGTTTTGGATTTGAATTCTGGGACTTGCCGTTTTCCTAAATTCAAATAAAAAGAAAACTACAAGTCTCAGAATCCAAAGTGATAAAAGCAGGACTGGATGGCATTCTCACTGTAGTTGGTGTCTTTTTTATTGTTTAGAGGTACGTTCACTTATGCGTTCTGTTTGTACCTTTGGAGCACTACATGTTCCTGAATTCATGGGGCATATTGGTATGTATTACACACAACACATGTCTTTAGTTGGGGTGGCATTTGGGGAAGAGTCACTGGGCACCAAAACAATCTCAATTTTTCAATGCACGAACACTCTCCACTGCTCTGGTGTGTTTGAAATCGGTTTAAGAAGGCAAGGCTGTCCTAGCCGTCCTCACTTGCCACTTTCACACAGACTGCCTCTATCCATCGAATTCATTACCCACCTCACAGGCATTGGTCCTTCTTTGACATCTCTTGTTTTATCACATTGGTGTCAATTACGCACACAGTAAACATCTTTCTTGGTGATCGCAACAGGAACTGAGGCTGCCAAAAGCACTGTGGATGTTGGGTATCCTCTTTCAGAATCCATTAACCTGAAACCTGCACTGAACCCCCAACCTCATCAGAGGAAACCTACTCAACCTGTCTCTGCATCTTTCCTGGTAAATTGCCTCAACCTGATCACACTTGACGGATCATGGTGCCAATCCTGTCCTCCTTATACCTAGCCTACCTAGTAGTAACGGGTAGGGGAAACCCACTTGTCTTTCCAAAGCTCTATTAAGAACTTCCCCTTGGAAGCAGTAGCACAGTAATGTAATTCTAACTGGCCCCAATTCAGACTCCTTATTGTCTGCCATTAACCAAACCATGGAGGAACTGGTAGATGTGCATGCCCCCTGAAATGTTGTGCAAGGGTTAAACGCACTGCCCCTTCTTAAACCGAAGAACTGACTAGCAATAAATGTAGAATGGAAAAATGCTGACACGAAACACAAGCACACAAATCCTCTCACCTTAAAGGTGCAATTCAGTACTTGCTGGGCACTGTTCACTGGAGCTATGTATGAATCCTAAATATCACGAAAGCTGCAAACAGGAATAAAGACCTATTTGTGGCAGTCTCACTGCTCGAACCTATTGTCCAACCCATTAATCCATGGATCAACATGAAAATGCAATTCACCAAGATAGATGAAATCAGAATACAGATTAATGCATCAAAATCAGTGCACCCTACTCCCACTTGTGTTCCCAACGCATGTTGGCATAATCCTGGGCAACATCATTCCCCTGACCCACAAAGAACTCGCTGATACACTCTGGTCCCAAAAGCCTACCTCATAAATGTAGAACATCCTTCCCTGTACCACCATGAAGCAGTTCTGCCCGCCTCCCATCCCCAAATGATTACTTTGCTTAATCGAGGTACCTTCCAAAGTACAGGATTAATCCATCCACACCTCAAAAGATCCACTCTAGACTAGCCGATCTTGCCTATCGGTGATTCTCAACCTTCCATTCATTGGCGAAAGCAGCCAGCAACCAACTCCACAATGTGAATAATCCATATGGTCTGCTTTTTGACTACCCATCTGGATTTCGACTCTCACAGCACGGAAACGCCCACTATCCAGGTCATAGGTGATGCTCTACAAATTATGACTAAAGTGGATTCCTGCCTCTGTCCAGATACCACAGGTATCCATCCTTTCTCCATTGATCTACATTCTCTTTACAGCACCACTGTGGTCATTTTCCAGTTACCTCAGTTTCATGTAACCAATATGCAGACAATACTGTTTTATCTCAAAGTGAATAGGACTCAATACATTTCAGCATATATATCCCCTCTGTCCTAGGTTGGAGGACAAATACCGGCATGAACATCAATCTCACCAAAATGGTATTCGTCCATCTAGGCCATCTATATAAGCAATCAACCAATAGACCTTGATGGATTCATTCATAGCTTGCTTAGCCCCATGTGCCGAATCACTTGTGTTCATTGACAGCAACAGATTAAAAAAGGCAATACTCCTGGGATCATCTACTCTTCCGAAAAAAAGCCTTACACCCACCTGAAGACTTCAGAATCACGGTTCATGCATTTGTACATTTGTAACCTCATTCATTGATGGCGGGAATGGTCTTGATTGCATCGTGGCCACATACCGGGGCCCGTTTAGGGCTGTTCAACATGCCCCTGCATGCTCTTGGAGATATCTGATAAGTGACACCCACGACCTGATTCCTCCAAGGCAGACTTTGGGTCACATGCCCCCAGTCACTCTTCCTATGAGCACTTCTCCACAAAGGTTGCTGCAAAGGTCGTGTACCGAGGGCAGAGTTCTCTGATATAGGGGTTTCGAAAACTCTGAATGAGGGAAGTAAGGAATTGATCATGGTTAACTGGATAACGGAGAAGGGTATGGATACTGGGAAACCATTGGCTGTGGTGGATACCTGCGCGTCCTGTGTGTCCATCATGCCCTTCTAGTCTTCGTGGGTATCGAGGTTACCCCTGTGTCTCAAACTCCTTTGACAGCATTGGCTCGGCCGGTTCTGGATGAAGTCTTCCAGAAGCAGACAATTCCAGAGCAGTGGACATTGGTAAAAGCCAATATAATTAAAGATTTGAATCAGTGTAACAGCTTTGATTTTTGTTCTTGGATGGAATCTCTTGACAATCGTGTAGGGAATTGTCATCTCATCAGGGTGGACAAAGTATGTCAAACTGAGTCGGGCGCTTCCCTAGAGATGAACCAATCCCTAGATCACACATAAATTGGTGAGCAGTGATCTTTTAGTGAAGGAAAGAGACCGTACTTCACTAACCTGAGTTGATATCAAATAATGCCAGTGTTTCTAATGGCCCTCTTTCAAAGGTTGGGCCCTGTGTTCCCCTCTTAGGAAAGTAATGAGAAACTTGCATCCTTGGTGGAGAAGTCTAAACCAGGCCTTCTGGTCACTGAGTGATCTGTGACGAACAGTACATTGTCCGTCATGCCCCAAAACCTCAGTAAATTACAAATGCCAGTAGCCAAGGATAAGTCACCATGCGATTTTGTTATGGATGGAAGGAACTTTGTCATTGCGAATATAGAAAAACCCAGTGGACAGGAGCCAAGAGACTTATTACGGAACACATTTCTGGCCTGGCTCTGGCAAAGAACCAGACCTGGAGTAGTTGGATGCACAGATGTAAAACTGGCTCGAAGACTTTGGATTGGTGAATGGTGTATCCAGGACAATAGGGATTGTGTTGGTGGGATGGGGAGCAAGTAACCTTCCTTTTTACTTGAGTAACTGCAGTTACTTACCCTAAAGGTTCCTCTAACCTGAAACTGGTAGTGAAATAGTTCTGAATGAATTGTATTCCAAATATTCTGTGCAAAATTAATTGTTATGATTCTAGTTTTATGTTGTACGTCAGATTTGTCAGCACCCTGATGCCTGTGGACAGCGCTATATAAATATATTTAAAAAAAAAGAAATAAAAAGACGATGGGTGTACTTGAACCTGCACCCTCTCCCATACTTGATATTCTCCCTGATGACTGCTCTTAGCCTATTTCAATTAAACCTTCAAATCTAAAAATGGACTAGACCTGGTTTGTAAATCCTCATGACCCTGCATTACCCTAGACTTCTCCATGCCCCTGTGCAGATTCAATAGTTTTTGTTTTGCCTGCTCATACTTTCCCACACCTCCACATACTCCTTCACTGACAGCTGACAATTTATCGAAACCAGATTCTGTACTTGTGGTTAATTCGTACAACTTGCAGCCATCTTTGAATACTATTGATCATTTCTTCAGGTATGTTAACCTTCCTCAAGACTATTCAACAAAGTCAGTAAAATGAGTGTTTCTTAAGCTCCTAGACATACTGCACCTTTTCTTGGACGCAGCAGACCCACCCCATCAAAGGAAACTCCCCACTGCAACCTAATTCCACCTTTCTCCATCCTATCCTGCCTAAAACCAATCTCCATTTAGTCAGACCACCCAAAGTCAAAGGGCTTACTTTTCACCCTCCTGTCTCAGGAGGATAGCTCAGCAGCAACGTACTCTCCTTGGAAGCAAGATGACACGGAGCAACACAGGTGTGATCCCTGGGTCCATGCTTGGAAACCTGGGTATTAAGTGCTTTATAAATAGCCTATTGTATCATACTCTTGTGTGCATGGAACAGATGCTAGATTGTTTTAACTCTTATTAGCAGGCCAGAATAGGTCCCTTCTAATTTAGATACCTATGTTTCTTCCACTGCCTTATAGAGGAAGTCATTTACGGCTCTATCCTGTACCAATAGGTTTCATGTTTAAAATATAACAAATACAGGCTGTGATCTCAGTAAAACAGTGCATTGATGCATTGATGAAATGCTGCTTTTCTAACAAGCAGTGATGTGCAGTGCCTGACTCTCTTTACAGCCATAGTGTAAGTCATATGTCCTAATACCACCCTACAGAATCAACTGTTCTCATGCTTGCACATACTCACGGGTGCAGAGCAGTTTCCATCTCTCCTTACAAAAATCACATCTCCAAAAAATATGCAAATAACCTCAACTGTCTCATACGACAAATCAAACCATGTCAAGGCTACATCTTCACACATGGACAAGATGTCCTCAAACAACCGTTTCCTTCCCCTACACACCTTAAGCGAGTGCTCTGTGCATCTCATTGTTTCCTAAAAGGCATTTATATTGCATCCCAATGTAAGCCTACCTACAGTTGACTATTGCAGGCAGTGCTCAGATAAGATTTTGAAGTGGAGTAAAATTATTTTTATGGGAGTAACAAAATCCCATTCCCAGTGGAAGTATTTAATAAGCAAGCAAACATGTTTTACCTGTAGAACATAAATGTAAAATGTTTTGCACCAAGTTATTCATATGAAAAGGTACATGTTTACTTCTTCAGTTTAGGCAGTAATAGAGCTTCATCCTGTGACACGAAGTTTACTACTAGTCCAAACATACCCATAGGGCTGTGTGAATAAAAGCTTGAGTACATGCTCCGATGTGTCACTTTCCCTTTTTTGTTGGGAAGTATTTTTACTCACTATTTCTTGGGAGTATATGCCTATTTTTAAGGAGTAAAAGTGGACGATACATCCCTTACTGTAGGGCTGATTGCAAGGGTCTACCACCACAGTCTTTCCTCTTTAGGACGAAGACTCCTATAATCCCACATCATAGAATATGCGGTTTCTTGCTGTTGGGAGAGTTGGTTAAAAAAAAAAAATCTGACTAGTGAAAAGTTGCCTACACTTGACCTAGTGCGTCCTCCAGTCTTGTTCCCAATAGTCCTACTGGCTAATTGAAATTGGTAGATTCTCAATGTCCTGGGAACGAGCCGAGGTTGGAATTCTGCAGTGCCAAAAAGATAATCTTTCCTGCTTTAAGCCTGCCGACTCTAACAACTTCTGGCCTTCAAGCTTAACGGTTATATGGGGTTGATGTATAGATCATCAATTTGCTTTTGACTTTCGTCATTGCCAGTACATAAAAATCATCATAAACTTTTGAGACAAGTTTAATGCAGTTACAAGAAAAAACAATGCTACAGTACAGCAACAATTTGAACACAATAATAACCCATTCTTTGCCAATAAAATAGAGGAACTGTTTGGATAAGTCTCAAGATTTCATAACTGAGCCCATGGGGAACAGATAAGTAAAACAATACCTAGTGATTAACCCCCCCAAGGTGTAAAGAATGTGCAAAATAGAAGTGCAAAGAGGAAACACCTATTTAGTTTAATATTTGTAGTGTGCACCAGATCAGGGTATCCAGGGTGCACCAGGGTATCGGGGCGCAAAAAGGCAAAACGAATATACTCATCTTGGTTTTGGGTCCAGAAGCAGACCTAGGCTCTAAAACAAATCGCTACAGTAATTTTCTTGATTTTAATTTTATACAAAAATGCTCCGAAGTGCAAAGTGTACATGTGACCTTCATTAATACAATCAAATTTGAAAGCTGATTTGATAGTATGTCAGGGGAATGTACAATTCATAGAAACCAAATGGATTATTTTCCCATTTCCGCATTCTTCAATGATTTAGATCTTGTACACCATGCTTGATGTATGTAATTGACTACACAATATATGACATTCATATCATTGGAGAGCTTGAAAAACACAAAACCCTACATTACAGATTATTTTCAGATACCTACTTCAAACCATATTTGGTAAACTTGGCAGAAGCACAGGAAATGGCTCAATCTTTCCCTGACTGACCCACATACTGGACATAATCACTTCCAGTTGAGATATGCCAAGATCAGTAGGCTTCATCTAAATTTCATATTTAGACAACGTGCCAAAGGCAGATTCACCATGTCAAAGAATTTTTCAATTCCTAATAGATAATTGCTGGTCCGATATTATTCGACCATTGCTAGTCTACTGCATACATAGACCAGTTCCAATTCAGCTGCCTCCCAAGCAGCCCTCTTTGCTAGTTCTATAGTGCACTTCGTAATATTCAAAGGGTTGTGCCATTTTTCTCCTAGATTCAGATTGGTCATACAATTCTTAAAACATACAAACCAGGGCAAGGACCTGCCACCCTTGATATCCAAAATATATTTAACTGCTTCATTATACATAGCAAGTTCGGGGGTAGTCCACACTCTAAGCCAATAAAGAACCGGCCTGAGGGCTACATCACCATTAATCCCACCAGTCCCAACTCTAAATAGAGGGGGGGAACCCGGGCACGCAGAAGGCATGCCCAGCAGACGCTTGAGGAAGACTTGTTTGGCCAACCCCTAGCTTGATGCGCACAGCATACCCTCCCAGATCTCTGCTCCATACAGAGCTGCAGATTTGCCTGTGCAACGTACATAATCGCTGGCGTAACAGCTCCCCGACCATGGCCAAGGAAAATCTTCCAGATGGCGCCTCAGTATTTTTCTAGAGTGTAGCTAGTTAGCCAATTGTGATGTCCAGTGGCCATGGTCGTTAAGTCTGGTGCCCAAGTAATCATAGCACTGAACTTGTTCTGAGACAGTACTGTTAATATGCAGCTTGGGCCTCGTAAATTGTTTGAATTAAGGCCGGAAAATTAAGGTTTTAGTTTACCATGTGTTCAACTCCAACAAGAGCTCTGCATTTCTCCACGAATGCTTTCAGAGTGGTCTCCAGACCCCTTACTGATGTTGAGAAGACGGCCGCTTTTTCCGCAGAGAGCAACATTGGAATGGATTTGAGCCCCATCTTCGGTTGGTATAGAAATTTCGATCTGACATGTCTTGTGGCTTGATCTATATAAATTGGGAACAGGGGGGCAAGGACGCAACCCTGCCTCACGCCTCTGGTTACCACAAGAGTACGTCAACTCGCCCCCAAACCACATTGAACTGAGGCTCTGTTTGAATAGCGTTGCTCAATGATTTGCAAGAGATTACCTGAGTCCCTCCCTTCTGACCAATACGGACCACAATTGACCTTGAGATGCCAACAAAAGCAGCCTTGATCGATGAACACTTTATCAAGTTTCATGTTTCTCAAGACACTGTGTTTTTGTAAGGTTAAATATATACAAAATACTTGTCAATCGTACTTATTTTTAGTCGAAAGCCTGCTTGTAGGTGATCTATTATACCCTTCTGCACAACCCAGGTCTGGAGTTGTTCATAGATTGCTCTGGCGAAAACCTTCTCCATGCTATCCAGAAAAGATAATGGCCTGTAATTCCCAGGATCCTCTACTTCCTTTTTTATAGATGGGAATAATGGTGGCATTTTGCCAGAAGGGAGGCACCTTATTGATCTTGAGAATCTGGGTCTAAACAGTCAGTTCATCATTAATTACATTCACAGGGATAAAATCCAGCCCATGAGCTTTCGTTGGGATAAAATAGCGTTCTCTACTTCCATTAATTCAAACTGAATAGGGCCCATGTTTCCACTAACCAAATTCCCTTGATCTGCCACCATGAACTGGTTTTCCCAGGTTATCTGCAAACTCTACCAGGCCCTGTAGGCTCTGGAAATGATTCTTCCAAGCACTATTGATGCTCGAATCGTTGCTGCCTCTTTCTCTATTAATTTGCCAGTGTCGCAAGCTTCCTGCAATCTTTCCCATTCTAACCGTACTAAATCTTTTTATTTTTTGTGATTAAGCAAGTCTTTAATGTGCTCTGAAACATCTAAACTCAGTC
Organism: Ambystoma mexicanum; assembly: GCF_040938575.1. Lineage (NCBI taxonomy): Eukaryota > Metazoa > Chordata > Amphibia > Caudata > Ambystomatidae > Ambystoma > Ambystoma mexicanum. The sequence goes on from NC_090934.1 coordinate 207,807,817, forward strand.
TTATTAACACTTGAGCTTCCCTTCCAGCGATTTAAAATGTCGTAGTTTTGCTACCTTACATTATTCATACCACTTGCTGGAGTGCATTGCGTTTCTCAACACTTGCTTGGTTTAGTAAACCTGTGATAAGATTTTCATATGCGATATAAACCTTCATCTGGGAGTTCCATTGATAGTAGCTGCCCCAGATCCGCCAAGATTAGTTGGTAAATGATAGGTTAAAGACAAGACATCCAAATTGGCCCATTTTATACTTTGCCTCGATTGCCATGAAATGTTCACAGATCTACTAGGATTACAATGGGGATCGCTCTCCTGCGTGACCATAGACATGAGTGTTTGTGCTAATGGTATATGGTCACTGCCCAATTCACCCAATACTTCAAAGTCCAATGCATGGCTCCATAACTTGGTTGATAAAAATATATAGTCAATGTGCGAGGCACAATTATTCCCTTTGAAGGTGGGTTTAGCGGGGTGGTCTTTAACAAATTGCCTGTTGGGGATGGACACTCTTTGTTATTACAGATTATAGTGAGCGAATGTCCCAAGCCTCATCCTGGTCATCCCAGACACCCTACATGTATTTGTATTTTTGTATTTTATTTGGTTTTATATAGCACCTTAAACCAAAGCGCTGAACAGAATTACAATCATGGTATAATAAAAACGAAATTGACATTTAAAACACAGCATATATCTGTAATTTGCAGTTACCTTCATTAACCAGTCAAGAGTAGGGAGGATTGCAGAGGGACCCCGAAAAGATAAATATTGATGGAACGAAGAATGAACAAGTATTCCAGTGCAAGGATGCTAAGAGGGAGCGAGAGCGAGATTGAGTACAGGGGGATGAGGAACTATGAGAAGAAGCAGAACGAAGTGGACGAGGGGGAGAATAGAATGCAATAAGAGAAGAAAGATGGGGATGAGCAACACCATGGAGAGATGTAAAGACTAGACATTGAAAATTCAATTTTAAACTGTGATGGAAAGAGCAATCCTAGATGAGTCAATCAAAGATGAGAGCATCACGAGGCGCAAGCAAACTGAGAACACAAATAGAAGCACTAAATACAGATTTCAATGGAGCTAGACGAGATAAAGGAAGTCCAAAGAGTGCAGATGAACAGTAGAAAAGCTGCGAGAAGATTGGCGCAGACACCAATAGTTGAATGGCTTTAAAAGTCATGAAAGGACAGGCTTCTTAAAATATTGTACAGATGAAATTGACAGGAACGGAAAGCTAAGGAAATATGGTGACTGAAAGAAAGATCTGAATCAAGATAGAGACCCAGATTATGGGCCACAGGAGAGATGGGTAGCTGGGAAGGAGGAAACGATATGAATGGAGGTGGAGAAGGAGAAATAGTAGAGGGAGTAAAATAACCCCTGTTTGTTTTTGCATCATTTAGTACTAAAAAGTGGTCTGACATCCAAGACTGAATGGCAAGGAGACAGGCACAAAGTTTTTGGAGGATGTCCTCAGTTAAGTGTGGAAAGGAAGGAAAGGGCCACGTGTCATCAGCGTAGAAGTGATGCAAGAAACCAAGAGAAAATAATCCCAGCCAACAAGGAAGTGTAAAGTGAAAAAATAAAAGGACCGAGGACCTGAGAAAGTCCTCTGGGATAGGTATGACTCAAACCAAGGTATGGTAGAGCTAGAAAAGCTAAAAGAGGAAAGAGCAGACACTAGGAGTGTGTGATCAACAGTGTCGCAAGCAGCAGAAAGATTCAAGAGAATAAGAGAAGACTTCTTAGTATGACGTGCAGTATGAAGACAGTCCAAGACTGAGAGAAGAGCAGTCTCTGTGGAGTACCCATGGCAGAACCCAGATTGAAAACCAGGAAGGATAGACTTACGAGAAACAAAAGTGGAAACCTGAGACTAGACAATGCATTAGAGAATTTTAGAAAGATATGGTCAAAGTGAAATAGGACAGAAATTAGAGTCCGAAGATACATCAGCAGAATGTTTTTTGCAAGATTAGGATAATAGTATGCTTAAATGAGGATGGAATATAGACTAGGGGGCTCTAGATGTACAATATAGGGTGGAATATTGTACATCTAAAGCCACCACACCTACTACTAGCTCTTAGATCCCTAGCTACCACCCTGGATGGAGACCCCGGCTCACAAGAATCCCCCTCTCCTACCCGTCCTGATCCCCCAGCTACCCCCTCCTGCCCCCACGCATCGCTCTCTCCTCGCAGCCCATGGCACACGCTCTAGCACCCACCTTCATAACCCTCCCTTCTATCCCCCCATGATCACAATCCCTCCCCTCGTACTTCAAAACACTGTGATGCTGCCGCCCACTCTCCTACCACCACCCCACATCCAACTCTAAAATCAGAGGTGCACTCTGGTGCACCAAACACCTGCCTCCTCAAATGCCTATTTCCCATCACCCTTCCTACCCTAACACATCGACTTTCACCCTCCCTCTGACATCTTTCGAGAACACCCTGATACCCCTGCTCGGACACCACTCCCCCTATCAAACTCCCAAGCCAGGGGAGCCCTCTGGCACCCCAAACAGCACAAATCCACCTCTTCTTCCACTCTTTCCTTGCACTCACCAAGGAACACCCCTCCCTCCCTCCCTCCCTTCTGAACACCCTTACCGCCCAATCCTTCCCACCTGAGAACTTGCCACCCTCTCCCCTTAACCCCTTCTCGACCCCTCCCAACAAACCACCCCTTCATAACCCTTGCCCTTTCTGAAAGCAGAACTTCTCGCCCTCACTAGAGAGGTAGCTTCATCTCACTCCCCATCTCACCAACCCCACCCTCTCACACCCCTATAGCACCAACACCCACTAAATGCAGAAAACGTGACTAGTCCTCTCCCTGGACTCTTATTCTTATTAAACAGACACCATCTTTGACCTCCAATCCTCTGACAAGCCCGACCTAGTCTTTATCACTGAAACCTGGATCTCAGACGGCTTTGCCCTGGTTGCACATGAAGCCTTGCCCATAACCCCCCCCCCCCCCCCATGGGCAACTCACTCATCCCCCGCAATAGCCCCTCCAAAGGAGTCAGAGTGGCAGTCCTCTACAATTCTCATTTTTCTGTCTCACTCATCGAATCTCAGACAGGCATTCCCTCCTGTGAATCCATTCTAGTTTAAGACTCGCTACCACCGACTTTCTCCCACAGCTTCCTACTCATCTACAGACCCCTTGGTTACAACAGACATTTCGCCAACGTCTGTGATTCTGTAGCTACCAAGTAATTCACCCATCTCTCACACTCCTAGGAGACTTCAATATCTGGTTGGATATTCCCAACAACCCCATGACCCATCCGCTGGTTGAGTCTTGAGGCGCTCAACCTCTCCCATCATACGATTGGTCCTACCCGCTCAAGGGGGCACACCCTTGATGCAATTCTCAGCTCCCATGACCTGGTTTATATATGTCGCCCCAAACCACTCATCTGGACCGACTACTGTCATCCCCTTCTCTATCCACACCCCTACCCCTCCTCCTACAGCTCTGCCGGGCCACCCCCTGGGACCTCAAATGCTGGAACAAAGTGAAGATCTTTTCTGACCTTGCTGAAGCCCTACTTCTTAGTTCCCCTACAGCGCGCCACCCACCCCCTGACAGAGCCTTAACCATTTACTCTTTCAACTGTTGGCTCAATGACTCACTAATTCCCCTCAACCCCTCACGCCTGCTTCCTCACGCAATGGACCATCCCCCAAATGGTTCACGTCCCACATGAGGAACTCCAAAAAACAAAATAACTCTCTGGAATGCAAATGGCGAGCATCTAAAACCGATCTCAGCAGATCCATGTTTGCCTTGCACCACCGTAACTACAAAGCTGCAATCCAAAAGGCCAAAAACGCTATGGCAATAAACTAATTCTCAACTGTGTCAACTGCAGCAAAGAACTCGACAGGATCATATCAGAATTCGTCAAACCCACTTGCACCTCTACCCAATCCACCCCATCTCAAACCCTCTGCGATTCCCTCTCCCTACACTTATACACCACCGCTCTTGACAGGACTACTTCACTTAACACCAAACTGTCCTTACTCTCCCCCTTCCTGCCACTGACCCCCCACCTAACTCCCCCACCCTCACTTTGACTCCTTCAAACCCATCTTCCGAGGAGTTCCTTGACCTACTATCTGCCAGTAAACTGTCCGAGCTGCTCCTCAACCCCTGCCCCGCTTCTGTCCTGAAAGAAATATTCTCGTCTACCTGCACAGGAAAACATGCAAGAGCCATACTAAATGACTCCCTCACCTCTGGCATCTTCCCCGATGCCTTCAAAATAGTGCATGTCAAGCCTCTTCTTAAAGGCATCCCTCAACCCCTTGAACCCAAAAGCTACAGACCAACTTCCAACACCAGATTCCTTGCAAAACTCATCGACCGAACAGCATACTTGGAGCTCAATGCCTTTTGTAGAATCCAACGGTCTCCTCGACCCTGCACAATCGGGCTTCAAACTGTGACTTGGAACTGAAACCACTCTTACCTGGATCTGGGATGATCTCAAGGTCACTGCAGACTCGGAAGGATGCGCTGCCCTAATTCTCCTCGATATCTCTGCAGCCTTTGACACGGTTAACCACTCAATCTTCCGACTGCCTCCACTCCCTTGTAATCCGTGGCACTGCTCTCGTGGATCACCTCCTTCAGCACCAGGAAACGAATAACCCTCCTCTCCCCTTTTGTCTCAGTTGCTTGTTCAATCAACACTGGAATACCGCAAGGCGCAAGCCAATCTGCTCTCTTGTTCAACCTCTATATGACCACCCTTCCTGGAATCATCCGCATGCATAACATTTCGTGCTAAATCTACGCTGACGGTGCGTACAAAATCGTACTAAGAATCCCCAAATCGGGCACCAACCCAACCCCGACCTCGAAACCCTGTCATCGAGATATTGACTGCTGGATGACAAAAAAACCACCTACTCGTAAACCCCACTAAAACTGAAATCATGGTGTGCGGCAACACTGCCCTTCTGCCTCATCCACTCCCATGGCCCTCACCCCTCAGCCACCTCCCACTCCTGCCCCACGTGAGCAATGTCACTCAATACGCCGATTGACTTGCAATCAGCGACCCATGCCTGCAATCCGGAAAATCGACCTTGATGGATCAAAACTCCACCCAAGCACTCCCCTACGCATACCACTGGGCTTACTCTCTGCTCTACACTATCACACATTTAGAGTGCAGCTATACCGCTGGATCAGTACGGCCTAGTTGCTCAATTACAAACACTACCCCATGGAAACCTCATCACTCTAATAAAACACAGCTATACCCAATGACAATCTGGCCTAGCTGCTCACATAAGCATCCTTCAGGCCTAATGCAGTCTAAACCAGTCTGGATGTCCACCCGCCAGATTGCACACATTCACCGATGTCCAAACCACCACACCTACCGCTAGGATTCAGCTACCATCAGGCAATTACTTTAGCTGCACACACAACTGGTGCACCAATGCACCCTACTACACCTTCTTCTCTCAACTGACCTGGACTACCGTCCCCGAGGGCATTTAACCTACCAGCACTTTGAGGTCATACCAATGATATATAGAGCGATATATAAATACCAAATAACATAACAATAAGCCAAGCATGATGAAAATCCAATTCATGTGGGACATATGGAACATAAACCGATAATGTCTATCCTGCAAACTCATAGCCTATTTCAGTTACCCTACCAAGTGCGTCCCATTGTATAAGAGGGTGATTATTATTCTTTGCATTAATTGCTTGAACCTTTTGCAAACAGATTTAAAAACTGATCCAGATTGATCAGCCAGTCAGTTAATCTCCTGGTCTAATTTCTTAAAGAAAAAAAATCCCAATTCTTTAAACCAGATTAGAAGCATTCGTAATCCAAGGGCTTCACCCTACAAAGACGACCGTCCCCCTCACAGTTTCTGTGGAAGGATCCTGGACATGAAAGCCACTGTAGCTGTTACCAGTGGAACCCTTTCACCACTCAGATGGAAAGCCACCAACCCTCCACGTTCATTGATGGAACGTCCTTCAGAAATTGCCAAAGTGTTGCGGTCTCTCCTTGGTCAGCCCTCTGCAGAACAGAAAAAGAAGCTTTAGGGTTTCGACACAGCTATTTTCCACGCAAAACCGGCATTGATTAACTTTCTGGGTGTTGAAGGGTCGTCTTGATGCTATGACTTCGTATGTACAAAGTTCAGTCTAATCCTAAATAATTGATCTGTCATGTCTACTCAAGGGTACCAATCCAGTCTAGCGCCCCTAGCTTGGTCTTTACCCTATCACGGTTAAGTTTCAAGTCTTCAGTGCATTTCGATCTCCCTTAACTTGTCTCTGGTTAAAACAAGCCACACCTTCAATACTTCCTTATAGATAATCTCAAAGATGCTGTGTGGGCTCATAAAGCCTTTTCTAAATGGGGCTAGTTTGTTTGACATTTGAAGAAAACCTTTGCAAAAATAAAGAAGTTTTAAACTTAGGAAATGGAACGCTGTTTAGCACAGTTGTACGAATTACATCAGAAGTACAGTAATGTAGCATATTGTCACTTGCACTACCAAGACATTTATTTGAACATTACAATGCCTGGTCTTAAATATGATACTTCATACTGTTGCGTGGGAATCTCGTTACTAAATCGCAGGCATTGCTGTTAACCAACTCAGTGGTAATTGTGTTATGAATTTTGGTAGGATGAATGGCTGAGTGGTTAAAACCTGTGACCTTTCAATTGAACAGCCACCTCTGCAGTGGCTGCATGCTTTCATTGATATTTTTCATTGGAAATATGCATGCCATGAGTGTTTATCATTTTTAAAAGGTTTGGATTCCAGATTCACAAAACAAATTTGCTAGCGACTCAAATATAGCCAACACGTATTTTCATTGCTCAATCGGATTCATTTTAATGTGGCCGTGTTTATTCATCCAAGTGGAAAGTGCTAAGGGTGTGTGTTCGTTCTGCATTCCTGTAATGAATCGTAGGCTTCGACCACTCACGCAGCTGGAGTAGGGAAACCGGCAATACAGCTCAGTTAAGCACTCTCCTCTGTCATGGGGTCTATCTAAAATTCGTAAATTCACACCCCAGCTGGGCCCACTAAATTGGATTAAACGTCAATTTCAGAAGTGAAAAACCAGATGAGACTAGCATGATTGATGCATGATATTGGTAACTGGTATGGTTCAAGCTATGCTAAGGAGAGAAGCCATGCAATGTGGCAAGCAGCTGGAGTAACCTTCTGCATCCTTTTCTCGGTGCTAGCCTCATACGGCCAGTGTACCTTTGGTTAGCTGATAGGCTTCCAGTGTTTTGTTAGTGTGCATTAGAGCTAGTCGGAGCCTGCCCAGTAAGCACTTGGAGCAAACACTGACTTGAAAGTATTATGATGTACAACGGGACTGCAGTAATACCAATCGAACCAAATGAAATGGGACTGGCTTTAATGGGACATTTACTGGATTATTCATAATGTTGGTATTCCTTGACTTTTATTTTTTTGAACTCTGTGAAATGCCATGTGTTTATTGCATGAAGATTTTGCGTAACCATGAATGAAATCTAAATTGACAAATATGCTGTGTTTTGTGTGGGGGACTGCTTCTCACTGGGGTATTGTCCAAGACTGGTTGTGGTTGCCACTTCCTGTTATTGTGTGGAGAGGAAGAATGTAGAGCTATGAATCTCCAGAAGGCATGGCAGGTTGTTCTAGTGTGCCATTTTCCAGGGAGGCAAAAAGATGCCTCTCATTGTGGGAGGCGCTGGTTGTGGAATTGTGATTAATGATCTTGCCCGGTATAACCTGTTTATTATAACCTACATATTGCATGGTTTTGTTTCAGGATGAGGGAGTTACCCAAGAGTTCAACATCACCCATCACGTGAAGGAAGGCTCTGAAAAGGCAGACTCTTCCCAGTTTGAACTGTTGAAAGTACTTGGACAAGGATCTTTTGGCAAGGTAAGATGACCTCTACACTGTGACGCTCTCATTGGTCTGTCCAAACTTAGCTAGAGTTCCTCAAACTGGCCACTCTGCTGTGGAAACTGGTTTATTTCACTGCTTCGTTTGGCATTCTGCCGTGGAGGAACTGCTTTAGTGGGGATTCTGTGGCCCTGAAGCAGGCAGCTAAGATTGGAGCATGGTGCTCTTTGGAGTATTGTAGATTGGGCAGACACTGCTGACATCTTTAAATTTTGCATAAAGCGCAACCTGTCATTAAAACTACAAACCAGTGGCGGAGGCAGCTTTTGGTGCCAAGGAGTTGTGGGTGTTGAGGGGAGCATAGGCTGGGATGGCCCCTCAAGAATGGACCCCATGATTCTAAATTATTCAATCCTCATGGCTAGTGAATGTTTCCAGTGGATGGGCACAAGTATTCTCCAAATTAGACTGACCGAATGTAGCGTTGCAGCCAAATATAATTAGGGGTGTCTAAATGTGTTGAAATGGTGATCTTTGCAGCACAGTTTGAGCAAAATGGGGGTAAAAAGTCTTGGCATTTACAATTGGTTCTCTAGTGTCACATGGAAAGATCTAGTAAAAGCGCAGCCACAAACTATGCCAGTAATGGTCACTGTAAATCGCTTGCATGAGCTTGAGACCACAAAGTATCTATGCTAGTAATGTACACTATAAATCACTTGCATTAGGATGAGTGTAACACGATGGAACTAAACATGCCTCTGCCGACACACCACATTATGGTGGTACGTAGAGCAATGCTGATTTGTTTGTGTTCAGAGCATAAAAATGCCCAGATACTGGCACACTGATGGTAACATGCGTGCGCACACACACATGACCACATTACACACATGACCACATTACACACACATGCATGTACACCTGCATGTATGTCATAAAGCTACAAACTAACTCAACTAGTTTACACGCACACCTACACTGCTTGCATTGCCTCCCTCTGGAACATCCTCCCTGACACTTGAAGAGAACCATCTCCGGTTCCGGAGGCACCTCAAAACCTTCCTATGTGCTTCTGCTTTCTCTCCCCTGCTGAACTCCTGGCTCAGACTGAAACTGCACTGGTCACCTGGCCACCCTCTGATCTAGGGCCCAGGTCCCCTCCCGCGCCAGTTGCACACCTGCACTGTCTCCCTGGCAAACCCCCCACACCCGGGGACTGTTTTCTGTATACCTACAGTCCCCTACCAGCTTTTGACACCGGACTTGCCACCGGATGTCTGCACTTTTAATTATTGCTTTTATTTATTTTCTTTTACTGTCGATCCCATGTTCTGCACTGACCCCTCCCTCTCCCACTGCACTTTTCCCCTTCCCCCTGTACTTGCGCGATCTCAATGACACCTGGCCTAGTAAGATCGTTGTCTGTCTTCCCTCTGTTCCCCCTCCCTGCCTCGTCGCGCCTTGAAGCACTTGTGTATAGGTGCATTATAAATGCCATATGCCTTCATTGCATTCATGCACACAATGCAAGCAAATATTATGAAACATCTAACTTATGCCTTCTCTTCAGTGAGGCATTGGGCAGGAACCGAGCCAGGCAATGCCCGTGGACCCCAAAAGGAGTAGAACCATGTGCTTGTGCCGCTGATCAACATGGTTGCTGCACATGTGCCCTTTATTTTTACTTTTAAATGTTTGAAAAAAGAATAAAATATGGCAAATCTTGCCTGGAATTTACAGTGCTGGCCCTGCGAGAAGCAAGCATTCGGAACCAGGCATCGAGCTGGGGGCAGGAGGGCACCTGCTCCCCCTTCCTCGCTACAGAGGCCATACAATTCAGTTTGACATTGTTATAGAATTAATTCAAAGTGGTCATGCCACTATAAACCGCAAAATATTTTGCATGTATATTAGCGTGTGCATATTTGGACTTGGCTATCACATTACATGATCTCCAATTATCTAATTACCTAATGCGCAGAAATCAATCTCTGGTCTCTAATATTGTGTGAAGTTAGTTTGGTAAATCCTTAATAGCAGTCATGCAGGGACATCACAAAACCGACCACACACAACCTCCTATCTCGCAGCGGTATTAATCACCACAACAGTTCAACTTGTATAGGATTTCTAGCACATTGATTCTAATTTAACCAAAGGAATATTTTGACTTCATCAGGGTCGATGTCACTCCTTCCAATTAGTACAGTACATCTTAGGAGACTGGCACACCATAGTCCTCAAAGGTTACTCCTGCCACTTTTAAGAGATCGACGCAGATGTGCATTCATTATTCAATTAAAGCACACACTTATCACTAGTTTGAAAACGATTGACATGATACATGAAACTTGTCTTTAGAAGGCAAGACCGGTTACATAAATGTGTGCTGAGGCTACAGTAAGCTAGCATGCAAGTAAAATATCACTTGGTGTGCCAAGTTTAGAGTCGCCGTTCGGGCAGCAAGCATATGATTCTTAATCTAATCTCTAACTTTACCAGGCCAATGCACTGAATAGAAGGCCTGGTTCTCTTAAATTGCTTTCACAAGTTTTGTTTGAATTCACTTAGAATTGCATTCCAATCTACTTTCTTTTTAAACCTTGTAACATACCAATGTATTTTTCTTCTACTCTGCTTTGCACATATTTCAAGTCTTTGTTCCCCATATCCTGGCAATTGTACATGTTCCCTTAACGAGTAATTTAATTACTTCAATAACTACCTTATTCTAGCAGGTTTAACTTACTCCTGCTTGAAAGAAGGAATGCCAGTGCTCCCCATAGTGGTTGAGTGTCCCAGCGTGCAGCCAGGTTGCAACCAGTAGTAAGTACTGGTCTATTGTTTGCTTGCTGACTTAGGTGGGCTGATCTGTTGGTCAGGCTGCCGCTAACGGCAGTGCCATTTGGTAATTTGATGGCATACAAGTACAACTTGTCTTTTTTAACCGAGACAATGGCATACATTGCTCTGATGTTGGTGTTGGAGCAATGACTTGTCTTGTTCTGCTTGTAGTGGCAGTGAAATTGCAGCCTATGGCACTATTTCACAGGGGTGCAATGATACCATTTGCAGTCTTGGAAGTACCAGCATAGTGACCAAATATGCACTGGTGCAGACAGTAGTACAAATCTGTTTTTTCTGGCCCTTTTTGTCCACTAAACTCCTGTCTTCATACAGGTCTTAAGACAGTCCAAATTGGGTCATTGTTCCTGCTATAATAATTGAAGCCCCAGCACATTGACCAAATATGGGTGGTCTCAGTCCTCATTCTGCGAGTCTTGGACATTGATTACTTTTTTGGAGACCATTCTTAATTGAGCGAGATTCCATCAATATAGATTGAAATGCCAAGTGCTTCAGCAACTAGCCAGTCTGCGCCTCCCGCTGGTCAGGCTGCCCACACGGCTTCTGCCCTTCATAACTTCAGGCCACAAGTACCGTCTCTAGTTGAAACGTTCTTGTTTTGCAATTCCTTTTGCTTCATGGCCTTCAGTGTTCACCAGGAAGACCCCCACCAGGCCCTTCCCTCCCTCGATCTCCCACACTAGTTCCCGCCTCCTTTCAGCATGTTACCCAACTCAAATGTCCCTGCTCTTTGCAGCGCAGAAGGCTGCACAGGAGGCAATTGTCCTCAAATATTTACAGGAGCACCGAGAAGGCAACCATATCTCCACCAGCACGCTTGCGCCCAACATCGACACAATGCGAACGCCATCTGAGTCAGCTAATCACTGTTCTACACTTAACACCCAAGCGGTCATGCCTGCAACCTCACACAACCTTATGCCTGATAGTTCCCCACTTCCCGCTGCCACCTCAGAAAATGGGACCTTTCCTTCCAGTCCCTGCCACCTATTCATGATTTCTTGGATCAGAACAGACTCTGATCCCATAGTGAAGTCTTGTATGCAGTAAACCTCCAGCCTTCACATACCTCTCACACAAAAACACACATTTCAATGTTGAGACCATTGATAACCAAACTCTCAAGGCCTCCCTTCTCAACGCCAGATCATTAAATGCTCATGCATGATTATATAATGTACCAAAACATGGACTTTCTATGCCTTACAGAAACATGGCTGCAAGATTTTAATGGTTCCACACTTGACCTTGCAGTGCCAGATAATTCCCAAAACCGCAAGACTGGTAGAGGAGTGGCGATTATCGCAAAGGAGGAGTGGCACCTCTCTGAAACCCCTCTTGACTGTCCAGGATGCGTGATTCTTCATCTCACTTGTACCCCCACACCACCTACATGACCATCGGTGTCCAGTCATAATATTGAATCAAAAATGTCGAAAATAAAAATGTCGAAATATTTTTTTTTTCAATTTTTTTTTTTTGGCTCTAGTTTATATAAAAAAAATAGGTAAAAAAAGGGGCGGCGGGGGAGGAACCCCCCATTTCGAGAAAAAAAACGTCATAAATAATAAATTCGACATTTCTTTTTGACTTTCAAAATGTTTGATTTCGAAAATTGTCTATAAACCATGACCATCATACTCGTACCGACCACCTGAAACTATGCCTAACTTTAATGAGGACCTTACTCAAATACTATCACCACTCAGTACACAAGGCAGTGCCACCTTACTCCTGGGAGATCTTAATAGATGCTCTGGGGATACCCTTGACCCTGAAGCAATCAACCTGGAAATAAGCCAGTGATTTTAAAGTATTAAATCTGGAACCCACCCACAATACAGGAAATACCATACACCCGGTGATCAGTCGGAATGTTGACATCAGAATCACAGGAACTAAGTCATGCTTTTGGTCTGACCACTCCTTCGTCATATTCCACATTAACCCGCACCCCCAGTCCAGAGTAGGCATTTTTAAAATACTCCATCAGACCTCTCGATGTGAACTACCCAGCTCTTTAAAGACGCTAAAGACAGCGATTGCCCGAACCTTTTTGGCAGCCACATTTCAGCAGCATAGGACTCGCAAGTTAGACCAACTTGCACCAACCAAACCTATAGGTCAGACTGGACCTCATGTAACTGCTGGTTTAGTCCATCAGTCGAGGAGGTGAAAATGAAACGCCAAGCAGAACGTGACTGGGTCAAATCAAAACTGTGCCACCAACAAATTTGGAAGGACTTCACAAAAACATACAAAACTGCAGTTTTTGATATTAAGAAAAACTACTTAAACCAACAAATAGTGTAGGTCAACAACTGTCCAAAGAAACTTTACAAAATTTTGAAAGCACTAAGAAAACCTAAAATTCAGCCCAGACATTTGTGCCAACCAAAGATTATTATCCGAGAAGGCGAGCTGGATTTTGGAACAAAGTATCAGTAGCACGTTTGAAAATCAGAACCCTTGCCCTGATATACCCTACTAAGCCCACCTCTGCTTTTCATACTTCACAAGCCACCTTAGGTGGTCTACCCCAATCAACATCACGCTAGAAACATCAAACTCTGTAGCAGAACACCTGACTTTCTCCTTTTTAAAGCTATTACCACCTTATAGCTAGCAAGAGCCCTCGCTACCATGCGGCCTACCTCCAGCCCAGGCGATACATTGCCATCCAAGATCATCCTAGATCACAAACCTCTGTCCATTCCGTTCCTTACATGCTTTGTAAACTCTTTTCAAGCGCAATACTGTCCCAGACTGCATAAAAAAGTAAGTTGCACCTCTGATCAAGAAAATTAACAAGGGGGGTCCTGAGAGTCCCTCTGCCAGACATTAGTCCTGGTTACGAGAGACTTACCCAGAGTCTTTAGCTCACTATCTTTCACAGAGAAGAAATATCCCAAACATATCAGTCTTTGTCCTGCCCTGGGGCAGTCCAGCACCGATAAAACTAGGCAATTCTCCTCTAAACAAGAGTACCAACAGCAACCCCAGACACATGTTTCGGTCTGGTTGGACGTCATCAGTAGGGCTCTTGTAACCAGGACTTATGTCTGGCAGAGTCTCTGCCAGGACCCCCCTTGTTGTTTGCCTCTGATCAAGAAGCCAGGGCTCGGCCTTAAAGACCCCTCCAACCTCAGAACCATCCCTAACTTCCTAGCTTTTCAGAAAACTTGACAAAATTGCTACTAGACAATATCAAGACTTCTTGGACCAATATTCAATCCTCCACCCAAGACAACACCATTTCAGGGCCCACCACAGTAAAGTACTCTGCTAGACCTTCAAAACAACATGGTTGATAAAAACCAATGTGGTCTGCTGATGCTGTTGGATTTATCTGCAGCGTTTGATTTACTTGACCACAACATTCTGCTTGCAGTGTCATGGTTTCTCTCATTCTTGTATGACCGTCTCGGTTGTGCACTTGGGCGGTGTTTCCTCTCTGGTCCTGCTACCATCTGTTGTGGGGTCCATCAGGGAGCCAGTTTGCCCTGAGCTCTTATATATATATCTATCTCTCTATCTCTATTGATATCGACGACCCCCAACGTTTGCTCAGACTAAATTGTAATTACTACTCTTCGTCCAAACTAGACAGCACCTTCTACTCGATTAAACAGTGGATGACATCTAATCAAATGTGCTTAAACAGTTCCAAAACAGAGCTTTTACTCTTTGACCCTCAACAAGTAATTACCAAATTAGACCCACAGTATGCTCACTTCGAGATCGATGGCTGCCACATCTCAATGCTCAGCAAGGTCAAAACCTTGAGTACTTATTTGCATTCCTCCCTGAGTGCAGATTCATCAGTGAACCTTCTGAACACCACAATGTCATCTGAATATCCTGTGACAAATCAAGCCTTGTATTTCTGAACAGAATTGTGAAACTTTAGCCAGCGCAACTATTCTCTCGGCTAAACTACTGCAATGCGCTCTTAGGCAGCACCTCCAAGGGTAATCTAGCCAAGCTGCAGAAAATCCCAAACCATGCTGTTCATTAACACATGCCGGGGTGAACACATATTGGAGCACAGAAAAAAGTGTCACTGGCTCCCAATAAGGTTGAGGATCCAGTTGAAGGCCCATATTGACACAAATGGGTCTATGACAAAGCCCCCAACTATTTAAAAGGGAAACCAAGAACTACCACCCACAGGGAACACTGAGATCTAGCAACCAACATCTACTAGTATCCCCTAGCCCCAATTGCACTTAGAAACAGCACATCCTTCCTCTTCCTTGCCACAAAAGCTCCTGCCCTACGACAAGCCGAATCTGTGCAGCCTTTCCACAAGCAACTGAAAACTATCCTATTTGAAGAACTCGCACCTCCCCCTCTTTCACACTTTGTTGTGTCCTTTCTGTTGTCACAGCTTGTGTATGTAAGCACCCCGATGCCCACAGGTTCTGGTGCTATAGAAATAAATAAATCCAATAAATGACCACATTTGCACCAGAATTTGCACTGGAACTAAGACGAGTGCAAGTGTGATTATTATTTATTTGCTCTTGCCATAACTCTTGTACAACTAATTGAATTGCACCAGTGCTTGGATCCGCTTATGCCTGATTGCACAATAGCTTTGAAACAAGCATTTCATGCTTTGCATAAAAATAGCCCCACATGCACATTTCTGAAAACTGGATCTACTCCACCTTAACTTGAGGTGAGATGTCATGACGGAATGCATGACCTCATCAGGGCACATGTCCATTAGATTCACGCCAGATGTCTTAATCCAGTTGATTACAAAGGAGCATGCATCATAAAATAAGACCACATTTCAGAGGCACTGACATTGCACCACAGCCTTCTTTTCCAACAAAGAATGGAATTCAAATGCCTTTACATCATGCACAATCCTTTGTAGAAATGTCTGTGCCTACATAAAAGCCTATGACATGTTTGTTTATACCATGCACCACTACCAACCTACAACAGTCGCTAGGCACTCACGTGGCTCTACAAGAGAAGAGGGAAGGGTATGTTGGTGAGAATAGGATGAAATAATAGGTTCAGAACCTGGAGGAACTGGCGTCTGTGTTGCCTTGCGTGTGGGATTTGGTTCAATTTGAGAGGCCCCACTTGTAACCGTATGGGTACGACTCGGTGCCTCTGAGGTGTGCTAATGTTTGCGTTGGATGTGTGGTCATGTGAGGTTTGTGTAGTTGTAGTCGTGCGCACTGGTTTGGTGTATCCATAAAGGTGGGGGGATGGGGGAGGAGTCCAGAGTCACGGATGGCTGTTGGGTGTTTTATTGTATTATGTTGGTGTGGATTTATCTAGTATTGGTGGATTTATGGGGTCTGCAAGAGTATGTTCCTCTAAGGTTACTTCTGGAGTATCGTACAGTTGGTTGAGTGTGAGGATTAGCTTAGTTTTTGGTGTGTAGTGCGGCTCGCCCCTAGTCGTGTATAGTGGCATTGGTTCTGTTGGCGGAGCGTTAATGGGGGGGGATTTGATTAGTACATTGGTTAGTTCTTTTGAGGTCTGTCGGCCAGCCTCGCCTCTTCTCCAAGCGTGGACGTTGACTTCCTCCACAGGTTTGAGGGCAGGGATTGTTTGTACCCATAGTGTTCCTAGTTACGCAGCAGAGATTAGTGAGGACAGTTGCGTTTTTGTCTGTTGTGCTGTTGGCTGCTAAATTGGTGCACAGTTGGTATTATAATTTTGAGGAAGTGGCGATCTACCGGGCGATCCTGGTTATGTGAGTGAGCAATTGTTAGGGGGATGCTTCGATTTAATGAGTTACTTGTCTGGGCTTTCCTAAGTGTGTGAATTGCACATGGGGTGTCTTTCCCTGAGTCTGTCTGTTGATTGGGCGGGCTGCTCTTCGCAGATCTCTAGTTATGGGCATGCCCGGGGTGGGTTGAATGGGTTGGGGAAGGTGGGCAAGTGGTGTATTATGGTCCTGTTTTTATTTTTCATGTTTTTAGTGACGTTCATTGTCTGCTGAATAACCAGGTTTTTAGTAGTTTCCTGAAGGTGATGTGGTCTTGTGTGGTTCTGATTTCTTTGGGCATGGTGTTCCATACTTAGCAATTTGGCTTGAGAATGCTATTCTTGCGAATTTCCTCTTCATATTGTTTTGGTTCTATTTGTAAGTCGTCGCTTGATCTTGGATCCCTTCTTGACTGGTAGCGGCAGAATTTGGCTCCTTGACTGTATAGGGACTTAAGGGCGATGTAGAGGGCTTTGAATTGGATGCATTTCTTTACTGGTAATCAATGGAGGCTTCTTAAAGCTGGTGTGAAGTGGTCTGTTCTGTTTAATATTGGGAGAATCCTGGCTGCAGTGTTTTCAGTTCATCACAAACCTTCTGAAAGAACAATCAGCGGGTGCCGTCTGCTGAAATATATAAAACACCAGAGCTGTGGATCAAGCCACATGCAGCCTTGAACTGAAAGACCTTCTAAAACTCTGCAAATCCCTGAAACATTATTCAGTCTTTCTGTATCAGGCGTCACTGTTTTTTAGCCTAATTAAGAGACTGCTTTACCATTCAGAGGGATGGCTTGTTACTGAGTTGGATTGCCAATAGATGGGACTTGCTTTTTCTGGCACTGTTGTGTAGTCGATTTTGTTTTTGCTGGTTGTTTGCTGGTATTGCTATAAAAGAAATCAAACGTCAGGCGATGTCCTGCCATATAATGGGCCATGTCGTGCTTTGGCTTGTCAACTTGATTTACTGTCGTACTCCCAGTTTGACCAATCTTATATGATTTAATTGCACTCAATTTACTGTTTCACTATTCCAATATAGTCCACATTTCAGTGTCCAATAAAGGCCCAGTTGGAGCAATTTCTGTATGCGCCCAGTTTGTGCAACCTGACCTTGTACAGATTTTGTTCTCATTTAGGCCTGCTTTCACCATCCAACTATACACCCAGTCTGCAAAATTCAACCCGAACAACTCTGTGCACATGTTTACCATCCCTTTTTACTCCTGGCTTGACTAAACAAGTATATTTCCAGTTAGTCTATAGTTAGTTTACGGTGGGTCTACACTGGCACAATAAAATGGCCATTTCCCTCCTTTTTTGTGCACTATACAAAATAATTTTTACTATGGTGGTATAGTCTCCATTGGATTAATATTACCAGTGTACACAATTATAAATTTGCCAATCCTGTAAAACTCCATACCGCTGCATCCAGTCCTTTTCCTCCATACTGTCGGTAGTCCCCAGAAATGCCACAGCGCAACTTCCTTTTCGTGAAGCAGACTCAAGTGGACGCAACTGACTGGGCCCATGTGCAGTAACACCTGTGATTGTACTCCTGCTCTCTGCTCTATCTGGTTGTTCTTTCAGTTTCTCGGATTCCCATGTATGCAGATAATGCTTTGGGTGTAAGGAGTTCCCCAATAGGAGTCAATATCCCCTTGAGGGGAGAATCTCCCAGTGAGGTCCCGCTTTCCCAAACACTTAGGGAGGGTTTTCCTTAGCGTGTTCACCTCCCATGCCTCAAAGGGGGTGCCTCCACTGGGGAAGAAGGGGATGAAACCTCCAGATTTGTGTCCGTACTCAAACTGGTCTCACCAAGTGCGCATTTAAACTGACCGAAGGAGAAGTCTTGTGGACCTAATAGTACTGGGCTAGTGGCAGTTTGAATTGATTGCTGAAATGAGTTACTGTCTGCTTACAACAAAACATCACTTCTTAGCCCACGGTCCTAGACAGTAGCTGGTTGGAATGTTGGTGGTAGAGCACAAGAGATGGAACATTGTTGGCCTGATCTTGTGTAGAGGTGGAGCCAAATGCCTCTACTGGAAGTCCTGCCCCTATTTTGCAAGCCAGAAATTGCAACATGTGCGATGCCAGTAATGGTACCTATCGCGCGAAGAATTCTTGAAAAAAGGTATCCATTGAGAAAGCACTACATGATGTACCGGCAGAAAAATTTGTCTCTTAAAGGAGGTCCCTGGAGAAGTGTTAAGTGACAAAGGCAAGAGACTAGTGAAGCCGAGGTGACGCACCAAGAAGAAATGCCAAGGAAGAGAGTATATAGACCTTATAGAATCTGATGAAGTAAAGAATTGAGTAACATTTCATGTGCGGAATGAAGATTGCACATGCGAAGAGCACTGAAGAAAATGCAAAATCGCTTTAACTGTACAGATGCTGTAACGCACGCAAGTAGGATAAGTAATCATGAAGTCTAGCTATATGTAGTGAATAGACTGCAGGCAGTGCCGCCAATATATATGCATATAGAATCTGGATGTTCCACGTCACATTCTAGCAAACAAGGACACCATGAGAAAAAAGGGCTGAAAGTGTGGCGCAGCAGAAAAAAGTAGCTGAAGATGGAGGACGAATCGAGAAGGCTTGTCTGGCCCAGTGTCAAGAAGGGTTGAGGCAGCCAAGAAACTGGTTATCTATTCGAGAAGATAAAATGAACGTGACCAGCAAGGCGAGCTCCTGTTGAGGTGCAATGGAAAAACACGGAGTGCCAAGTTGTATTCATTTAATAGCATTAAATGCGAGGCAGGAGCTAATACACTGTCTCCTGTCACATGGGGTTGATGAAAATAGACTTTGGGCAAGCTACATCGAGATTGGAGATGAGAATGTGCTCACACTCCCTTCTATTCTCGGGCACAGTGATACTTATTCAAATAGCAGACAGCAGGAGTGATGATGGGTTAATTGGGTGGGAAGGCATGGTCCAGTCCACCCACAAGCACCTGCGCTACCAGCTTGCATGCTGCTAGCGAGTGGAATATTCCAGAATGGTACAAGCGTGCCACCCAATTGTAGACGGCCACGTAGCGAAGAGCCCTATAGTTTGAAAACCAATGAAACGTGTATTTGATGACAATAAAGTTGACTTGCACTAGGGGTGGGCATAGTTTATTTATATTGCACGCCAGACCCGAAGGTGTAAGGGTGCAGGAGCAGCAAGATTCTCAGCTTGGTTACAGTGCTGTACAGTAATTGCAGAGTGAGCACAGGTACAAAAGTTACAGGAGTGATGAACAATTTACAAATATACATATTACAGGTATACATGGGAAAGGCAGGTGAGTTAATGGTCATTGTCCTTTATCCACTGAATGTAGTTGTGTCTAAAGTGGGGGTAAGTTTGCA
The DNA here is from genome assembly GCF_040938575.1 of Ambystoma mexicanum. NCBI lineage: Eukaryota > Metazoa > Chordata > Amphibia > Caudata > Ambystomatidae > Ambystoma > Ambystoma mexicanum. The sequence goes on from NC_090934.1 coordinate 207,827,740, forward strand.
GTGCCCTTAAGAATAGTGGCAGGGAGTTCCAATGTTGGGCTGCTTTCACCTCGAAGCTGTTGTCACCTGTTTTGGTTTGTTTGAACCTGGGAACTAGGAGCAGGTTGGCATTGGCGGTTCTTGTAGGTATGTTAGAGGTGTATCTTTTTATCCTGTCGACTAAGTAGCGTGGGACTGCATTGTTGAGGCATTTATGAGTTAAGGGGGCAACTTTGAGTTGGATTTTGTCAGAGGTGGTGAGCCAGTTATGGGCTCTCCTGATGTTGCATATGTGTGCTCTCTTGGGAATGCTAAGCGCTGCTCTAAGAGCATTGGCTTGCAGAGTCTGGATTTTGTTTATTACATATGTGTTGGCTCCTACGTAAAGGGCGTTACAATAGTCCAATTTTGATAGTATAAGGGCTCTGGCTAAGGTAGTGCAGCTCTGGGTGGAAAGGAAGGGTTTGGCTGCTCTTATTAGTTTGCAAGTGTGGGCTGTGTAGGAGGCCATGGAACTAACCTGTTTGCGGAAGGAGAGGGAGGAGTCTAGGTAAATTCCTAAAGTTTTAACTTCCTTGGCTACCTTGATAGAGTTGCCATCTATGATGTAGTTAGTTGTGCTCCAATTTGTTTAGGTTGGGAGTGGAACCGAGGATGAGTTTGGTCTTGTCGTCATTCAGGCATAGACTGTGGGAGGCCATCCATGCCTGGATGATGAGGTACACCCTGTTCACCAAAGCCAAATCCTTATTGTAATCTCCCGTCAACGGGATGAGGATCTGGGCATCATCGGCGTAATTAGTGTAGGCGATACCCAGACCGTCAGCTTCGTGAACACGTTGTACAATGTGGGGGAGACGCATGATCCCTGGGGGACCCCGCAAGTGATGGGGATAGGGTCAGCAGATGCTGAGGTAGAGAAGACACGCATGGACCTGTTCAGGAAGGATTCAATCCAGCAATGGCTTCTTGGGAGAAATGGGCTGCTGCGTCAAGGTGATTGCAGAGAATTGTATGATCTACTAAATCAAATGCTGCAGAGAGATCAAGAAGTAATGGCAGTTTTCCCGTTCTCTCTAAAGATATCAATTTGAGCTTTGAGATCGATGAGGGCAGTCTGTCCCGTATTGGGGTCTGAAACCTGATTGCTGGATTCCCAGGAGATAGTTTAATTCAAGGTATTGTTGTATTTGTAGGTAAGCGGTCTTGTCTAATATTTTGAGTAGGAAGGGGACGGTTGTGATGGGTCTGTAGTTAGTAGGTATAGATGGGTCTAGGGATACAATCATAATCCTATCCCCCATAGAAAGTATGCTTAGATGTTATCCATAGACCAACCACAAGTAGGTTTTCTTACTTTGCCACGTAGTATGACGTCAATGATGACAAGGTTTTGCTATAAATGTGTATTTTTTCATGAAAGACGTTGAGACTTGAGCGTCCGCTGATGTCTGTTGTACTCCCTGTTTTATACCATTGCAAATAAAATGGCTACTTTTTGCCAACTTCCTGAGTCAGTCTTATTATTGGTGTAAGAGTAGATTCTGCATCCCCATCCATCCGATAAAGCGCTACCTCGCTTGAAGGGCCTACGGGTTCACTTGCATTAGGCACCGTCATTTGTGATGGCCAGGCATGTAGATTGCAGAGTGACCTATTCTAAACTTTCATGTGATGCGCTCTTTATTCATGCACAAACTGTCACATGAAATGTCTTTAATTTCTTGATGCCTTCGGAATAGTAAACAGGTTTCTTCTCCAAGTAACCCGGTTTCTCTTCCTTTCTCCCAAACTTATGCGGAGCCCAGCGCTTGGTTACCTTCCCTTACTTAGTAGCTGATCTTATCTAATGTTACAGTGCTTCACTTTCACAAGAAAATATGTACTTAATTTACCATTCTTGTAAAGCATGCCGTCAGAAGCCCATCCTTGATGAGTGCTGCACCCCCAGGAGGAGCACTCTTCAGGTATGGGTTGTGACTGCTGGACAGTTGTCTGCAACAATCTCTAAAGTGTGGCTGCTTGCACTGAACCAACAGCCCCCCCGTCTTTGGACTACTTAATAGCAAAGCACAAGCCACACGTTTATATCGAAACTCCACCCCTTAGTTTCACACTTCCTGTTTTAGCTCCTTTGTTCCCCAGGCTCCAAGGCATCTCGTCCTGGGAAACATGGCGCAGCCCTCTGAAAGAAGGGGCCAAGGGGGGGCGCCAGGAATTAACATGACAGATGGGCCAAGCCCACCCCCCATCTCCGGCCGCCTCATCCTTAAGAGAGGAAACCAGGGTAACGGGTATGGTGACCTGGAGGAAAGGGAAATGGATGCATAAAATGGGGCTTGTGGACCAGAAGGGGGAGGAAGCCCGCTCCCCTGTGGAATGACCTGATTGGAGGGCAAAGGTTTCGTTACGCCTTAAACAGGTGACACCTGAGGCTCCATTGGAGCCTCTAAATAGTAGATGCACAGCAGGAGCGGTCTCTTTACCTGCAGAACCCCCTGCTGCAAGGAGAACTTTGAGAACTAGTTATAAGATTCATTTAAGAACTACAGAGTGTTTACTTGAGAGCTCTTCTGTTAGCCGGATCGCGGCTTGGCGGCAGGCGATGTCTGTTGGGTTTTCGACTTCAGGGAGTCGAAACAGATGTGAGGTTTAGTAACATGGGCACCACTGCTTTATGCCCGGTCCCTTTGCAGGTAGTTTTTTTTCCTCCACATAGTAAGAAAGCGGAGCACTTTATGCACTGCTCCCTTCATTTGCACTCTCGGGGCCCGATTCTCATCTTGGCGCAGTGAGTGTGCTAAATAGCATGACTCACTGCACCATTTCCTGATGCCCAGGCACCACTGCTATTCACATGTGTGCCCGGGCGTCTTCGCAAAGCACGATGGTACTTTCCCTGTAATCTGCCTGTTTCTAATGGAAACAGGCGGATTGCAGAATCTCGGTAGCATTTTCATTAAATAACGAGGGAATCATTATTTAACGAAAATGCTGTAGAGATGAAAACAAAAATGTATGTGCTTTTTGGGTGTGCAGATGCTGACAGGTGGTTCCTGCACTGCATTTGTTTCTTTATTTCCAGAAGAGTGCATACTGCCATCCATATGGATGGCAGTATGCACTCTTCTGGAAATAAAGATAAAATGCTGGACCCACCGGTCGCCATCTGCACACCCAAACAGCCATGTGCTTCTTGTGGCACTCCTCCTGTACGACACCAATTTGGTACCGTACTTCAGCGCCAAATTCAAGCGCTTACGAAATTGGAGGAGTGCCACAAGAATAACCATGCAAACGGAGAGATAATGAAAGTGCCGGTTGCTAGGTCGGTTTCCAGCCCTTCCTAGCAACCGGCACCCATATTCCGAAAGTGGTGCAATCAGTCCGACTTCGGAAGATTGCTCCACCTTCAGAATAGGTTGTAATTACTGAAAATGTCGTTGGCACTTTTTATGACATTTTCGGTGATTAGCACCAACTTGAGAATCGTGCCCTCAGAGATGACCTTTGTTGCCAGACAGCGTGAATATTTAAATATAAGCAGCAACATTGTTTCGCTTCATTGCTTTTCCATGCAAGGCGCTGCTTTGAGATTGAGGGGCACTCTGAATTTATGGAAGTTGGCCTGTGGATGCATGGCGGGAAGGGATAAGCATCGGCCTGCAAGCAAAGCTAAGCAGGGCCTGTGTGGGTTGTTCAGCAGATGGGAGAGCTCGCAGTTACTCGTAACAGTGAAAAACGAGCGACAGTAATTTATGTAGCCAGCATGTTATAGGACGAGAGTCCTTAAAAGCTGAAAGGCCTGTTTACATACTTGCTGTTCATTAAAGGCATGGGAGCTCACCACGCAGGGCCTGTGTAATTTTCAGTTACTTTCCCACCCCTTCCTAATGCACCACAAGGAGGTATTCCTTGTTTGGTTCTGGAATATAGATTTTAAAAAAAGAATAAATAGGTGGCATGTAAGGCAATTGGGATCTGGTGAAGACGCTTGGTGTGCCTTAAGTTTTAGTTTGGGAAGAAGTGTCAGTCGTTTGTCTGGTGTTTATGCTTGTGTTTTCATTTGTAATCAAATTCAAAGTACTGTGTTCGAACGGTTTGCTGAACTGGTAGTCAACTTTCATACGCAGGCATTAAATGGAAGGCAAAAGAATGCTTGCATGGCAGTAGCATCGTGCATTTTGGTTAAACACCTTATACATAGCGTAAGATTTTGTGGGAAAGCCCTGGTTATGTAAGCCACCTATGGGTTAATGAGTAATATGAAATATTGATCTGTTTTCGTGGATAAAGCTGAAAATTATTTGGTGCACAGTGGCTGCAGACTAGGGTACTTGTTAGGGGTCCAGCCACCCAAATCTGGAAGCCGTATGCTAAAGGAAATGGAAGGGTTTCATGGAGGGTGGAGACTACTATTGTAAAAGAGTCTGATGTTTTTACTGAATAAGTGCAAATACAATGTGCTTATTTGTTCATTCTTTTTACAAATATTGTTCACCTAATGTTAGTAGGACAGACAACAGCCTAGGTCTGCCTAGATCCTGAAGGTCGACTAATTTTTGGCCAATTGCAATACGGCCACTAAACTACGACCGAAACATATGTAGATCCTGTGAATAAGCTGTAGTGCAATTCTACATAACTACACACACATAAAATTGCCATTGGTGTAACAAGAAATGTACATTGAGATGTTTTTTTCATGTTTTTTTCATGTTTCTTTCATGTTCAGGTACAAGTACCTGTTGATGATTTGTGTAAAAATCGAGCATTGGATGTGGTGGAATGATAGAATGTATGGATGGTGAATGAGAAGATGTCAAATATTTATAAACGTATGTGCTCTATGAGCAAACAGTATTAAATTTGTTATTTAAAAATAAAAAACAAATAATTCTTCAAGATTTAAACTATTTGATTACATAGTACTTTTCTCCAGCCTCAATTACCAAGGTCCATTTTCTGTATTTTTTATGTATAACTTACCTGGAGGACCGGTGGCATTACAGGTACCCTTATAACTTTCCAACGTATTAATACAGAGACACTTTCATACACAGTTTGGGAATCAAAGTTGATCACACAAGGTCGCCCTTTGATGTCGTAAGATCTTGTAACAATTGTAAAAGTCTGCATTAGGATTTTCAGAGTAATTTAGAAAGCGTTCTCCCTTTTTATTAGAGACACGTGACCACTCTGGCAACAGTAGGGCTTAAACAATGGAATTGAAATGCTTTTCTTTATAGGTGTTTTCCCCGCGTGATACATTTCCATTGACAAGAATAGCTTTCACGCCGACTGATAGTTTATACTGTCTTCTACTCTTACGCAAGCCACTTTAGAGCTGGTAACAGTTACCGGCAAGGGTTTTCGAGTGAACCTGAAAGCCAAGTCTTCCTCACTGGCTCCAGGAACACCGCAGTTTTGGGCTGCTTCCACTTCCCAACTTCTTCTTCTACGACTTTAGGCACACTTATTTATTTTATTTATTTGAATTTTTAAAGTGCTCACACAGCCTGCAGGCATCGAGGCGCTGTTACAGGATTTTTGTTTTTGTTGCATAATGTTTGCAGACCCGGGGATCGAACCAGTGTTACTTTGTTGTCTTGCTTCCAAGGCGAACATGTTGCCGCTGAGCTATCCTCCCGGGACACTTGGGACCCACACCCCTCTGCAACACGGGTGTCTCTGGCCTTGGCAACTAGGAGCCTCCATCACTCCACTGTCCCTCAGCTTGCTTCTTTACTCCGCCTCTGTTTGGTATCGGGTAATGTTATCCCCACCAATAATATCGCCAAATATATGGTTGTGGGGTAAGACCATATGTGATGTAATTTATGGGGTAAATGGTACCGGAGGTTGCGGGGGGGGGTGACCTCCCCCGCAGGTTCTATGGCTAAATATCGGCACAAAAATATGCCTATAGTTTTGTATGGTGATATTTTGATGGGGATATTAACACATGGAACCCTCTGTTTTCGGTGTAATCACAGCTCTGCAATTACAGCCACTAGGCACACCTCGGAAGACCTTCAATCTCAACACGTCTTTCTGCAGCCATGGCAAGGCAGGGTTCATGAACATAGGACCCTCAACTTGCAGGTGCAATCTGCTTTGTGTCCCAGCATCCCTGAAGTGATCACACTTCCTCATTAACTGCCAGCCTCATGCTCATCTACTTCTTCTACTACTGCTGCCAGCCTTCCAGCTCCATCCCCCTTCCTGCTGCAGCTTTTTGTGCCTCTTGGGTGGGACAATTGATTTCAGGTGCAGGCTCTTACTGTTAATCGCCTGACCCTGGCAAAGGCTGTTAGGCCTACTTGCTTGTCCTGCACGTCTACATGTCTCTTCAGCCCTCTTCTTCGTCCCTATGGGATTCTGGGACATGTAGTTCACTTTAGCCAAACTAGGTTTCTCCACGTCTGGTATAGTTTTAAGGGTAGAATTCATTCCCCAAGTCATTTTAACACAGGGGCTGTAGGTTTTAACTATTAAAGGAAGATGGTGGTAAAAGATGTGTATATGTTGGGGTGTTACAACCTTAGGATTTACCATCTCAGTTTTGCCCACTGGTTGAGATGTATCAAAATGACAATACGCCATATCCTCTTCTGGCATAGTGGTAAGAGCATCCCTGGGCCCTGTCTCCACCCAGGTGATCCTCCTGCAGTACACCACCCCCAGGGTTGGGATCAGGAAGCGTTTCCCTCCCCATCTGGGAGGAGACTTTAGGCAGGGTTTTAGTGAGGGAGCCACAGGATTCTTCACAAATGGCGAATGGCAGATACTGTAGCTAGACAAGTTACCACGGGCAGTATTCTCAACTGACATATATGCATCTATTTACCGCTTTCGGGGGTATTAAAAGGTTACATTTGTGCTTCCCAGAGTAATGCTTTAAATTGCAAGTAATTGCCACACACAGTAAATGTATTAGGGCCCACAATGGCTGACTGGTTAGAGCAGGGTCTTACCAGTGGCAAGGTCAAGGGTCAAGTGCAAGCACTGTCATCGGTTATTGAAAGCTGGGTAAATCAATGTTTTACAAATGCCTGGGCAGACTGCCCTGGATCTCGTAGGCTGCCTCAGGCTGGTGGCCAGAGACTCCAGGTAAGGGGAATTTTCCCAATACTTATAATTTAGTATAGGTTAGTAACAGGGTTGCTATGTTCTTTGAGTGGCGTGAAGTATATCAGTGTTTCAGGTAGCAACTCGGGTTAGACTTTCAGGTGATGAAACACCATGCAAGTTTCAAATACAAGTCCTGGTAATGGTTTCTAAAAAAAAATGGCCCCAAGAATTTAAACGGATCGAGATGAGAGGTAGTGCTGCCATGCTTCTTCTTGCCACTGTTTAACATGCTAACAGGAGGCTGTGTAACTCGCTGTGAGGTTATTTGTGTTTACATGTTGTCAAGGTCACTAGTTCTTGCCAAGGAGGGAGATGGGTTTTTTTCAGTCATTGAAAAGGTGGAATGTCCCAAGTAAACGATGGAGGGGCTGGACGATTGGTTAATTACTGCCAGGTAGAGGCACTACCTAGAAGTGTTTGAAGCTGCAGGGACAGCACGCCCCATAAATACACCAGGGTGGGGGGGGGGGGAAATCAAAGCCCTCCATTATACCACCCTTCTCTGGGTCACAGTTCAGCCACAGGTGTTTTTTGTGCAGTGCTGGAGTCTCTTTAGAATTTCATGTGATGGTAAAAACAATGGGGTGAAGGGTACTTGACTTATGACGCCACCAGTATGATATCACTACTCAACTGCAACATGAACATCTCATTAATAGATGGGTCATTGATGGCAATGCGTGGGGTTATCATTGATAACCGGCTTTAGTAAACAGTTAATTAGGCTGATCGGGTTTGCAAGAGTGTTGGCTGGGCGCCTAGAAATAGAAACGTTCTGGTGTTAGCTGGGAAAATCTCACATGGGCTTTTTTTCTGGCTTGTAGCTGAGCAGCAAACCAATGGGGTAAAGGGCGGCACAACTTTCATGTAATTCAGTCTGCGGTCCGACATCACTTCCATACATGTGCGATATTCAGAGACACACAACGCCATCAATGTCTTAGGGCAAAGGAATATTGTAAGGAACACAACTGTAATCTAATTCCCCTTCAAAAGGAAGGGGTCGGTTGTTGGGGGTAGGGGGGGAGAGGGGGGGCGAGTATTTATTAAGGATACTGGAGATTAATCCGACATTGAGAATGGATTGAGTCGGCTACCAAAGACACAACCTATCAAAGAGACTACGTACAGGATGAGGTGATGCTTTGATGGGCAGATTGCATTAAGTAATCTGTGTAGGGCTTGATCGTGAGCAAGCAGCAGGGAGCTACTGGCGGCTGGGTGGATAGCTCAGGGGGCACCGTGTTCATCTTGGAGACAAGACAACGCAGAGCAATGCAGGTTTGAATCCCGGTCCCACGCTTAGTGACTGGTCTCCGGTAATTAACACGTTCTAGATCAGATAAAAAATGGGGTTGCAAATATAACTCACGACTGTTGCTTTACGAAGGGAGTAAGTCAACATGAGTATGCTAGGGAGCTTGGTAGAGCGGATAATCAAATGGGGTAAGTGGCTGAAATGGCCTGCCATACGCGCCTAAAAGGGAAAGAGACAGCGCAGTAGGCCTTATGTTCCCCGTGAAGGCTGAGTTGATGGTGAGGAGGGGGGTCACTACCTCTGGCTGCTGCAGGATGTAGTTGGAGAATGACGGTGGCCATGCGGGGCCGAAGGATCCATGCAGGGCCGGAAGGATCAGCCTACTGCAGCACCATACAGGGAGCAATAAAGTTATTAAATGAAATAACAGGTCAATTACTTATGCATAGAAAGAGGGCTGGTGCAGAAAGGTGGCAAGCTCATGCTGAAGCAAAAGGGGGCAACTTCAGCGTGAAAGGAATGTGTGGTCATCCGTACCGATGCATGCATTGTCTGGACAGTTATGGGAATGTAAGGAATGGGCGGACACACTATGCAATAACTTCTTGGGAAGTTGCAAGATGTAGTAGCTCAGCAATTTAAAGTCTGGTCTTAATAACAGAATGCAAAGCATGGCATTGGCTAGAAATTTCCCGAGCTAGCAAGTGGAGATGCCCATGGCGAGTAAATGGGTCTGGGTGGTCCACTTTAAAAAAAGGAAAAGTAGCAATAAGGTAGATGAATGGTTTGTCAAACGTGAAGGCAACATTTGTGGCCTACTTCTGTAACAAGATCAGCAGAATGGTTCAATTCGATAAGAGAAGGTGACGGAACTAAATGGGCAGACCTCGAGACTACATTAAAGGCAGAGCTGACTGTATTCCCCCCAGAGGCAATACGACAGCTAGGGAAATGAGGTGGCACAGAGGGGTAGGTGTATGTGGCTCAATGAGAAGGCTGCCACCTTTGTTGAATAATCAGCTGCAAGGGGGCTCGGATGAGCTCGTGTGGTCAGATACCCAGTTATCATTCGGGCGGTGGGTACGAATACGCACAAGGTATTGGTAAGTAATGGAAGCCTTCGGATAGGGCAATGGCCAAAGTTTGGCTGGCGTGTAGGCTTTTCCGCTATCAATGAGCGCCTTTGAGAAGACCAATATTTGATGGTTTGGTAAGAGGGATAAGATGGGATGAACTTCAGAGCATGAACAAGTTGACTGAGAAGGAAGCCCCTCCTGACATCGTGGTTCTTCATCCATGTGGGAACGACCTGGCTCACGTTTTGGTCCTCGAGCAAGGACCCTGGGGGCTTGTAAATTGATTTACGTCTGAGATAATACATAGTTTCTCTTGGAGAGCAGCAAAATCGCATACAGCAGTGGAGAAGTCAAGAAATTTAACATGGCAACATTTTGCAGGTGTCTGGTTTTTCAGCAATTAGGCATGGGCTGATCAACCTAGGAGTGCCTGGTTACTACGAGAAGGATGGAGTTAACCTGTCGAAAATTGGGTTGGGATTATTTGTATTGGATTTAGAAGATGGCCCTAAGAGATCGAGGTTGTGAATTAGAAAAAGTAAAACATGTTTACATTGGTGGGGGCGGCAAAGGGGCATAAACTCCTTTTTGCTGCGCAAGTTACACATGCGATCGATCAGCGCCAAACTAACCTGCTGGCAGAGGACAAGAATGGCCAGGAGGAAGTAGCCCCTTGTTAGCCTAACACGGCGGGGGCCGGCAAGGTTGGATAAAGAGGTGCACCCCTGTTTGGTTGTCAACTTCTAGCCGTGGCTGATGGAAAGTAAATAATATTGGTGCTCCCCGCAGCCCAACAGCAGCAGCGGTCAATGTGAGCAGGAGTCTGAGGGAGGCTGCGCTGGTCAATGTGAGCAGGAGTCTGAGGGAGGCTGCGCTGGTCAATGTGAGCAGGAGTCTGAGGGAGGCTGCGCTGGTGAGACCTAAAGGATGGAAAGTAGAGAAAGAGACTAGATTAATAAAGAGATTAAAGGTTGAAGGAGGTGCTGATGAGACTAAATGAAAGGTGCTGCCGATCGTCTTTTATTTAAAAATGTATGTTTTGAAGTTTATGGTTAATATGTAATAAACTGCTGCCTTGTTTTGCCACAATAAGACTAGTTTGGTTTGGCCCCAGTTATTCGTACAAAGTAAGCTAAAGTTTAATGGTTGGATATAATGGGGGAGGGGAGATGCATAGTACCAGACTACCTATGTAATTGTAAATTAGAACTTCATTAAGGAAAACACACCGAGCCCAGGGAGTGCCCTTGCGAGCGCGGCAGGCCAGCAGCAGCCTCAAAGGTGAATAGAAGTTAAAGAACAAAACAGACCAGCACATTCCCCAGGCAGGCAATTGGGTGGACATGAGCGACCCTGTGCCATGCGCATTGGCGAGTGAAGATCCAGGCAACCTGGCAGAATCTCTTTTTAACAGGCCTAAATAAGTCTTGTTATATAAGCTCTGGATCCAAACAACGTTCTTCAAATAAACTTGTTTGGGACTGGTGCTACATGCCCTGAAGCCAGAGCGGGCGGTTACCCCTCCCCTAGCACCCCAACTGTTTTAATATACACTCTAGGTTGAAAATGTAAATTCTGGGTTTGCGGTGTCTGGCAGATTGGTGTTTAACAAGTATGGAGCGTTTTGTTGGTATATTTGTGGTGGGTTAGTGTGGACACGCTGCTTCCGGTGGTGTTCCATTGTGCTAACCTGCTTGAGACGTGTCTAGATGTGTTTGGTAGGTAGCATGACTGAAGTGGTTATTGTTGACCTACCTTGCCCAGTAGACTCCAATAGCTGCAGACAATCCTTTTCAAACTGCAAACGGAGGTCTCATTTATTTTAGACCTGTAAAACATGGTCTCCTAGTTTTACGCCCTGTTAGGCATAATATGTAAGACATGGTGTCCTAGTTTTATGCCCTGTTATGCCATAATATGTGAGTTTAGGCTCAATCCTGTTTAGTCGGTTACGCTTGGCCGGGGCACAAAATGCAGCATCCACAATTGTAATTCATTGCCTCAGACCCTTTTCTAACCCCCTCCCACCCCCCCACCACCCCAACTATTCAGTCATACCAACCATGGCACCATTCAGTCTTGCGTGGGATTATGGTACGGTGCAGCTGGATATGTACCATGAACTAGCAGCTGACAACCACATGACGCTGCAATACAAATGTGCATCTTGTCTTTAAATCCCATCTTTTTGGGCAATGTCACTATCGCCAGTTTGCAGAATATATTTCTTGGGAGAGGCTGGGGAGTGCAGGGGGACATTTTCCAGCACAGCCTTCCATTCCCACATTTGGTCTACTTCTGGTCCTCATCGCCGACCCTTTTAGAACTTAGTTTTACCAGTCTCATACTATTTGGAACAACCTTTTGGCAACAACACTATTTTCTTCATCCTTGTCTACCCTTTCCAGATGTCTCCTAAACCCTGCTCCCTTCTGTCCCTGTTATAGTTGCCTGTATGTGGGGCTTGCCCTTGTGCTAGACCTATTGACGAGGACTCTTTACATAGCTGAACCAGAAATGGCTCACTCATAGGAACATTGGATTAGTTGGATATTGTGCATAAGGGATTAACGTGTGTGTGTGTGTGTGTGTGTGTGTGTGTGTGTGTGTGTGTGTGTATATATATATATATATATATATATATATGCATATTCATGTCGGTCTTCAAAATGGTTTGTATGATTTTCAGCAATTGACCTCTCTACACAGGTATTTTTGGTTCGGAAAATCACACCGCCCGACAACGGACATCTGTATGCAATGAAGGTCTTAAAGAAAGCTACCCTGAAAGGTAGGTGTCGCTGCCCTTGCATGGGAGCTGCATGGATCTGGATGTCTTCACTAGGAGCTACACGCATGGGGCTCCTGAATGTGAGTTGGCTGTTGGAAGCCCTTCATGATGGCTGGAGGAGGTACAAATCTAGGCCCACACATAAATGGTGTTTTCAATGGAAGACAAAGTGCTTCCATGCGTGATTGCTCTGTCCGTTTAACAGGTAGCAGCTGTGCTATGTGATCTGTCCACCTCCATGAAAGACACTGCATTTCCTCATTGCTGTTGAACAACTCTAGCATGGAAGCAGTACCAGCTGTGCAAATCTGCAGCAAGATGCAATTTGATGGGTGGGGGTGGGGGTGGTGGGGGGGGAGCAGTGGGAGAAAGGATTTTCCACCCCAATTATCTGTTACCATTGAGGGTGTCAGTCAAAGCCCTTTCTACAGCTAAGGGCACTGCTCTGGTTTGAAATGGCTTATTTGTTTTTAACTACACATGGCTACATATCGGAATAAACCTGCTGAGGGAAAACCTGAATCATGCTCAAGTTTTCTCTGGGGGCGGGCGGGGCAGGATACTAAGCAATGAAAATGATTGGATACGGGCAATGGATGCTAGCTATTTTAAAGATGGGACAAAAAAATCCAAGTGATCAAACATTAGTGCCCAGATGTAAAGAAAAGTGTATCCCAAAAATAAAGGAAGGACTAAGTGGTGATGATAGACAGGAGTCCGTAGACCACAAATATTGCACATGGGGCATGGAAAGGGGGGGCGGGAAGCAGAGAATCCCCTAGATGAAAAGATGTACGACTGTAGGCAGAGTGAGCACAACAAAGTGGGAGACATGTGGAGGTACTCGGTGGGTTAGGGAGAAGGAAGAGTCTGCAAGATAAATGTGTGTGGGGAAAGATGGAAAAGGGAGAGGTGAAGGGTCATTGCAAAACTTATTCCGAAATGCCCTCAATTCCTAGTCACTTGAGCCCTTGTCTGTTTCCATTGCCACCTTTTTATAGGGGACCGGATATGTTCAATGCCATAATGAGTTTGGTTGGGTTGCTATCATGATGTTCTGTGAGTTGTATTACCACTGGGGAGCATATGTCTTTGTATAGTTATGTGCATGTTCCAGAGTTGGTCTGCAGGGGCCCCTTTGTGCTTCATACATATTGAGTTGCACAGGCATAAGTGGACATACTCTAAATATGAATAGAAAGTTGATTGTATAATGTTGAACATTGTTAGGCTTATGCACTGAAACGGTTTGGGGCCATATTTACACATACTGCACTTAGTACAGGTGTAGAAGCCATTCAGTAGAGGTGGTAACACAATTGTTAGCTGGAACTTCTGTAATCTTGATCTTGCTAGAAGACAGCTTATAGCATAGCTCTTGGTTGCGCCTGTAAGTTATCTCTGTGGAGGTTTCAAGGTGTTCCTTTAAATCCATTCAATAGTCAAATGGTGCTACTATTCTTTTTTTTTATTTTAGATGTTGTACACTATAGGGACTTGCTTAGGTGATGAATTTTTGGTGATGAACCTCAAGGCGTCTCTTGTCTTGTGTTGCACTTGGGAGTGTTCAGTGATCTAAGTGTTACATTCTTCCCAGGTTATGGCTAGTATAATTGGATTCCATTTTTTTAAAATCTATGCTGAGACCGTAGTTATTCAGATACGTTGACATTTACTAAAGGGTAGGTTTACAAGGTTAACTGGGTGAGCAGTATCAGTTCGAGGAGTAGTGCTGGTGGTTGTAGGTCATCTACATTTCTTTGCGAAGATAAGGTAAAGAAATGGGACACTTTCCTCCTGGCATCGGTGAATTCAAGATTGTATTTTTTGCTGTCTCGATTTAGTGTGAAATGTAGGGTCTGAGCCTCTCCGTATCATACTGTTTATGTACCAAACTGTGATGACAGAAGTGGTTGTGGTGTCCCTTCAGGCATGCATTTTCCCAGTCTTCCATTAAGATTGCCAAAAGAGGAAGCAAAAATGGCTCACGTGGCAGTCCACTCTTAAATGTAGAGCCTGCCGATGACTAGGCATACATATCAAGTCTAAATTGCAACACGGTGCACAGCATGTTGCTGTTCAGGAGCTTGCTGAGCTGGTACGGAGGAAAGTCTTGACCGCTTCCATGTCTGATGTATACAAGTATTTAAAGTCTCAACTCTTGTTGCCTGTATGTTTGTTTCAAAAAGTCAGTGGTAATTCTGCATAGGCCACAAGGGCTGTGACAGTCTGACGAAAGGAGTCCATATACTCAGATACTTATGTTAAGGAACAAATGCCTGAGATGATGTGCCTAATAGGATAATCTATATTCCTGTTTTCTTAGCATATTGCTGAACCTTGTAGTTGCAGTCTTTGAGGGCCATCTGTGTTCAATGTGCTTTCAAAACCAAGCAGTGGGCGAGATTGGAGATACTACTTATAGAGATACTAATGCATGATAATTTGCACAAAATGTTAGATTCAGATAGGCTGTCATAAAGTGTACTCTTCCCTCCAGCAACCCAACCAGGGTTGTGTAAGAACATTGTTTTGCTAACTTGTTGCGCAGTCCAAGACGTTCTAGCACAGGCACCAGTGCAGAAAAACATTGGTTGTAGAGACTGGGTGCTCCAACAGGGGAACTTTAAAGTAACTTGGAAGAATCCTAGAACGGTCTGTGGTCACATAAGCTCTCTGGGGTTGCTGCTATATGGTTTGTCCATTTCTCAATCAGCCAACTTCATGAGGCCCACTTTTCAAGCTCTTGGTTCAGTTTTGTCATGCACCTCTGCTGTGAAGCCTTGAGTGTCAAGACTGATCAGCTGAAGAGAAAAGTTGGATAGTATCTGGTACATCTTTTTTTTAATTTTATTTTTTATTTGTAGAGCGCGCTACAGGCATCCAAGTGCTTTTTAGATTAAGTTCTACGTAGTCTTGAATTAGGGTTACAATGTGAAAGTTTCTTGGTTACGCAAGCATCCGAGGGACGGTTACAGAAATGAAACGGAATGTTAAGCCTTCAAAATGACTTGGCAAACAATTATTGCATAAAAGACACGTCATACAGTCAAATAGCCTAGTTTTAATGGCTTTGCAGAAGGCCTGATGGGAGTCAATCATCATGAGGTGCATGGGAAGAGCATTCCAGTATGAGGCGGCCATAGTGAGGAAGCTGCTGCTGCTGCCGCCTGCACGCACTCTCCGGGTCTTGGGAGTGGAGATAAAGTTGGTGTACGCCACGCCATTCTCATGGGCCTCGAGCAGGAGTGCTTCTCGATTCTTCAGGACAAGTAAGGGGGGTGCTAGATCATGGAGGCATTTATGTGCAAGGGAGAGAAATTCTCTTTGACGGGAAGCCAGTGGACCTGCCTCCTTACTTCAGAGATGTGGTTCTTCATGGAGATCCCAGTAGCAGCCCTGAGGGCATTGTTTTTGACCACTTGGAGTTTGGCAATGTTTTAGCCGGAGGTCCCTACAAGGAGGGCATTGCAGTAGTCCTATCTTGATCCGATTATTGCCCTAGCAATGGTAAGGCAGTTGGGTAGGGACAAGAAAGGTCTGGCTGCATTAAGTAATTTGGAGAAGTAGGCCGATGAGGAGACATTGGCGTTCACCTGTCTATTCATAGTCCAGTCGGAGTCAAGGTAGACACCTAAGGTTTTGACTGTTAGAGACACAGCAATGGGTATATTATCAATGGTAAGGGAGCTGTATTGATTATCCAAGTTGCCCAGTGTGGTGGGTGATCCGATCAGCAGAAGTTGTTTTCTCACTGTTAAGGCAAAGCCAATTTTCTGCCATCCAGGATTGGATCTTGGAATAGATGGAGTTGAGGGTGTTCCTGTCAGCCTCATAGTCACTCGAAAGGGGGATGAGCATCTGTCATCTGCATAGTTGGTGTATGAGCTGCCCAGGGCGTCCGTAATGTTGAACAAGGGCCTTGTGAACAGGTTGTAGAGGGTGGGTGCAATGCATGAGTCCTGGAGGACTCTGCATTTAATGTGACTCGGAGTGGCACAGGCTGAGTTGGAGAAGACTTTCATGGCCCTATATTGCAGGAAGGATGTGATTCAGGCACATGCCTTAGGGGAGAAGTTGGCAGCAGTAGAGAGATGGTGACGGAGGCTGTTGTGGTCAACCAAGTCAAATGCAGCCAATCCAGGAGCAGAAGGAGCGCTGGTTTGCCTGTGTCTCCAAGGTCATCCATTTGATTTTTCAAGTGAAGGAGAGCCGTTTTGGTGCCATGTCGTGGACGGAAGGAATTGTCTTCCTGCCGAAGGCCCAAAAGACAATTGTCTTCAAGATTTTTTTGGACTTGCAGGTAAGCTGCTTTGTCCAGAATTTTCAGTAAGAAAGGGACAGTGGTGATGGGCCTATAATTCCCTGGGACCGATGGGTCAAGGCAGGGTTTCTCAAGGAGCGGGCATACCCAAGCTTCCTTAAGGCCAGTTGGAACATGGCCAGACTGGAGGGATGCGTTAATGAATGATGTTAGAAAGGGGACAAGTGTAGGGGCACAGTCTTTAATAAGCTGAGCTGAACAAACATCACCTTTGCAATTGTAAGGTTTGATGGATTCGAGGAGGGCAGTGACTTCAGTTTTACTCATTTAAGTCGAAAGGAGTGGGTGAGTTGGTTAGAGTGGCCAAGGGTGGGTTGCTATGCAGGTCAGTTATTAGGTGGGTCAGCGCCTTTTGATGGGCTAAGATTTTAGTTTCCAGGGTATTCCATTTTTTCGAGCATGGCCAATTGCATGTTACACCACTTCATTTTTCAAAAGGGTAGGAGGTGGAGTGGATGGCTTTTCCAGCTCTCTAAAAAATAGTGAACATTTCTTTTGTACCTGATTTGGTGTTGGATATCATAGTATTAAAAGACGCAGCTTTAGCCTTAATGATCCCTAATTTGTGTTCTTTGGATATAGCTTTGAAGGCCCTGCTAGAAGCATCGTTGGGGTTCGTTTTCCACACTGAAAGCGTAAGCCTATTCTTGGAGCGTAGTTCCAGCAGCTCCTGAGAGAACCAGGTATTAGAGTGCTTTGTTTTCTTTGCTTTCCTTAGGGTGAGAGGAGCGATGGCGTCTACAGCTTGGGTAATGCGAGTTTAAAAACAGTAGCGAGGGTGTCGGGGTCTTCAGAGAAAGCGGGCTGGAGGGTAGGCACTTTAAGGAGGGGCATGATCTATTCCACAGTAAATTGCTGCAAGCTTCTGTTGAGTGCCGCGGGAATCTGGATCACAGGGTTAGGGGGCCCTTTGAGGGTGTTGAGGTCAAATTGCAGGTAGTGGTGGTCAGGCCATGGGATAGGGTGTTACCGGTGCGATGAACCGAACAGTTGTGGTGACTGACCCAATCCAAGGTGCGACCTTTGAGGTGGGTAGGCTCTGAATTAATTTGAGTGATCCCTACTGTGGATAGGGCTTTGTCCAGGGCAGGGTCCTTGGGGTCCTTGGGGTCATGGAGTCCAAGAGTTAGATCACCCAGGAGCAAAACTTTGGAGGTTTTTTCAGATTGTCCAAAAGAGAGTGAATCAGGCTTCATGGAATTCTGAGCTAGGACCCGGGGGTCGATGCACGATGTGGATGGTAATGGTGCAATTAGGGGAGAGGTTAATTTTGAGTCGAAGGTAATCCCAATTGTTACCAAACTCCCCTTCAATCTTGCTAATAGCGAAGGAGTCTTTGGCAATTAAGGCAACTCCACCCCCTCTCTGATGGGTACGGTCTTGTCTGAAGATGGTGTACCCTTCTGGGATGGCGAGGGTGAAGGCTGGGCCGGATGTTTCATTGAGCTATGTTTCAGTGACCATGAGGAGGTCAATATTATCCTTAATGATAAGGTCATTGACGTCAAGGGCATGGGCTGGTACTGAGCGGGTGTTGACAAGGGCACACTTGAGAATGGCATTGGGCAGGGGAGTACATTTGGCAGACGCAGGCACTGACAGGGTGCTAACATCAGGAGCACATAGATTGGCAGTAGGCGAGTGCGCAACGTGAGCCACAGGCGATGGCACAGCGGTGGCATCAAAGGCATATGAATTCGCAATAGGCAAATGCGCAACATGAGACACAGGCGCTAGCCCAATATTAACAGCAGGTGCAGATGTAGCATTCGTTATGGCCGAATCGGAATTAAAAATAGACGAGGTGCCTAAACATGTGTTATAGATGTTACACACCGATTGTCAAGTTTAACATGCACGGGCATGATGCAGGTAATAGCAGAACTGTTAGGCTTTGTCAGGCCAGAGTGTTTGTAAGCTGGGTGAGGCGGGATGGATGAGATCAGCTGTAGGGAGTCTGTCGTGGCAGCATGTGTACGGTGATTCGCAATGGGAGGAGTTTGAAAGTCTTGAGTAACGATGATCCAGGAGAGCTCCCAGGCGCGCATCCCAACAGAGCACAGGTGACAATGGGCACCAGGGAGATGGAGCAAATAGGCACAGTGGGTGCATGCAGGGTGGCGGTGTGCATGGAGGGCAGGGAAGTAGGCATGCGGACAATGCCATAGGCGTCTGCCTCCAAAGTAGGGGGGATGGGGAGCTGTTGCTCATGGGACAGTGGAAGGAGCATGGGCAGCCGGTGACTGGGCACCCGGATCGGGGCATGCCTGACCCTGGGGGAGGCAGGAGGAGTAAGAGAATCTTGCTCCTGTCGATTACGGTAGAAGGGGATCAGTGAGTAGGAGGTGTCGGATAAGTACGCAAGCGTAGGTAGTTGGGTGTTCCTAACCTGGCAAGGTGTAAGGGTTCGGGATGGATCTGCTCCAGAACCATGTTTTACTATGGGGAATTTGGCCATGCTTGAGGCAGAAGCCTTACCTTGCAGCAGGGGGTGCTGTTTCGCGCCGTCTAGCAGCGGAGCGCTGCTAAGAGGGAGCTGGGCCTTTTCCCTCTGCCTTCGCTCTGCGGAACATTTCACTGCAGTCTTTTTGAGGCTCACCCCTCTGAAAGAAATTCCGAGAATGGAAAGGGTTCGAACTACTCCTACACACTAAACCCCAGCCCACCCCCACACCCGCTCCTGTAAAAAATACTGCAAAAAAATGGTTTGAAATGAAGAGGGTTAGGGCAGCAGGGAGACGGATGCGGCCAAATGGGCATATACTGTTGGATCAAACCATTTAAATCCGCAGGGGACAGGATAAACTGCAGAATGCCTTCTTGCAGCATCTTGTTCCATGTCCTCTGACTATTCATTTCAACACAATGCCCATTACAGGACAGCCTGTCCCATAGTATGACTGCCAGGACTTCTGACAGTCCTTCTATGGAATTGCCTTTCCATCACTGCATTGTGCTATGACCATACAGATTGCCTAGTGAGTGTCCCGTGTTGGGACTGACCATTCCCCTTGTTGGCTGTACAACAAGCATTTCTGCAGAATGTGGCATTGCACTGCCCCACCTAGCCCTAGTTAGAAAGTTAGGGCCTACAGCATGTAGTTTTCTTTCTACTGCACAAAAGAATGGGTGCCCTTCACAGGTTGTGGCGATGAGTTTGTGAAAATGTCATGCCTGGAAACCAGGTTTTTCGCTATGCTGCCCTGCTACTAGAGGACCATTGGCTTTATTTGGGTGTTTGTTGTAAGTCATTTGTAACCTCAAAGAACCTTCCCCTAGTGAGCCGTCGCTCTTAAGATTGCAGCAACCCCAAACTGTGTCTCGATCAAGTCTTTGGAGATCTTTCTTGATGGTATCCTCCGGATGGAGATGTCTTACCTTGGAAGCGAACATAGTCATTTTGTGCACCATTCCTTTATTTCAAAAATGAAAACGCCTTCATAGCACCGTGACCAGTTGAGTTCTAATTTCGGGGTCTATTGTAATGTTTTTGCAACTGTTATGCTCACCTTTGTACTTCTGTAAACCTTTGAAGTGTTATACTTTCTAGAAGATTAATGTTCTACACCTGTGATTTCATCATGAGTAGTGTGCAGCTCACATTTTCTGGGATGTCGCAGCTCATGTGGTGTCCAACCTTGCTTGCCAAGATGATGATAAATATTTGGGGTTCGATAATCTCCTGTTGATTATCTGTCCTATGCCTACAGTGCCAGTACTGGTTAGACTTGAAACCTGCTCCAGCTTCACTTGTGCTCTAGTTAGGGGCCTTTGGTTGAATGATCGCAACAAGCAAGCCACATGGGCGTAGGACATTGGGGGTGTGGGGGGAAGAGGGCGGGGGCGACGACAAAAAATGTCCCCCACAATTTTAAGTGGGGGGGATATAATGGCATTTATCCCCCCAGAATATGTAAGTGTTGTGCATGCAGCATGTAAAAATGTGCAGCGTATAAATATACTTCTGCAGGCTGCAGCCGTCAGCGTGCAAAAGTACAAGTTCTACAGGCTTAAAGATACATTCCTGAAGATTACCAGACCACGTGGAAGCCACACAAAGGGGCCATCGCAGCCTTTAATATTACTGGGATTCTCATACAGGACCCATATAAGGTGCTGAAAATGGAAAAAGTGGCCATTGCCTGGCCAGCCTAGCGCCAGGATTTGGGTCTCGGGCGCTACTGCATGGCACACTTTGCCTTAGTCCAGTATTGCATACCCTGTCCCCATCAAATGATGGGTCCTTCCTCCTACTGCCGTACAAGGTGACTCGATGCGTCTGCATCGTATGTCGGAAGCCACCAGATCCTCTGTGAGTTGCTTATCCAGTCCCGGTTTTTATCTGCGTTCTGGGACTTGTGGTTTTGCTTTTCCCATTTTGAATTAGACTGCAATCCCCATATTGCAAAGAGCTATGCCCTCAGAATGCCCTGAACATCTTGAATGTTCTGGCATGTGTAGCCCTTTGCCTGCCCTTGGTTGCCCTAAACATGTTAGTCACATAAGGGAGACAATGCTGAGCACGGGGGTGCATGTGGGGGGCTGAAGCTACCATGTTAGGGCCTGGTCGGCGGAGGGATCATGTGAGGGTTCAAGCTTCGTTAGGGCCTGGTCGGTGGGGGGGTGCATGTGGCAGGCTCAAGCTTCCATGTTAGGGCCTGGTCGGCTGAACTGCGGAAAATGACATGTCATGGTATAACGCAGAACTATATAAATTCCATTATAAATGCACAGCTCTAGCTTAGTTGGAATCGAAGCAGAGTCAAGGAAGCAGAGCAAATGTACTCTGTGGTTGGCGAACAGTGCCAGCAAAGGAGCAAAGCACAAACTCTGAAGAGGCAGCCGTGTCTCACATATATGGCAATGGCCAGATGTCTACGTAATTTTGGGCTGCACTGTGCATTTTTAAGCACAAATGTAAATGAACTGCAAGTTTTGGGAGCTGTGTTATGAATGTAATACCGAAGCATCTTCTGACGAGTAAAGAGGAAACCATATAGCCAACATCCCAGGCATCCCCCAAAAGGAGTTCCATATTAGAGGCCCCAACCTTTAATTCAGGGGTGCACAACTTGTTTAGCTCGGGCTGAATGTTTGACCCTCCCTCTGTGGTTGGCACGGGTTCCTGGTGATGGAAATTACAGGTGACCATGTGGCAGCCATTGGGGAAGGAGGGATTAGGGAGAGGTTGTGGATGAGTAGGGGGAAGTAGGGAAACCGGGAAGAGGGTTAGGGTAACAAAATTGGATAGGTGCAGGAATGTTAAAGGAAAAAACACACCTTGATACTCTGCATACCCACGTAGCGGGCTGACCTCACCTAATGGTAACCAAACCTGCTTGAAAAAATAGCCTATTGCCTTTCTAAATCACTACAAACATACATTCCTCTGACCCCCTTGTACCTGAATATCAAACAAAGCATTGGACCTGTAACACCCCCTTAATGGGAGTTGAGGTAGCAAAATGTACATGGCAACATAATGAAACAAAACAGCAGGGAGCTTCTCTCCTCAAGACTGAGAAAACTCATGGAAAGGGCCCAAGGTTTCTGCTTGAGCAGCTGGGGGAAGAAGGGCACAGGGTAAGTGGGAACATGGTGCAACTTATGTCAAGAGCTTGAGGCTGGTACAAGTTAACGGCCAAATGAGTAAAACGGGATAACAAGGTGGTCCCCCAGGGGCAGCATAATGGCCTTTCAACAATTTCATTTAAAAGGGGCCTCAAACCTCCAGATGTCATTGACCCCCCCCCCCCCATTTTGCCAGTCAGCACCTACAACATGGAAATATATTCCTTTCTATATTACATTAGTTCTGGGGCTTACAATGTGTGCTTTGCTTCAGACCTTCTGGCTGTCACTTCCCTCAAGCCCACCTTGGTGACTTGCCTCATACACTAAAGCAAATTCCTCAAGGTGTCCTCTGCACCCCGCAGATTGTGTCTCCTATGCCCCAGGCAAGCCATTCCTGGTGTACACGGCAGACTGATCTGTGAGAGTCAGCAATGCCATAATTGCTCCCTATTGCAATGGATTACGCAGTCTTGTCATTCGTAGAACAGAGGATCGGAGCGTGCACATTTGACTACTGCGACCTGCAGGACTATCGCACCAGGCTCTTCAAAGGGAAGAGGATGTCTGCTTTTAATATGAATGTAAAACTGGGAGGGGCTCATGTTAAAAGAACGACCTGTTTTCGCTGCTGGAATGGGCAACACTTGTTGAACTGTGTCGAGAAATGCAAAATAACTGTAGATTTATAGGTATCCTAGTTTCTTGAAACCCATGTGCAAAGTGTGAGGACTGGAAATGTAACTACCTAACCTCTGACGTCAGCCTGCTCGGGAGCTCGTTACGACGGTTATATCGGAATGGCAAGTTTTTCAAAGCTCAGTCCAGTGACCCAGAACCCAAGCCTTTTAACCGAGGGTCAGGTTGCTCCAGTCTGGTACCCCTCTGTCCCTTGCTCCATTTTAGTCCAAATAGTAAAAGGCCTCCCAGGTAGTGTCAGAACCAACAGCTGCTGCGCAGAACTGATGCACACCAAACCAGCAATGCCCATCCGTGAAAGCACATGGCAGTACAACTTTACCTGTGCCCTGTTTTCAACTGGACAGTCGTTTTTATATCACCACTGGTCGCTTGCTCTTCGTACAATTTCTTTTTTTTTCTCCAGGTAGAGCAACTTGAATACCACTCTAGTTTTCAACCATGCATTGTATGTCACTGTTCACAGTAACTGACCACCAATGCAGTGTCATGTTTACGTGAAACAGTTGGCTGCTTTACACCTGCTCTCTGTGAAAAATAGCAGTGACTTCCAAATGGCTTGCTGCTGGCACAGAGAAAGGTGGTTCTGTCCCCAGAAGACACTTTATTTCCTCTTGCACTTTGATGAAAGTATTGTGTGACTAGCACCTGGAGAATGGGTTCAGAGGGCTCTCCTTCCCACACAGGAAATAACCTTTCAGGCTGATGCAAATATGTGACTGCCTCACAGCACAGTGATCTGCATAGTATATCCTCCAGTGCCCCCCTGCTCCCCCACAGACATCCGCTCAATCCTTTCTGGCTGGCTTCCACTTCACCGAGCAGAGGTGAGAACCCAGCTTTTTGGCTTCCTTTCTGCTAGAAAAGGAGACAAAATGAATGCACATTGTTAGAGCAGAGTGTGACTAAGTCGCATGAGAAAAGCCGTTTGGGGAGGATTGGGTGGGGCAGGAGGGGTTTGGGGACAACCGCAAACCACATGAAAACCTACCTGGAGGTACTAAAAGGATCCCCGACCAGAGCCTTTTACGCTCCCACCCCCTAATCACCTTTGTGAAATCAATACCCTAGGACTTTGGATAGGGGAAAGACAACTTTCAGAATGAGCAGCCAGCCATGTGCCTGCACTGCTGTGTTTGGAACCAATAGTGATTGATTGGCCCGGCACTTGTTGGTGCTGCTGAGGCCATGTGAGACGGACCACTTTTCCAGCGTACCGTGGACCACAGCTACAGTAGTCCAGTTTCTCACTGTTAGTACCTGGGAGCAGGACTGGAGCAGGACCAGAGCAGGTTAGCTGCATGGCCTGCACATTTTCCGTCCCCGCCCATTTAGGCAGGGAACCCTCCACTCGGCAGAGACCGGGTGCAGAGCTGCTCACTGGGAAACCATTCTGTCTGGACTTCTGTCTAACCCCAAGTATGACGACATGCACTTAAATCCTCGTTCTTCACTAAACTTATCGGTATACATGGAATGGTGATTTGAGGATAACTCATAGAATGCAAGAAGTGAAGAAGCCGAGCGTGAGGGCAATCTGTGGCTAGGCCAATCTTGCATTGCACAAAAAAACCAGGAAAGCCAATCCAATCCCTAAATTTAGACTCGCAAGAGGAAGCTCAATCCTATGAGGAGTTGGGTGGAAGAGGTAAAAGGCAGTCCAGATATGTACCCATAGAACAGTAGGAGAGAAGAAACCAAAGCCTGGTGAGGGTCAGACACCCTTTATCTGGACTACTGGCTTCGCTTTCTCCCCCGTCCCTTTGTTGTAATTCACTGAAAACCTGGTCTAAGACCCTGCAGAAGCCATAGATCAGAAGCAAACTAGACTGAAGACTCAAGCCCAGGTGGGTAATCCTTGGCTGGTGGGTGAGAATAACTTTAGCCTAACATCCCTTGTTTGGGGAGGGGGGTGGGAACTTGCTAGTAATAGTAGTACCTTGTGAAGGTGGTCCTTCGAAAAATTCATGCTACAGATTTCTCCTTGGGCAAGGGGCTGGTAATTAAGTACTTTACTGGTGGGTGTTTGCTACATAGGTTAGAAAGGTTAAGGTGACCTTGAGCGCTGAAACTGAAGGTCAAGATTAAACAAGTACTAGAATCTATATCCATGGAACTGTGAAGAGTAGATTAGGGAGCATAGGTTTGGACTTTGGTGCCTTTAGAGTAGGCACTTGCACATGTTTTGATCTGTCCTGGCACTGTTAGCCTGAGCTAACCCTCCTAATTTGTACCTAGAATTCCCCCCCCCCCCCCTCCATATATCCTTTAGAGGCTTAAGCAACCCCAACCTAAGGGTTTAACAATGTGTTGAACTTTGGTCTGGTAGGTTTGATTGTTCTGTTGGTTTATTATCGACACCAAATTATATACTCCAGTTTGTCTCTTTGCCTTTCACAAACATTTATTTAATCTTGCCCTGCTGCTAGAAGGATGTGCCTTGGCCTAGCTGATTTTGAGGACACTTTCTGAGGGTGACCATTAATTCTGCCTATGGTTGTCGGCAAGTGGACTCACTTTTCCTCACCTGAGCGCACTGTTGCTGAGGGGAGGATGGATAGCTCAGGGGCAACGTATTAGTCTTGGAAGCAGGGCAACGTGGTGCAACACAGATTTGAATGCTGATCCTGCGCTTAGAAACCACTTGCTGGTATTAAACGCGTTAAAAATGAACAATAACATAAACTTGGATGTGTAGTTTTAGCCATTGTATGGCCCCATTTACTCAGATACGTCTGGACCCATGCATTAGTTTCAAGGCTTCAACAGTCGTGTGTGTGTGTGTGTGTGTGTGTGTGTGTGTGTGTGTGTGTGTGTGTGTGTGTGTGTGTGTGTGTGTGTGTGTGTGTGTGTGTGTGTGTGTGTGTGTGTGTGTGTGTGTGTGTGTGTGTGTGTGTGTGTGTGTGTGTGTGTGTGTGTGTGTGTGTGTGTGTGTGTGTGTGTGTGTGTGTGTGTGTGTGTGTGTGTGTGTGTGTGTGTGTGTGTGTGTGTGTGTGTGTGTGTGTGTGTGTGTGTGTGTGTGTGTGTGTGTGTGTGTGTGTGTGTGTGTGTGTGTGTGTGTGTGTGTGTGTGTGTGTGTGTGTGTGTGTGTGTGTGTGTGTGTGTGTGTGTGTGTGTGTGTGTGTGTGTGTGTGTGTGTGTGTGTGTGTGTGTGTGTGTGTGTGTGTGTGTGTGTGTGTGTGTGTGTGTGTGTGTGTGTGTGTGTGTGTGTGTGTGTGTGTGTGTGTGTGTGTGTGTGTGTGTGTGTGTGTGTGTGTGTGTGTGTGTGTGTGTGTGTGTGTGTGTGTGTGTGTGTGTGTGTGTGTGTGTGTGTGTGTGTGTGTGTGTGTGTGTGTGTGTGTGTGTGTGTGTGTGTGTGTGTGTGTGTGTGTGTGTGTGTGTGTGTGTGTGTGTGTGTGTGTGTGTGTGTGTGTGTGTGTGTGTGTGTGTGTGTGTGTGTGTGTGTGTGTGTGTGTGTGTGTGTGTGTGTGTGTGTGTGTGTGTGTGTGTGTGTGTGTGTGTGTGTGTGTGTGTGTGTGTGTGTGTGTGTGTGTGTGTGTGTGTGTGTGTGTGTGTGTGTGTGTGTGTGTGTGTGTGTGTGTGTGTGTGTGTGTGTGTGTGTGTGTGTGTGTGTGTGTGTGTGTGTGTGTGTGTGTGTGTGTGTGTGTGTGTGTGTGTGTGTGTGTGTGTGTGTGTGTGTGTGTGTGTGTGTGTGTGTGTGTGTGTGTGTGTGTGTGTGTGTGTGTGTGTGTGTGTGTGTGTGTGTGTGTGTGTGTGTGTGTGTGTGTGTGTGTGTGTGTGTGTGTGTGTGTGTGTGTGTGTGTGTGTGTGTGTGTGTGTGTGTGTGTGTGTGTGTGTGTGTGTGTGTGTGTGTGTGTGTGTGTGTGTGTGTGTGTGTGTGTGTGTGTGTGTGTGTGTGTGTGTGTGTGTGTGTGTGTGTGTGTGTGTGTGTGTGTGTGTGTGTGTGTGTGTGTGTGTGTGTGTGTGTGTGTGTGTGTGTGTGTGTGTGTGTGTGTGTGTGTGTGTGTGTGTGTGTGTGTGTGTGTGTGTGTGTGTGTGTGTGTGTGTGTGTGTGTGTGTGTGTGTGTGTGTGTGTGTGTGTGTGTGTGTGTGTGTGTGTGTGTGTGTGTGTGTGTGTGTGTGTGTGTGTGTGTGTGTGTGTGTGTGTGTGTGTGTGTGTGTGTGTGTGTGTGTGTGTGTGTGTGTGTGTGTGTGTGTGTGTGTGTGTGTGTGTGTGTGTGTGTGTGTGTGTGTGTGTGTGTGTGTGTGTGTGTGTGTGTGTGTGTGTGTGTGTGTGTGTGTGTGTGTGTGTGTGTGTGTGTGTGTGTGTGTGTGTGTGTGTGTGTGTGTGTGTGTGTGTGTGTGTGTGTGTGTGTGTGTGTGTGTGTGTGTGTGTGTGTGTGTGTGTGTGTGTGTGTGTGTGTGTGTGTGTGTGTGTGTGTGTGTGTGTGTGTGTGTGTGTGTGTGTGTGTGTGTGTGTGTGTGTGTGTGTGTGTGTGTGTGTGTGTGTGTGTGTGTGTGTGTGTGTGTGTGTGTGTGTGTGTGTGTGTGTGTGTGTGTGTGTGTGTGTGTGTGTGTGTGTGTGTGTGTGTGTGTGTGTGTGTGTGTGTGTGTGTGTGTGTGTGTGTGTGTGTGTGTGTGTGTGTGTGTGTGTGTGTGTGTGTGTGTGTGTGTGTGTGTGTGTGTGTGTGTGTGTGTGTGTGTGTGTGTGTGTGTGTGTGTGTGTGTGTGTGTGTGTGTGTGTGTGTGTGTGTGTGTGTGTGTGTGTGTGTGTGTGTGTGTGTGTGTGTGTGTGTGTGTGTGTGTGTGTGTGTGTGTGTGTGTGTGTGTGTGTGTGTGTGTGTGTGTGTGTGTGTGTGTGTGTGTGTGTGTGTGTGTGTGTGTGTGTGTGTGTGTGTGTGTGTGTGTGTGTGTGTGTGTGTGTGTGTGTGTGTGTGTGTGTGTGTGTGTGTGTGTGTGTGTGTGTGTGTGTGTGTGTGTGTGTGTGTGTGTGTGTGTGTGTGTGTGTGTGTGTGTGTGTGTGTGTGTGTGTGTGTGTGTGTGTGTGTGTGTGTGTGTGTGTGTGTGTGTGTGTGTGTGTGTGTGTGTGTGTGTGTGTGTGTCCTGAATTGGCGTTTTAAATAACCTGGCTCACACTGATGTAGAAGATTGTGGTATAGATGTCTTAGAGTTTGATTTTTGCAATAAACAAACAGAATCCAGAGAGGCCACTTTCTAGTTGTCTACTTGCAATCTGATCCTAGCATTGGCAAAGGAACAGAGCTGTGAATTGCTCCTGGAACGTTTAAATGGTAGTCGTGAGGCAAGGTTACACAGGTGATATCAAGTGACTAAGAACGTTGTGTGAAGAGGGCTGCATGCATGCAACTGGGCAGATCTTAAGTGTGGCCATTCTGCTCCAACTTAACGTTGTAACCTTTACTAGAATTGCAACATAATATAAAGAACAAACCTTGCTGCCAGTGCTATCCTAATAAAGACCCTTCTATAGAACCAATACCCATTAACAAGTACCTTGGTCTTAAGCGTACTGCCCCGCATACCCTCCTATTTTGACACAGAAGTGTGTGCAAAACCCTCCTAGTTTATGGGGGGAGACTTTACAATAGCCAAGGAGAGGTTGGTGAGTTGATACTGTGGAAGACTTTTGTGGGGTACGAAGGACTGTTGTGGGGTGGTGTGAAATGTGTGGGGGCAAAAAGGATTGGTCCCCCGAATCCTCCCACTTCTAACTAGCCTCCCTACACTGCTGTCACTTGGGGTGGAACGATACAGAAGTGCTCTCTTCTGTAATTCGTACTTGTGTGGAAATACCTTGGCTAGCGCCCCTACCTTGCTGTCTCCCACTATTCCTCTCCATGCACTATAATCTCCCAATCCCCTACATGTAAATGTCCCTGTGCACCCCTGTAGTGCTCCTGCTTTTACTCCTTCCGCCTCCCCGTCACTGGAAACTCCTAGCTCTGTAAAAAGGCCATTCTAATACTGACTGCCTTCAAGATCGCCCTCAAGGATGACCACCTCTCCCAGGGAGGGCGTATGGATTAAACAGCTCACCCATCCCCCACTGCTAACCACCATCGGGCACCACTGGATTACTGATCGCTTAATGCTTGATGAATTTAATGTCAAGATTTACACTTTTACTGATGGGGCTCCTTCGCCACCACCTCCAGTTGAGAATATTCTCTGCTAAATCATTACTATGCAAAGCATGCATCGTTGGTACTTCTCCAGCCATCAATATTCCCTTCGTACAGTTCTCTTCATTTACAGTAAGTATATAAAATACATTTAGGCAGGCCTGGAGAGAGTCATGGGTGTCTTGTGGAATGAGTCCTGCAGGATCTCTGCACATGTTCCATAGGGCAGGCCTGGAGAGAGTCATGGGTGTCTTGTGGAATGAGTCCTGCAGGATCTCTGCACATGTTCCATAGGGGGCTGGAGGGCAGAATTAGACAGTGGTTTAGCCCAACACATGCTTCTAGCTAGGAATTGATTTAGGATAAAATGATCATGGTATGTTGTCTGAACTTTGTTCACTCTCTTCACAGTGCGGGATCGTGTCAGAACAAAAATGGAACGTGATATTCTTGCAGATGTGAATCATCCTTTTGTGGTAAAATTGCACTATGGTGAGTAAGGAGTAGAACATTCACAAGTGATGGGTCCGCACACTTCTTGCAGGGGAGAGTTAAATTGACAATGCACTTTTAGAGGATTTGCATTGGTCGGTTTTATAAATGCAGATCCACACTCTGCTGTGTTTTCAATCACGTAGCCCATGCATAAACCTCTGGTGAGGTTCTGTATGATGTGTAGTCTCCCGAGTGTTCTATTTCTACAGACTCCAGAATGATTGATGGAGGCAATCAAAGAGCATGCAGCTTTAACTGGAGGTGTTCTTTTTTTTCCATTGATTAGTGGAAGCTCTGAGTCTATATTCACAGTTGGTGGCTGTTTCTTGTTCTACATGAATGTCTGTTTACATGTTCATGACTTGAAGCTTTGTGGTTGTTTGCATTCTTGGTTGAGTTGTCTTTCATCCAAATTCCAAAGCAAGGGCTCTTTAATTCACTTTCATTCGCTGGGTGGCCCCTTTGATCAGATTCATAATCAAATGATGTTTTACCTCTGGTGATATTCCTATCTGAGGCATAAGTGAGGCTTACTTGCTGTTGGGGGAGGGGGTGGTAGGTTCATTCTGCAATGTTTGTAATTCGCTGCAAGCTTCTCTGGTCTAGATTGAATCATTGGAGCATGCAACCACTTTGAAGTGTGCACTCACCTTTGTAGTAACTAATCTGGTTGTATTTGGATATGACACACAATTAGCTCGGTACAGGTTTGAGTTCTGGGGGGACTGAATACAGTTTTGTTGCTGGAGTATTCAATTAAGTTCTTAGCTAGTGAGGTTATTGTGGTCAATTTCAGGGTGTTTGAGGGACGTGGGGAGTAGTAGAGAACAATGATTGGTTGAGATTTTGAAATTATCTGCTTTGTCTTTCAGCATTTCAAACGGAAGGAAAACTCTACCTCATCCTAGACTTCCTCAGAGGAGGAGATCTTTTCACTCGCCTTTCCAAAGAAGTGAGTCTAGTTATTTTGTCTTTCACTCTTATTCCCATCTTTTTGTTTTGGTCTGTGGTTGGTTCTTCACTTTTCCTAAATGCCATGTACATTTGCCAACCACCTTGTTTCTAGTCACTTAAGGTGTGTCTCCATTGTTTACACCCACTGGCATCAGTACGTTCCAGCAGTTGGGCATTCCCTGCAATGACTCGGCTCTCTTGTGCTATCTGGTGTGTTGTCCTTTCTGTATGTGCTTCTGCGATATCCCAAGCTATCAATAATTGCTGGTGCTGAGCTCTGTTCCTGCCATGATGCCAGCTCCCCTGTGCAACTTGCTACTCTCTGCATTCCATTCATTGTGTTCCTGACCTGCATGGCGCCAGCTATCTTGTGTGGTCCACATCCTCCCTTTGCCTCGCTGCTTTGTATTCCTACAGCCGCTTAATTCTTTCTGCAGTCTGTTTCTAACTGTTAACACTAATAACTATTTTTTTTTACCTCAAATCTAGGTCTGCTGTATAAACTGATCTCTGCTTAGCCCTGAACCTTTTCTCTATGCTTCCACCATGGAAGCCATAGTCTCATAATTCTGATGTTGTGCATAACCCTCTGACATTACTGACCTAACCACATCTCCTCAGTACAGTCAAGTCTGCAACTTATTGCATATATAAGAATTACAACATGCTCATTGTGATGAAATGGACTATTTTGGACCACTATTTGTTCTAGCCAATCTACATTTTTTAAATGTCAGTGGGTTCCGTCCAGGCCACATGTCGACTAATCCCACTACTCCACCTCGCTTATCCAGCTTTGCTTCATGCATTTTGATTTGGCTTTCTGGGTCTGTTGTCAGTCCTTGTGACCAGTCAATGAGAGTTCATTCAAGATCAATTTGTGGGAGTGGCTGGAGTTTAAAGCAGTTACTGTCTTTATGCTCTCCCTCCCGTACAGCCTAGCCGTTCTAATCCTTAATTTATGTCTTTACTCCCACAATGCCCTCTGCTCTCCCAAGCAGTCTACTGTGCCCTGCACTTTGTTCTGATACCTCCTTCTAACATGTTGACACATGTGCCAAATGTGTGACTTGCGCTTTCTGCTTCCATCATGTCCTTTAAAGCATAGATTCTGCCAACTGTGTCCATGTCTTCTGAAAGTTCCTCAGTGTTTTCAGAAAGCTTTTCAGGAGGCACCCATCAAGGAGGACTACCAGTGTTGCCCACGATATCCAGGCATCGGTTGGACATGCCATTTCACAGTTCCTTCTCTTTCTGTACCAATGCTCATGAGTCCTTGGACAAATGTACGGGCTAGGAAGATTGCAAAATCCTTGGTGCGTTCTGCCCCCTCTGACTTGTTCTCGTCCAAGAGATCTATGATATTCGTTCTCTCTGAACGTCCTGCGATCAGGACATTATCCGCATAGCCAGCAGCTTCTGTAGAAAAACTTTTATGGTCCCTTCAAGTGCAGAGGTCTAGGAAACCCCACATCGTCCTCCATTCCCAGTGGCTCCATTTCTGGGGGAATTTTGAGGGGAGGTGGCAGCAATCGATTTTGCGAAAGCTTTGAGGTTGATAACACTTGGTTACATCAGAAAATAGACCATGGGTAATGCCTTCCATTTCATTCTAAGCTGCCCGATCCTGCCTTCTCTTCCTCTGGAAATGTGCCGGCTTCAGAAAATCTCAACTGTTGATGAAGGGAGCAGTAGAGCTTGGTCCACCAGCTGGAAAGGCTGGTATTCCTTTCATTTTATTGATGCTGGAGAGACTGATGTCTTAAACCCAGCGTAGACTTGAGACTCCTCAATCAGCTGCCAAACATTGGAAATACCTTTTGGTGTGGGTAGCACTCATATTGCAGTAGCTGCTTGCCTTTACAGGATGAAAGTGCACAGCTCTCCCAACCCCTGCAACTGGTTCTTTTATGCCAAGTCAGATGAATTTGCTTTAGGTGACGTCAAAATGTTTGGAAGGTCCTCCGTTAAAGAGGACTTAATGTTAATGGAGAAATTGGACTGTCCTTTAAATGTACAATTTTAATAACTTTAAAATTATGAATCAAAATGCCTATCTTATATACAATTGTGTTAAAAACAATCTTTACTTGTTAAAATAAAAGCAGTTTTTAAGCTGTTTCCAGACACTTTTGCATAGAGAAACCAAGAGTAATGAAAGATGGGCAGCTCTAGCAAAGCACATAAAGATGCTGGTCCTTAGGTCGGTGTTGGAGCCCATGATGTTACCATATTGACAGTTAGAAGGGAGCTCATTTTACCAAGCTCATTGAGAAGACCCTGAAATGTCTACCCCTCCTAGTACAGTGCATTCCTGTGATCCATGTTTTTAAAATGTTTTCAACAGCAATTGACTTCCTGTGACTGTTCCTGTCATTCATGCAGTTTTTCTTCAAAAGGTTAGGGTGTTTGTAGTCCCTCTTTACCAGCAAACACTGATGCTGTTCCTCAGAAACCTGTCCCTTTTAGACAAGTGCATGGTGCATTGTGGGCAAAATATCAAAAAAGAGGATCATGCACTTTGTATTGTCAGCTGTCCCGATGGCCATACTGTGGAGTAGTGTCCCCTATGCTTCCAAGTCCCTCAGAGGAGAGGGAAGGCATTAGATTGTAGTAGAGTCTGGGCTCAGTCTCTATGATAAATGCTTTATGAGAAACTCCAAAGGTGAAAAGGGATGTTTCCAGAGTCAAGGACTCCTCTGGGGCCCTTTGAAACACTGCTATCCTTAGCATTGCCTGATGTCCAGGGCTTCGTCGGCTTCTGTTTGCGTCTGAGGGATGACTCGACATCTGCCTTTAACATCAAACAGGCCTGGGGTGCCGGCGATGACATCCACTTGACATCGATCATCAGAGATGCATGATATCTTCACAAAAATCCCAGAGAAGCAAAGCCTGCCATCCTGAAGAAGCAGATAACTCCTAATGCAGAAATTAGTATGGCAATCCAGAAGAAACGACATTTGTAAGGTTCAAAACTCAAACGCACGAAGACCCCATAGAGAGTTCACTGTGACCCTTCTCCCTCTTGCAATGTGACTTCATCGGCTTGGTCCGATAACTCTGCAGAATCCCCATCACTTTAACCTGCCAGAGTTTTTTCAATAGCCCATATGCTCCTCTCCAGAGGTCCAGGAAAGGGCTGCTTTAAAACGTAATGTATGTATTTTTTGCATATGGAGAATACCTCAGTATTTCTCTGCAACCTAGAAAACAGAGCACATTAATCACTGGTTCCTGAAGGCCATGATGGCAATTTTACATTTCCACAGCTAATGTGATGTGTAAGCAAAGGTAGGACAACTAAGGCACTAGACTGACCCTTTTCTTTAAAAAAAAAAAAAAATGGAAGGGTGCGTCTCTCGATTCCCTGATTGTTCCTACAGTCAGGAGCCGATTCCCTTGATAGCAACCCCAAATAATGACACATGGATGTATTCTGTGGGCGGGAAGAATACGCTACTATGATTGGAGTCCAGATCTGGCCCTACTGGACAGATTGGATCATTCTTGCTGTGCTTCATTGAAGGATTTAATTCCCCCAAGATGACGAGAGGTAGCAGGTTGTGAAGGTAGGCTCTGTGTAGTTAACTTTTCTTTTGTCATTTAGATTTTATTCAAGTAATTGCACATGGACATGCCTTTATATAAACAAACTAATACAATGTGTGTAAATGAAAATTCTCATCCTTCGTATACACTTCATCTGTTCTTGTGTGAATAGACCATCAACTAATCACATTATAATGCAAAAACAAAGAAAAGGAACCGAATGAAAAGAACCAACATTGCTTATGTTCTCGATTTAAAACCACGCTGGTGATTAGTGAACGCTAAACAACTCCGCTTATGACGACATAACAATGAAAAGGACATCATATGAGGCCAATGGTGTTCTCTCGGATCATCATTTTGGCTTAGAAAATGTATAAAAGGACCCCATTCTTTGAGAAAGTTCGGCATCTCACCCTTGAGGGCTGCCTCAATCTTGCACATTGCAGCCATGTACCACCATTTCGACCACCATTCTCGTGTATCTGGTACAGTTGGGGTTTTCCAATTTCACACCATATTACCTGTGCCGCTAGCAGGAGGTGGGTTATCCATCTAGGAGTCTTTCCCCCTAATGTGTAGTGCCCTTCCGAATCTTGAATCCCTGAAAAGCACCACCAGCGGCTCCAATGGCAAATCTACACCCTTATCTTTGCGCTAAAACTTCTTTCCAATAAATCTGTTTCAGAATACAGGTCCACCAAATATGTAAAAATGTGCCTGGGGTATGGGTGCATCTCCATCAACATGGGGAATCTCCGTATTCATGTTATGGAGCCTTTCAGGAGTAAGGTACTATGTGCACATTATTTTGCAACTTTTATTTTCTTTCAATTGCACACATCTAGAATTCCCTGCCCTGGTCCAAATATATTATACCATGCAAGCTCATCCAATAGGTTGTTTAAATCTTCTTCCCATTTAGACATGAGTGGGGAGGTTTAAATCTGCTAGCATTGAGAACCTTGTCCAAAGCAGACACCCTACATGCAGGAGGTTCTCCTATGGAAAGTCTTCAAATTGTGCAGTTCCTTTTAGCCTAGTTCGCCATGCTCCTATCCGCTTTGCAATGTCTAAGCTGTAAATAGCCATATCTGTCCACTAAAGACTTGGTTGAGACTCTCCCAGGGGCCATTCACCCAAGAACAGGACAATGGGATGTGTTCATGCTGGTAGAGAGACTCCTAGACCCCCCTTTGATTTGCATATTAAGTAACTTTGGGTCTCACCCTAAGTTACCAGGGGAATCCAGATGTGGAGCCCTTGCTCACTGTTCTCAGAGAGGCACAGCTCCACCTCACTGACCAGACCCAACCATGCTGAGACACCTTTGTGGGGTTGCTGTTGGTACTCTTGGTCAGAGAAGAATTGCATAGCATTTCAGTGCTGGACTTCCCCTGGGCAGGACAAAGACTGATATGCAGGGATATTTCACCTCTGTGAAAGGGACAGTGAGCTAAAGACTTGGTTAAGACTCTCCCAGGGACCATCCACCCAAGAACAGGTCAATGGGCTGTGTTCGTGCTGGTAGAGACTCGTTAGCCTAATCTCGCTAGCCTCCCTTCTATCATCCGTTGAATCTACCGACTCAACGTCCCGGGGGAAATACAGGTATGTACCAAATGTGTGTCAATGGGGATGGGAAAGTAGTCCCTGAATGTTTACGGGCACCTTATCCCAATAGCTCAGCGTGACGCTGGTGGATGGAAGCAACCAAGCCACATTTTGCCTAATTGTGTGCAAGCACAAACCCCATTCATACGAGGCAGCCCCAATTACAAATTGTTCTATATTCACCCAGTGTTTAGGAATCTGTCCTCCATTCCTACTATCTAATAAAGGAGCCAGATGTGCCGCATATAGGTAATCTCGTTATTCAACCACCACTGTCCCTACCTCCCCCCTTTTTGTGACTTGTGCAGTTGGGTGGGCCCCAGAGTCCACACTCTTCTTGCGGAGGGTCTCCTGCGGTCTTGACACCCGTCTTTCCTTGATCTTGCCTGGGACGACTCTGCCATTGGTGTTCCATTCCATCCGGTAATTAAATTTCCTTCTTTGATATCTTCAGAACCTCTATGGCCACATGAAGAGATTTAAACTGATGAACACATACAATTTGAAAAGGATACAAAAAGGATAAACCCCAGCTATATTGAATACTCATGTTTGCTAGCCATTGAGTCACTGGCTTCATCTGCCGGCGCTTTTCAATTGTTCCTTGCGCAAGATCCTGAAACAGCATCAGAGAACTATGCCTAAACATTATGCCTCGTTGTGATCCATTTTATGGAATATTAGTGCCATACATTTCATATAAATGCTCTCTCGTAAGCACATCTGGCCGGAGGTTTTGGTGTTGCTGGAAGTTGGATTAGACTCTATGCGTATCCATCTCTCCCAACGTTTCTTTGAAAAAATCTCGGACATACACCTAGTTCACGGTCCATAACTTCACAAGGAATTCCCCTGATATGAATGTTATTCCTGTGCGATTCTCACTGTCCTCCAGCTTGTCATCGACAGAAGCTCTTTGCATTCCCAACGCCGCCATACTCTGCTCTTATTGGTCATGGGTATTTGCCTGATCACAAAAAGCGCTCTCCAGATCTCCCAGCCTGTGTTCAGCTTGTTGAACATTGTGCCAGTTCCTGAAGGACTTCCTGGACTGTGGTCACCA
This sequence comes from Ambystoma mexicanum, assembly GCF_040938575.1. Classification (NCBI taxonomy): domain Eukaryota; kingdom Metazoa; phylum Chordata; class Amphibia; order Caudata; family Ambystomatidae; genus Ambystoma; species Ambystoma mexicanum. The sequence continues at coordinate 207,864,372 of NC_090934.1, forward strand.
TCTTTCTGAATAGATTTAAATACATTAGCAATGGTGCCCTTGTAGCTGGCTAGGCGGCTAAATCTGGAGTGTTTGATCTATACCAGGTGACCCAGACTAGGCCTGCTTAGGCGGTAGTAACATGTCCTTGATGGTGGCTACTAATCTGTCTTTCACTTTACTTGCTTTCATGTTGGTCGGGTACCTCCTAAATTCTACTAAGCTCTTATAGTGTTGACTCAGCTATAACCCCCACCTGTTCGGCTGTGCAGATGAGGTCAAAATCAGAAATGGGGTGAGTGGGACTTCAGGACCGGTGACCTTTCTAAGTTGAATTCTCCTGGTGGTAGGGATCCCAGCACCACCTGAATTCTGAGCAATCTGTAGCGGCGGGACGGTCTTCTCGCTGCGAGAGCTCCAGTCTCTAATGAAATCCCCTTGGAGACTTGCACTATAAGATACCCGCAAACGTTCCAAATTACATTCCACTAAGTAGTTATGGAGGGGCATGCCAAGGTGAGGTTCTGCTCTATATACCTTCATCAAGGAAGCTGCCAGCCCAGGCTGCCGGGGAATCCCCAGACAGTGCTCACTGAGGTGGGCATACTGCCAGCGGGTCTGTAGTCCATGCCACCAGCTCCTCTAATATGCTGCAGGCTCCCCCCTCCGTCTGGCCCCTGGTTGATCCTGGAACTGTGCTGTGGCAGAACGGTGTGATCCCCAGGTGCTTCCATTATGTGGGGTCCCGCTGGCCCCATGTGCTCTGGCTCGTGGCCCCACCAGACAGGAGAACCACTCACTATTGATCACATGGCTGAGGTAGCAGCGGCTCTCCCTCCCGGGGCTCTGGAAGCCACGCTGTATCACCTCGAGCATCTGGGTGGTTGCAGCCATGAAGTCAATCTAGGACACCCCAAGGTAGTTGCAAGTGCCAACCACTGAGTTGGGTCTGTTGCAGGCTTTGTACCTGTACAGTGCCAGCACCATCAGCCCTTCCCGACCTCTGTGGCCTCCAGTCTCTGTGTAGTTAGCTGCTCGCTCCCATTTTGGTATGTCGTATCTCCCATTCCCAAGATAAATTTAATATTACAAAGCAATACCCGGTTTGCCAGTCTGCAAACTATGCCTGTTGTTGGGACTTCGGACACCGGAGTCAGTTGTTGCGGTGGTCAATAACTCAAAAGAAGTTCCAGTACAGTTACATTATTCAGCAATGCTGTGGAACTCGGAGGTCTTAAGACTTCAGTAGACCGCTGGCCAGACCACGCCACTGGTGTCTAGTTTCTTATTCACTAATCAGTGCCTTTGGGATTTTGCAGATCTTGCTACCAGTGAATATTGACATTGCCTTACCATGTGATGAAGGGCTTCTTGGGCAAGGCAAGTGGGTCTAAAAGACTCTCGCCCATAGATCATTGGCCTCATCTTCCCATGATCATTGTCCTTTGAATCCCACATAGGTGAACACGTTGCAAGGATTAAAACTGAGACGGATAAATGACAATTGGTGAGTATGGAACCAAGGAAGAGATAGCAAATCTTGCTCTTCCTACAGCTATTTACTCAAGAAAGATCCTTATGATTGCCAATCCTCTTCTGGCCAGCAGTACTGGTCTCCTCCTTAGCAGTCAATGGCTCTTTAACAGATGTTTCAGGCAAAATGTGTGGGAGGAAGAATGGTGGTGCCAACAATGGCAGGGAATTGTTTTCTGTGCATACTTTCACAAAGAATTACTGCATTGGAACACTGCCATGCGCACTTTGTGAGCCAGCCCTTATTGGAGTTTTCAGGAACCCTCACATTTACAAACCCACCACCAGGTGGGAATACTCATTGCTAGTCTGTGCAGCACACTTGGCTCTTAAATTGATTCACACAATACAATGGGGAAACTTTACTCACTGCAACAGCTTTTATTTGAAGCTTGTATCGGTTTTGGATTCACATGCCACTTACCCCACCTCCTTGTAGGTTGGTTTGGTATAAAAGACCCCTTTTAATAACCCCCGCTTTGAGTGTTGATAGGGTTACTCGAGGGGTGTTTGTATATCGATATGCTTTAATAGAGTACAGTTTTACTGGGTGTGTTGCTAAATATATATTTGTATTGCGTTTATGGTTTACACGTAAACCTTAAACATCACCAGAACAATACATCAAGTAGTAGCACAATTACAAAATCATGTTCCTTCCATTTTAAAACTTTGAAATGTCCCATAAAATTACACCTTTAACTACTCAAAAAAATAGGTAACGCCAAATAGCCCCCTTTTTTTTTACATCAAGTAAATCCTATAGATATGCTAGAGTGCCAAAATCAGTTCAATAGAATTTCCATCAAAAATCTTTCCTACAAAGACTTGCTCAATATAAAGGCTGTTATTCACAAAACAACCAATATTCTCAGATTGTTCAGTGTGCAAGACAATGAAAATAAAGTGCTTTAAGTTTTCAATTTCCGCCAAACAATCTACATTATTTGTCACTTTATTTTGGTTACCCCACCTTAGATTCTCTTGTTTCTAACCAGTTGAAGCAGAAACGCATAAACAGCTCTTAATTGCGGCAAGGGAAACCGAATCTGGTAGAGGGGCCCAGACCCTAGTTTATGCTAGGTCAGACTCACGTTTAATTTTTTTATTCATTGACTGGTCTCTCACCAGTCTAATTGCCACAACCTTTTTTCAATGTACTCTGTAGTAATGTGTTTGGGTACAGTGGGTGACATCACAGGTTCTATGTGTAGAAAGTTGGTGTGCTCGGATTCTGAATGTTACTGTTGGGGCAGTTGATGTAGCTGCCTGGATGGTTGTTCACTGTACTTATGTTCCTGCCTTCCCACCTGTGTACCTGTGAAACACGTAGTGTGTAGCAGACCGATGGGCATTAAAGCATAACAGTACATACCTTACAAGTAGTCCTGTTATTTCACTGGCGACGAGGATTCCAAGGCGAAGGTCAGGAGGTGTTGAGGGGTGTGCAACAAGAGGTGAACACTGCTCCAACAAGATCTGAACACAGAGGGTCAGAGCAAGAGCTGTGTTCCTGTGCTCCGACTCCTGAGTTTCTTCCAGGCATTCGGGCATTGGGATGCCCACTGCAGCAGTAAAGTAAGGGTCCATAGTGGACCAGCTGAGGCAGAGATAGCCTGCGCAGCACCAGCGTGCTGTTTGTCCAGAGGGGCTGGCGCAGGACAAGTGTCGGCAGAGTGCCAGCCTTGTGTTGTGTTTCCCTTTCATTAAAATACATCACGCCGATACTTTGGGATGTATAATTCGGGTTTAATCATAGGAGCCCCCAGGAGGCCAGCGTCTTCACAGCAACATCTTCGTGTATGGTTCCATCAACATTCTGGAACGATACACGAAGATGTTGTCATAGTTACACTTCAGATTGTAATCATAAACAGCAACTCTATAGGCATGCCTCTGTAGGCATGTATTAACATAATATCCTCACATCTCCCCTTGAAATTTTTTTTCTTTTTTTTTTATATGCAAATATCACTCAATATATTTGTAATATCTTCCGTTCGCATCGAATTGTCCCTTTGATGTCAGCAGACTACTATTTTATGCGGGAACTTGCACGACCTGTTGCTACCTTCACAACACGTAATCTCACTTATCCGTCGTATTGTCCGTGTGGCACCCAAGATGGCGGCACGCACAGCACGTACGAGGGTCCTTTACTCTAACGCCAACGGCGGTTGGCCCTGCTCACACGGACACAGTATGGTGCCGGCAGTAAGCTCTGTTATATCTATAAGTAGTGAAACATCCTTCGTTCACTGTGCTGCTCACCTATCTTGTATGGCTATCTCTTTCCTTCGTAGCGCGTTTTGTTTTCCTTTTTATCCTCGAACAGTCTACTATTACGGAGCGTTAATTCAATCGCTCATCACTGCGCCTGGGAGCTCTATCCACGTAACCAACTCCTCGTCGCCAATTGTTTCCCTTTCATTAAAATACATCACGCTGATACTTTGGGATGTATAATTCGGGTTTAATCATAGGAGCCCCCAGGAGGCCAGCGTCTTCACAGCAACATCTTCGTGTACGGTTCCATCAACATTCTGGAACGATACACGAAGATATTGTAATAGTTACATTTAAGATTCTAATCATAAACAGCAACTCTATAGGCATGCCTCTGTAGGCATGTATTAACATAACAATATCCTCACACCTTGGCCCCCTCTCCGTCCCCCATGGTATCTTCGTGCAGAGAGGGCAGGGGTAATGGGGGCCGGCCAGAGTGAACGATGAACAAAGGTTGAGCGCATGCTCCATTGGGGGTAGCCCATTGGAGATGGACATCGGGCCATCCCCGTACAAACAGCATGTGATGTGTGCAGTTTGGAGCAGCTCGGGCTGGGTCGGGCTGGCACCTGAGGAAAAGCCAAATGTGATCTCAGTTGGCAGCGTACAAGGCGTGGTAAAGGATGCCTGGTCTCCTCTCCAGAGTGCCACCCAAGAGGCAATGATGACATCAGGCAAATGAAGACCCTGCGTAGTATGCATCAGGGCATTTGTGTGCATGCGCCGATGTCGCACGCACGTCTTGTTGCCCGTGACAAGAGTTCTTTTCGAGAGAGCGAGAGAAAGAGAGAGAGAGACTGACTGACTGACTATTTGACACAATGCAGTGTCAGAGTGGAGGTGAGGGCAGCGTTGTAGGTCGGAGTAGCGATAATTCTTCGATCAGGAAGCATATGGATTTTCACATGGCCAGGAGTTTTAATGGACCTAGGACTGAGGTTGGCTAATTGGTAGTGGGTAAATGTGTTGGGCCAGTACCTTTTTAAATGGTGAGCGTGTTTGTGTTGTGGCACAGGTGTAGAGGGTTAGGCTGTTTCCCGTGATGGTTGTGTCCTGAGGCCGTTGTTTGTGCTCCTGTTGAGCGTGTTTGTGTTGTGGCCTCACCCCTTTAGATTTCCTTAGGGTACTTTAAAATGGTGTTCATTAGTGCTTTTAAATGACATTGCATAGTAATTTTTGTGCTGGAGAAATTATGGCACAGTTCATTTTAACTTGAGGTGCATCAGGAGTTTGCACTTGAAGTTGGGAACAACTTCGTTTTCCAGGTATAACAGAAGAGAGTACTTTTTGTGGTGCAGTGTATTAGGAGGAACAATTCCAATTTCTGGTGAAATGAAAACAAAACGTTTTGGTTTTTTTTCCATGTGCAAGCAAGCAGAGAATTTTGCGTTGTGTAGTGCTTTCGGAGTGGTATTGGGACGAATTCACGTTCCAGAGGTGCAAGCAAAAGTTTGTTTGCAGAATTACAGTCCAAGTACATTATGTGCTGCTTTGGGGTTTTGGTTCCTTCCAACAGGCCAACAGCAGGGGCGGACTGGCATATCTGCCACCGGCATGCTCTAAATAGACTTGGATGGCCCTGGGGCCGGTTTTATAAGCCACATTAATATCCATGGATCTGGGCTGGATTTTTGGAACTGAAGTACTTGTTACGTTGCCTCACACAGCCTGCCACCAGCTGGCTACACAGTGGCAAACAAATGTATTTAAGATTTGTATGCACACCGTGTCAGTCGAAGATCAAAGAAAAGTTAACAGTAAATGTTGACTTTGCTTTGCAACAATAGCATCATCGTGGGGCTGCCAGTGCCCCAGCCATCGACTGGCTTAGCAGGCAGGCAGCTTCATGTTCTCTTCAAGAACACCAACAATTCCTGTTGTGGCGGGTGGACTCTACATCAAATTTGCTTTTACCTACACTGGGTGCGGGGGCAGGGCGGGGCTGACTCTTGAGCCTTGCCCTCTCTGGGCAGGATCATGGGGCCTGTTGGTATGTAGCAGGCTGGCAGTGGCAGCCAATCATGCCCAAGACGCGTGGGCCGTCATGCGCATTGGTGTTGCCGAGTGCCACTCCCAGCACAATGCGCAGATATTCGAAAGTAAGTGTTGATGACAGAAGAGGGAGCAGGCCTCAAGCAAAGCACATCCGACAAGTACGAGGGGCCTATTTGAGCTACCTGGCCCAGCCTTAAACTGCAATGGAGAGTCTCTGGAGACAGAATTTTTGCACGTGTGTTAGGCGGAAACCTGTGCAGTTCCCTCTGGGACCACTGCAAAAGATTTAGGACTACAGGTGTTTGGCAGTAAACCCACTTGGTAGCAGTCTGTACCATACAGATTCACTGTTGGTAGCTGTGGCTGATCAGTCAGACTTCTCTCAAGAAGAGTTAAGCAGTATGTGGAGTATACAAGATAGGGCAATTCTTCACAGTAAGACAAGCAAACACGCAACGAGGCTCAGTGTAAAGATACTAAGGTATTTATTTATAACGAAACATCTATCAAAAACACTATGGCACTATCACGGCAAACAAATCAAACACAAATACTCTACGAAGAAGAAACGATCAATCCCCCTAGCAATATTTCGACAAGTCTAGGTTTTACCGGCACCGCTTATTTACAGACAGAGGTGTATGCCTCAACCTAGATAGCACTCTAATATTAGTTAGGACGGGAGAGAAAAATAGGCAGGTTACGAAATCAACACAGTTCAATACTTCACGGGAAAAATGCAACGCAAGAAGGCAAGAACCACAATAGATCATAAAGTTCAGAGGCCAGGCCCACTCGGAGAGAGGCAAGGCGATCTGTCCCAAAAGTCTCTAGTGGAAATGCGTTTGAGTCTTTGTAGCAAATTGTTATCGGCAGATTGAACCAGTTCAGAACAACAGGTGAGAAAGCTTGGAGGCGACCCAACGGAAAGCAGAGGATTAAGACACCTCACTCGAACCGATCGAAAGGGAAGCCAGGCGGACACGGTACCTTGTTGTGGAGGGCAGCTCCGGCGGGGGCAGTTGTTCCTGGTGGTGGATGCATGTCGGGTCTTTGCCAAGAGTAGAGATTTTCTCGTCGTCGTCGAAGAAAAGTGAAGTCCGGTGCACCACCAGGGAAGAGACCAGCCGCGTAGTGCTCCGTCACAAGGCACCACCTTTTGGTCGCAGTACAGGGGTAGTGGCTATCCGGTTGCCGAGGTGCTCTGCACGGGCAATTCGACCACTGCGTCCTGAGATGAATAAAAAGCAAAGGGGACTGGTTGTTCCCACCAGTCAGGGGAAAAGACTCTCCGGCAGGGAGATCTCCTCTGTCGTCGGGAAGTGGTGAGTCGGTTCCGCAGGGCTCCACCGGAGGTGTCGTCGTGCAGTTCGGCTCAGCGTTACCCTCGTCGGATTCTTAGGTCCTGTGGCAACTTCTGAAGATCCAGTCCCAAAAGCCCTGCTTTTATGCAGAAAACCCCCATTCATTCAGCCTAGCTGTCAATCAACACAGTCTAAGTGGTGAGCGGGGCGGCTCACCACTTGGGCCAATCACTCCAGAGTGCAACCGGAGTTGGCAAGGCAACTCGGTCCAGGGTGCCTAAACCCCCTCCCACACCCCTGTGGTAACCCAGACAGAATGGCACCACTTTGGAGGGTCTCTGTACAGAGCCCGCCAAAAGTCGAACAAAGGGCTCAACCTTTGGTTTAGGAGTCACAGAGACGAACACAGACGCCATTTTACAAAACCGAGTTCTGGCAGAAAATACCATCCGATAAACTTATTTAAGATAAGTAGACCGGTGGTACGTTAGAGATTAACGAGAAAAAGTATCAATCTCCAACAATGGGACGAATCCCATAGGGTTATGTTCGGGATCGAACATAACAAGTAGTTTCCACTGCCACCAGCCAAAACTCGACGAGGGGGGACGGGACAGTGCCCCCTCGAGTAACAGATCCAGGAGTAATCGAATTACCCCTACTAGTACGTCCACAATAAGATGGTTTGTACTAGTTCTGTTAGTAAATTTAGGTCTAGTAAAGCCAATGGTGACTTTACATGCCCGGGGAGACAGTAGTCAGTCCCCGGGTATGGAGTCTATGGTGGGGTGTCCGCTAGGACGCCCCAGTGTTACGGCACGTAGGGTGCGGTGTAACACACATAGAAAAACATACGAGACCCTATGGAGTAAAAGACCCCATAACCCATAGAACACATTGACATTCAAAGGAATTACACACATACATGTCCAAGAGCGGGAGGAAAAGAGTCCCACTCTTGGCAGGATGGAAAAAAAACAAACTCCAGAAATCCAGCAAAGTTGCTGGGGGACTCACTAGGTTAGGAAATTCAGCTTAAACAGAGAATTCTCCCTAACAACGTGGGTTACACACTGTAAGTAATAAAAATAAAATCGAATGGGCCAGTGGGGGTTGGGAGTCTAAGAGGCAGTCACTCTGAACGAGAACAGTCAAGTGATGTGTTTGTAATTAATTGTTACTTTCTCTGTTAGTTGGGAAAGGGCCAGAGCACTGCCACTCAGTAAGGGTGTGTCACGGCCGTGCAATCGTGTCAACATGACTAACACAAACCACAAGGGGATGTTTGAGTACAGACAAAAACAAATATGAAAAATAAAATCACATTTCCAATCAGACTAAACAAGTGTCTTTTTAATGAAGATCGTAACACCTGTTGCAGGCAGCCGCATCCCTCCCATCCATGGCATATGCTGGTGGGAGCATGAGATGATGTAATGCTGTTCCTGGCGCTGTATCCGGAGCTGGTGCAAAAGGGAGCTATTTTGTTGTCTGCGTGGGTCATTGCTTGCACCACCTGGCTCAGTGTGGGCTAGACAGCGGTGGAGGGCCGGCCTTTGTAGTAGTCCTAGTCCTTACAAAAGTGCACCATGGGAGAGGGGGGACACTGAATCCTAAAATTATCTGTTTTTGTGAACATAAATGTGCACGTGCAGGATTGCCAACTTAGAAGAATGCCAGAACACGCTTCTAGTGTGTTCTGCCAACATGGAAGAGCTTCCTTGGACAGACCGGGTGCAGGGAAAGGTGGTCGTATCCTGGTGGCGCATGCATGGCCTAGGTATCCTGGTTGATGTGAAGTTTTCGGAAATAGTATTTGTGCAGTCTTTCATTCTACTAATTGAAGCATCTACCTGCTCCAAATTCCCATTCCCCTTTTACCTTTATCTTCCTGTCTCAACCCTCCATATTCTATCAAGCCTGGCCCGAAGTATTCAATGGAATCCGATTTCTCATAATGTGGGCCCAGGGATGTTGGGGACCAGGCTGTCCATGTTGCTAGTCTGTGCATATGGTGTTTATGGTGCAGCTCAGTTGGTTTGTTGGAGGCAGCCCCACTGATGCTCGCTAGTGGGCACTGGGTTTCTGGTCGCAAGTCCGAAGCAGTCTGCGCTTTTCTATCCATTAGCCCAGGCCGGGGCTCTCACTACTTTGGGGTGCTACTCGGTGGGAGGGCTCCACAAATGGAGGAGGTCCGACTATAGGTTAGGTGAATCAGGCGGGGACTGGTTCTGAAGTGGTTATCTGCTGTGGCAAAGTCGGGACAGAGTTACCAAATGTGCAGCCTAATGTATAAAACATTAATGCGAAAGAGATGTTTACGCTGCTGTCAAAGGTGCTAAGCTCCTGTCGATGCTGCTTTGTGTTAACGGCATTTTAATGTGCTGGTGTTCTGTGGTGGAAACACTCAGTGCTGCACAGTGGTGAAGGCATTTGATGCTACTCCGTGTGTCAGTGTTAAAAAAGCAAGGTGAAGGCAGTTAATTGTAAAGGTTTAAATTGGATGGGCCTGGGAGGGAGTGGTGGTACAGTATTTAGGTGTCTCCAGTTTCACAATAAATATGTGCTGTAAATTCTGTTTCGACCTGGGATGTCCTGGGTCTGTTATCGTACCTGCTGGCTCCTTCATGTAGTGAGATTGTGTGTCACACATCAGGTCATGATCGAGCCTCTCTGAAAGATCTCCAAGACTGAAAACAAACTGTATCCACACCACATATCTTGTTTTAACCCATGAGTGAAAAGTTCTTACTTTTCTAAATGTCTGAAATTCGACATGAACAAATCGCTAGACGCCAGGACAAAAATTCAACATTTTAGTTCACAGAAATGGAAATTTCCCTTAAACTGTAGTAAATATTGCTGCATTTGTGTTTTGTGCATGCCCGTTGACTAGGAGTGTCCAATGCACAGTGCTTCTTGTAAAAGCTGATTTCCTAAGTTCCACTGTACAATTATAGGACAAAGTCAATTTTACTTCTGCATTAGGTATAAAGTGTGGCAAGTACAAGTGTGCACTATAATTTGTCATAATGTGGTCCTTTCGCTTTGATTCCAAACTGTTGGCTTTGGAGCCTAGTGTTGGACCTTGCTTCCAAACCTTTCAGCATGCGGCCGTTGCATTCTGCAAGCCCTAGGATTGTATTACAGAATGTACTATATATCCAGAATATGGGGATTAAGGCAATCAGCAAAACTAATTTCATTTTTTTAAACTATTTCCCAGAATGCCTTGCACAGTGCTTCCTCCTTACCTTTGCAGGTCAAGGGTGGGGTGAAATAAAACATTTGTGCTGGCAGACGGTTGCATTTGCTGATACCTGAGGCATATGATCATTATCTCTTAAAAGCTCCGTTTTGTTAATTCCAACATTGGTCACGGTCTCTGGCATCTAAACGATTGTCCTTATTCCAAACAGCCTGCTTTAATATATATTAGGTGTATGATTGAATGTACAGATCCTACCTTTTATTGGACCTGTGCACTTGCACAGCTGAACCCCAATACACAGAATGATACAAAACCATGTTTTCTGTGCTTCCCTGTGCATTGGGAGTTTTGTTACCAGCCCCTCAGTATGGGACCTCTCAGAGGTTGTGTATGGTTCAGATTCAGTGGCTGTATTGAGGACCCTTTCTGAAGTTGCATGTAGGCGTCTTTTCTTGTTTTCTTGGGCCATTTGTGTGCCTGGTAGGGAGCCCAAGGGACATAATGTTTATTGCACCATGTTTCCTTTGAATACGTGTTTCCTGGTGTAGGGCATGATTGCTCAGAATTATTAACAGAAAACAGGAAGTTGTGGAAAGTGAGAGCTTCTCACTTCAGTAAAGTTTAAATCTAGCAATCTAAAGCCAGGTTATCGCTTGTGGCAGTTCTGCTGTGCCATACTGTTATGAGCATCACGCTGTGATCTGAGGAACGGGTTTCCTAATTTTCTAGGCAGCAATCGCACCTCGATAGTTTAGGTGCATTCCCCTGATTTAACAAGAGATGGTTCTCAGCCTGTAGAATTGGGACGGTGGCATCTGTAGTGTGGCATTGCTTTATATTCGGGATTGTCTGAGCGGCATGAGGTGTGTGGTGGCACCATGGTTGTGGTGAATTGTGGCATTGAGTCGGAGCTGAAACTGCATGTTTGCGGACATCACCCTTTCTTGGAACCTTACCCGCAGGACTAGACAACACATAGCATTGCAAATCCTGGCCCCTAATCCAATGAGATCTATACCTAGACGGACCCAGATGTGGGGTTCATGCATGCTTAGATTAAATGCTTCTGTCTGAACATGGATTTATGTTTCCACGTAATGTCCCCACAAAAATGTCTCCTGACAAAAAGGTTGCCGTTTATTGCGGAGACATTGCATTAAACATGCGGGGGACACCCCTCCCCCCACCAACCCCTGATTCTTTTTTATTTTGCAAAGGGAACGGGGGACAGTCCCGCAGCCCGTCCCCATACATAATGTCACCATATATAATGTTGCCAATGGCTTTTCCCTGCAACATTGTGTATGGGGACATTATTACCTGATACCAGATTTATCGCACTCATGCTGTCTTGACGAAGGGCTTGATGATGCAGCTGCCCTTTGGTATCAGCTGTGATTCAAGAATGCTTCAGAGTCCATCATTGCACTGCACTGTAGTGCACCCTAGCCTGTTGAGCCATGCACAATAATTGATCTTCAACTGCTATTTTCCAATATAACAATGGGGTAGGAATTCGAAAGTGAGGAAGGAAAGAAGGAGGAATTTTGGAAGAGACAAAAACAAGGAGGGTAGAAGGATGGGGGAAGTTAAGAGGAAAGATTGTAGGGAGAGGGGAAGGAAACCATATGAGGGGGGAAGGAAAGGAGGAGGGAAAAGATGCCCAGGAAGAAAGGGGCAGAAATGGAAGGGGAAGCAAGAAAAAAGGAAGGAACAAAAGAAAAAGAAAATCGAGGAACAGAGGGAGGGATAAGGAAGTGATTGATGTTGGGAAGGAAGAGGAAAGGAACGGCTTGCTCCTAGCTTACTCCAGTAATATAGACCAGCAGGTTCGAGCGCTCGCTGGCGCTGCTGCGATCTATGCATGATCTGCAGGTAGCAGGTTCAAATCCTGGCAAGGCCAACTCAGACTTTCATTAATCGGTGGTTGATAAGTGAGTACCAACTACTTCGGTTGGGAATGATTGTATGTAAATAAGTGCTATGTACAGTGCTTTTGCAAACGCGCTATTTAAATAGCAAATCATGATCAAATGCCGGGGCCATGGTATCACTCGTTTTCTCAAGTGTTTACACAAAACTTTACATGCAACAAACACCATTAACCCTCCATAAGTAGCATTTTCTGTAAAGTTGTGAATTGACCTGATTCATGGATGAGGGTTTGAGGGCCACTTTTGTAGGTGAGGACCACTTTTTTGGAGCGGTCAGGCCCATTTCTTGTCCCAGTCCGACCCTGGCCAACAGAGCGGTTTTAGAGTTTTTTTATTGCAATGTTGCAAGTTCCGTTTTCAGTGGATTTTGCCGTTGAGATTGTAAAATAAGTTTTCACATGGGAAATTTTGGTCATGTGGGTTCTGTTTGCAATTGAATTGGGGCTCTACTTATTGGTTTGTATGTTGGTCTTGAATTGGAGTGGGTGTTACGATCGAATGTTTTGTGTTAACAAACATTACCTTGCTATGCAGGGTTAGCAGAGTTATTGATTTGTCCTTGGTGATAAGGGATTTTGAAGTCTGGTTGGTGAAAGGGTTTGGATGACACCTTTTGGTGTTTTCTTAGAAGGGACCGTTCATAGCTAGGGTTATCTTACAGGATTTGGAATTCCCTGATGGGGAATAGTGTGTGGCTTGGGTGAGCATCCTAGTTTGTGGATCTTGACCTTTTGTGTTTCTTTATAAGGGATAGTGCGCATAGCTATGTTTAGCTTTCACATTGGTGTTCCATGATGAGGGTCGGAGCATCCAATGTTTTGGATTTGTGACCCCATTGGTGGTCCTGATAATTCAGTTTGCGGCTAGGGTTAGTTAGCCAGTTTTTGTACTTGTGGCGTGCGTAGTTCATGGTGGTGTTTGCCAAGGCACTTTCTGCTTATTAGAGTGTTAAATGGTGAGGTTAAATGTGTTCAGTGAGGTGTTTGGTGTTGAGTGTTGGATTCCGGATTAGGTTTACTGTAGTCGGTGAGGGTTGGTATAGTGAGTTGAGTTCATTTTTAGCATGTTGGAGTGTCGGTCTGGATGGTTTGGGGTGCCCTCCCGCAGGAATGTTTGCTGGTAGTTTACTCGCAGTTGGGCCGTTAGTGCTCAGCTGTGGTGGTCCTGAGGCATTGAGGGGCAGCACAGGGCATAAGGAGCTTGTGCATTGGTGGCAGTGGTCGTTTGGTTTGTTATATTACAGACATGGTTGTGCTTGGGTGTGGCAGGCCAGAGGTTTTGAGGGGCAGCTCGGAACAGGCAGTGGTGCTGTCTTGTTATTTTTGGTCTTCGTTGGTTCTTCCTGTCTTAGTGACTCAATATGAGGAGCATTGGTGTCCTTGTTCCACGTCAGTGGGTCCATTGTTCTTTTTTTCCTCATTGGTGCGGTATGAATGGAGTGTGGTTAACAGTTATGCTAGTTTAAGATTTGAGGGTCTACCTGGTGTGTTGCGGTACTACTGGTGGTTTTGTTTGGGGTGAACATTTTCGTGTACAACGATTGTATAAACGTTTTCTGGCATTTTGTGGTCTGGAGTTGGTCAGTGTAGGAGTTACCTGTATTTTCCTATTTGTATTTTCACTCCGGTGTTCCTTCGTTTGTTGGCCACTTTGGGGGAAGGCTGAAGTGTGTGGTGTTTTGATATGGGTGTTCTCATTGTGGGTCATCTGCTTTCATTATTCCTTAGTATTGGTGTGTGTAACGGAGGGGGAAGTGGGTGACATCAAGGGTTTTATGTGTAGAACGTTGGTGTGCTCAGGTTTTGATTGTTACTGTTGGGGCAGTTGATGTGAGTGCAGCTGCCTGGATGGGTGTGGGGGGACCAGTGTTCACCATACTTTTTGTTTCCTATCTTGTGTTTCTACCTTCCCACCTGCGTACCTGCGAGCCTGGGGTATGTAGCAGACCGATGGACATTAAAGCATAACTACTTGTAAGACAAGTACAGGTCTGTTATTCCATACACGTTTTCTGCACCCTCCATCAAAGAGAATCCCCTTTGCGTTCTGCTTCACATTTCTTGACAAACTCATTCTTTGCCCCTTGGGCCTCGGGACCAAAAGCTTCATAAAGGTAATTTTGGGGGGGCAACGTAGTTTTATTGCATACTGGCCATCTTCTCCACAGCAGCCTAGCATTAAGTGAGACACAGGTGGGCCCTAGGAGTTTTGGGGCAAAGTAATTGTGGGCCCCTTCATTTGCATATATCACAGGAAGTGACATTGCAGGAAGTGACATCACTTCAACCTGAACTCGGAAGGATGAAACTTGAGGGGATTGGAACTAGAGGCCAGCAGATTAAACCTAGATCTCAGCAGTACACACATTAACCCAATGGCTATCATTGCTGCATTTATAATGATTTATGGCACGCAGAGTAGAAAAGGTACTTTGTCTACCTGGCCCTGTACCCCAACACACAGACCCAGACACTTGCTTTTTTATGGAAGACTCTGTGCTATACAATATTCAATAACATAGCATAACAGGGCATAGCAAAGAGTTTCACTCATGTTACTGTGGGGCAGTACTCTGGATAGCCCATGCCACTTTGGTGACTGGCAGCAAAATGAGAACACCGTTAATGATGGCTCTGCTGAGGCCAGTCCGCCCCCGGATTACACACTGGTTAAACCGTGAAGCTGGGTTTTTAACCCATCCACAGTTTAACCACGTGAACACATACCTTCCAAGCTCCACTTGGCACAAATATTTGGATTTTGATCTACAACAATGTCTTGTAGAGCAGAGCTCCAAGTTTTCCATTGCTATACACAAGAATGCCACCCCATCCTGATTTACCCTGAAATTCTGGGACTTTGTTTTCCTAAATTTGAAACCGCAGTGAAAAAAAGAACCGGTCCCAGAATAAAATGGAAATAAAAACAGGAACTTCATGGCCTCCTCACACGTGGCCCTGGGAAACTTCCGAGCGCACATCATTTACTTATAAAAATGCACCTAGTAAAGCAACATTGCAATAAATTAATCCTTAGAGGGACGTGTTAAAGCAAAAGACTATTGCTGTGTTTTCCACATCCTGAATGTAAAGCTAGAAGGCCCACAATGCAAAATATTACAAGCATGAAAACATTATTTTTTTAATTATTTTTTTAAACCACCACTTGGGTGAACGTTACTTTTATGACAAACCTCCAGTAGGCTGTTATGCAAGATGCTAACAGCGTTTGCCATTTGTCTATTAAACGGTCCCTTAAAAAAAAATGTATTTTTTTTAACATGTCCGACATCCTGGCAAATATTTAAAAGGGGCGCTTTATTTTAAGTAATTACCTTCTTGCTAAGGTAATGAGCCCATCCATGTCAAATAAAGGGTGTGCTGGATAAGAGAAAGCCACAGGCAGCCCAGTCCTGGACGCTGCGTGTGGCCTTGCATAAGAATGGCAAGCGGCCTGGGCTTTGAAAACGCAGAGACTGGAATGGAGAACCTTCTTGGCTTCTTTCACAATATAAACTCACATCTTTGATGTGCCTTTTATATTGTGCAAGAAGCGAGGCCTGGCCTTGAAGAGTCATGTGGCCCCTCATGGCTGATTCCCACTCTGGCTACAGTGCTGGAGATTCTCAGAGGCTGACCCTCTTTCTCCAGCAGAGTAAGAGGGTATGCCTCTGCGCAGGCCAAGTGCAGCTGCACTTGCCTAGCACTAACCCTGGTCGACTAAACCCAACTCAAAACGTATCACCACCATCAGAGTACTTTTGGGTGTAGCTAATAAAAATTTCCAAATCATCGCCTTAATCAAGGTTATATTTAAATTGAAAAGGGCTTGCTATGTTTCCACTACATATAATAAAACCCGCTTTTTTTTAGTGCTTAATTGTTGCACTTTTGTTTTTAATAAAGAATTAGCAATTTTTAATTGTGCCTTAGCACGATTGTAAAGCTCAGGTATTGTAGCTCCTCCACTCTTTCCAATTAAGTTATGCAGGCACCAATTTAGTTTATTTTTTGTTAGCTATGCAATATGTTTTGTGTTTTTGCGTTTATAACTATCTTGAAGGCTTTCAACAAACTACTAAAACGATGTCCTCCGCGTCGGATAACCAAAATATTTTAAACCCAAGCATTTTAGGGGAAATGAATGCTGACCATGCTAGTTTGTCACCAAAATCAGATGTGTATAAATTAAAAAGAGGGGCCAAATTGCACCCCTCGCAACCCCACGTTATTGTTGGTTCTCGTATGCCGACCATTGTATGCTGTTTGACGCTGCCGGCATTGGCCTGCACAGGCTGTGTTGGGGGACTATGCAACAGCGAATGATTTGCTATAAATCCCATGAAAACAAGTTATGCAGTTTTCCCTTTCCAATAGGAATCGGCGTTTGACATGGCAGGTTAACAGTGAACGATTAAGGGTAGATAGCTTGATGTATCTGGGTTTTCGGATTTTGAATATGCCTATAAAACACAAACTGTGAAAGTTGCTGCATAGCAAGGCAATTCTCTTAGGCAACAATTAAGGATAATAAACACTAAATTTGTAAAGTTTTCGGTAATCCCTTTAATCCAGTAATGAGGGTAAAATGGTACCAAAACTGCGGTAGGGTGTGGAGTAAATACCACCCTTTGGCCTTGAAAGCTTGTGGAAGTTGGAGGCTCGTATTTGGCGGCGCGCCCTTGGACTACCAAACTTCAATTCATGTGCATTTATTAGGTACGAGCTGGGCCTAAAGTCTTTGGCAGCAAGAGTGAAATGGAAGATCTTGTCATTGGTGGCAAAGGTTGCGATTGCCCCAGAGAAATCTCTATATGCAGTTTAATGCTCTGATGGAGACGTGAGGGGAAAGTGCTTCCAATGATTTGATGGATTCCTCCCATATCTTACAAGGGATTGTTTTTTCTTTACGAGATTTAACTAATCCTGGAAATGTTAAATTGGCGTTATGCAGGGCTGATTGGAGCCAAACCATGGAGGAGATGCATGGTCTGCAATCTTTGAAATGCTACAAATTGTAGCATAGAAAGTTCGGTGTGCTTGCTTCGTACTTGGCTCTTTTCCCTAATCCATTTGCGCGTAGCATTTTTAGATTTCGTGCAAATATTCCACTAACAAGAGTGCTTCTGGCAAATTGATTCCCGGGGATAGCTGCTACAATGTCCTGCCCTTTTATTTTATTGGATGGTTCATTTTAGGCTGTTTGTTCATAATGTCTCTTATGTGGATGTGGATTGGGATTGCTTATGTAAGAGAATTGTGGGGCTGTGGACTACCTCAAACAGTTTGACGGTTTGGGGCTTTATAAGTAACTTGCAAGCATACACACTTTGAAGAAAGATTCTGTTGAGGTTCTTATTATGCAATTTTGTAGATCTGATAAATGTATAAAGGTGTAAATAATGGTTATAATAGTTGGATCAGTTTTATTGATAAGAGGTCATCATTTTAAGATTACACATAGGGTTTTGGCATGCATGTTTTACATTGTTGTATTTTGTGTTGAGTTTTGGCACTTGTGTTTATTTTGTTGTATTTTTACTGCTGCCTTGTGTGCGATGTAAATGTCTTGTATGTCATTTCATTGTTTTAAGTAATTTGTGTCTTTGACCTGTTGTAAAGGTTAGTTTTTTTAACCATAGACAATAAAAAGGTTAGATGAACTTGTAAATTTAATCTAATTTTAAGAGTGGTATCGGAATGCAGGAATATCAGTATATTGAGCAGGTGATTAGGAATGTCCCTAGAGTGCAATTTGGCCCAAAAGGTACTTCTATTCACTGTATCAAAAGCAAACGATAAATCTATCATTGCTGCATACATTTGCTGGTGCCCTTTTGTACACAGTGCCGCTGAGTGAGTTACAGGCCTGGGAAACATGAACCCCGAAGTTGACATTCAGGAGGAGTGTGGGGGAAGGAGATATGTCCTATAGTTCCTATGACCTACCCATGCAGACACACTTAGCACAATACTTACAGGAGATTAGCACTGTGGATCACCACTAAATGATGTACTTGGTTAACATTGTTAATCTAAAGCTAATACACGTTGTACAAAAAACGATTACAGTAAATAACCCCTGCTGCTTGCTGTGAGCTCCCTCAAATTCCTCAGCTCTCCCGTACAGCTTACTTTCTTGCCCATTCTATTTTCTCTATGGTTAGCTCTGATTTTCATGCCTTCAGCCTAACCTTTTCATCCTTGTGGTCTGTGCGTCCTGCATGGTTTCAACTTTCCAGTTCAAATCTGGTCTCTGAACCCTGTTTTCTTTTAGGTGATGTTCACTGAGGAAGATGTCAAGTTTTACCTGGCGGAGCTGGCCCTGGGACTGGATCACCTACACAGCCTAGGAATCATTTATCGTGATCTCAAACCAGAGAAGTATGTCTAGGTGGAAGCTGCTTGTCCTCAAGGGTTTGTTTTCCACTCAGTCTCTAGTATAATAGCTTGGCCATTGGTTGTACAATCCACTTGGACTTGTAGTTGTCCACAGTGATGGACTATTGAATATTGCTAAATTTCAGCAGTTTGAAAGGGGCACTGTAGGTTGGCAAAGGGCAAGAGTACAGCTGTGAAGATGTCATCAGGTTTTGTGGTGAACAAAGTTCCTTGTTCCTGCTTGGTTGCTTGCAAGAGTTATTCTAGAGTTAAAGGGGGGAATGTTTTGAAAACCTTGTATTACCGAAGGCATTTTGAGAAACAATAACAGATTAAAAAAAGCTACATGGCCCACAAAATGAGGTTAAAAGTTGGCTCCCGGGAGCTGCCATTTTGATTTACATGGGACCACACATCCTGTTAGAAAATATCAATTCTAGACTCAATTGATCATCAGTGTAGAAAATGTTCTAGAATAAGGGGCAATAACTGCTGTTACCACATATCAGTAGTGGGCTTGACCATAAACAAAATCTTATAATGCTGTTTGGCAATGATTTTTGTCCCTCTTGCAGCTGTTTGTTTTTATTCTTCCCTTTTTATTTGTTTTCCTTTCATTACATCTTTCCTTCCTCCTTGTGTTTTCATTATTTCCTTTGCATTCCATCTTTCCATGCTTCCTACCTTCTCATTTGCTCGAGCCTCCTTTTTTTTTTCTTCATTCTATCTTTCAGTCATCTTTCTTTTCTATCTTTGTATCTCCCATCATTCCTTTTTTCTTTGCTTCCTTTCGATGTGCCTTCTTTCTGTCCCTTGTAAGTCTGTCTCTCCTATTTATACTTTTCTTTTTTTAAATGATGAACACAAGCTCAACCTCGCTCAACTTTCCTACAGAATTTTTCTAGTGGGTGGTACATTGGAAGATCTGACATACCAATTCTTGTTTAATAGCGGTTGACTGCCCTTGCTTCCTGGGATTTAATAACCGAGAAATAGCCCCTCTGCCCATTGTATGAATGGCAGCAGAATCTTTGCACTCCCTTATTCAGGAATAACACAATAGGTGGCAGGTTTTCCTCTGAGGTGAACCCAGTTCAAACTGGAAAAAAAATTCTCTTGGTTATTTATTTAGTTGGCAAAGGAAGAAAAAATAAAAGCACAAATGATAAGAGAGGATGGAAACAAAGGTAGGTGGAATGATGTGAGAATTAATGCAGGAAACAAATTAAAGAAATATGGGCTGAAGGAAGGTATTAAATGAAAGCGACAAGAAGCAAAGGGAGTAAAAAGACTAAATGAGAAGGGAAGGATGATCCGAATGGAAAGATCAAGTGAGAAGGAAAGAAAACTACGAAAGAAAAGAATGAAGGAAAAGAATTATAAACATTAAGAAAAGCTACCCTGAAGAAGGAAAGTAAAGAGAGGAAAAATTATAGAATTTAAGAGACTGAAGGAAAAAGTGTTGCAATACCCTTGCACAATAGCATGTACTACATGTGAATTACTCAATTTGAGGATTGCATCACGGCACTTCAAAATGTTTCCTATAGTCATCAGTTGTATCAGTAGACATAGCCTCTTGTAGGAAGCATCCTGCAGTGATCACTTGAGTTTATTATTGATGCGGTGTAACGGAAGCCCTGGCACCATGCGACCAGTGAGCAAGACTGCAGACCCCATGGATGGCTTATTTATGGAGCTCTTTAAATATGTTTACAAGTTTGTGTGCCTGACTGAAACCTGGATCTCCCCTATTGACACAACGCCTGCCTCCTTATTTCCTTTTATTACAGGATTTATCCATACTCTGCATTACGGTTAGAAGCAGTGCTACAGGCCTTCTGTTGTATTCATCCCTTTCCTTAGTCATTACACCTGTGTTGTCCTTTTTCCATCTGTAGAGAATCACTTGATTCCACTATTAAACAATTTCCTTTGGTGTTTCTAATCTATTGTCTGCCAGGCTTTACTGTTCCTTCAGTGGCGACCAGGTTCTTTGCTTGCTTCTCTTCCTGCTCACTTTGATTGGACAAAATGAGTTCAGTCTGATTTTTCTTTTTCTTCTATCTGCTCCTCTTCTGCCTCATGACATCCCCCTTCTTTCTCCTTGGAGACTTTAACCTCCATCTCTCAACTATCCATGCATAGGCCCCCCCCCTTTTAATCCAATGCCATCATCTTTTGCAATATCCTGTCCCTACCGCACACCTGTCTTCCTTTGATCTCATATTTTCCTCTCCATTCTATTGCCATATTTGTTTTTTTTTCTCCTGATTCTTTCTCCCTCCACCCCCTCAAAACATTGCTCCTACTACTTTTCTCCTCAGACTTGCTCAACATAATCTGTAGTTAATTCAGACTGTTGCCGGTGCACTTCCTTCCTTTTTGGAATTCTCTTGTCTCGCAATTATGGTCGGCCTTCTATCCTTAATTATTTCAACCATGCACACCCCTTTTGTCCTTCTTGCAAGCTTCCTTAATCCTGCTTCACTCCAGACCTACTTTCCCTTCAGGCTTCTCTACACCGTGCTGAGAGGCATGCAAAGAAATCTCAATCCTCTCTGGATCTTCTCTCCACTCTGAAATCAGCATCTGGTTCTACTTTACTTACTGGTAAAAAAGAAAATCAAGATTTCCTAGATCATCTTCCCCTTCTCATCTACATTGCCTTTTTGAACTGCGAAATCGCATTCTATAGTCCCACTCCTGATACTTCCTTATACCTTACAAACATTCCTTTACTTTTTTACTTTACCACAGTTTACTCTCGCTCTTGCGCTCCCCTATTCTATCCGCTTAATGAACCATTCCTTTCTTAATCTACGTTTG
Source organism: Ambystoma mexicanum (assembly GCF_040938575.1). Lineage (NCBI taxonomy): Eukaryota > Metazoa > Chordata > Amphibia > Caudata > Ambystomatidae > Ambystoma > Ambystoma mexicanum. The sequence continues at coordinate 207,885,826 of NC_090934.1, forward strand.
CACCTTCCTCTTTCTCCTCTTCTTTCTGATTTTGACAATCCTGAGCCCCCTACTTCCTCTCCTTTTGACCTCATTCCTTCCCCTTCTATCCAAGGTCTTTCCCTTCTTCCTTATCTGACTTCTTTATTTATTATTTCGCTCTCCTTCTCATGCTTTTTTTCTACTTTCAAACATCTGGCTGTCTTACCCATTCTCATGAAACTCTCACCTGACTATTCTCTTGCTAACTATTGCCGTATTTCTCCCCTTCCTAATTTGCTAGCATTCTCGTATAGATTGTTAAAACCCAGGCTTCTGCTGATCTTTCTCACAATTCCCTTATTTCTCCTTATCAATCGGGCTTTTGTCTTTTTCATTCTTTTGAAACTGCTCTTCTGGGTTTGACTGCGTTCTCTTGTCTTGCCATGAGAAACGATCTATTCTAATTTTACTTGGTCTATCAGTTGTTTTTGTCACTTCTAACCACCCTATCCTTATCTCAGCACTCTTATTCGGGCCTTTCGGGTTCTATTCTTCAGTGGTTTCACTCCTATCTTAATGATTGCTCTTTCAATTTATTTTGGCAGAAAAACATCAGCTTCTTTTCCCTTATATTGCAGTTTGTCCTAAATGCCTGTTCTTTCCTTTTCTCACTCTAGCGTTCTCATATTGCTGCAATAGTCAGTTATGCACTTTCCTGTCCCTTCTATGCATATGACTCTCCGATCTGTTTCATGCTTCCTTATTTCTGATTGTATTCACTCCTTTACTGCCTGCCTGTTATCCATCCAATCCTGGATGCATTCTCACTTTCTCAAGATTAACCTTTCAAAACTGATTGCTCTTCTTTTCCGCCTCTGTTTCTGCTTCCCCTTCTGCCCTCTCCTACAGTTTGTAATCTCAGTGTCATCTTGGACTGCTCACTTTCATTTTCCACACATCTGGCACTGCTCTGTCCTGTCATCTACAACACCACATTATTAGGAAAGCCTGTCCTTTTCTTTACTTCCAATGCACTAAACCTATTTTGGCCCTTGTCCTTTCTCAACTCTATTAGTGCTCTTTTCTTCTTGGGTGTCTTCCTACCTACTCACTCCCTTCCGCTCTGTCTTCAACTCTATTCACACTCTTTTTTCTGCTCGCACTTCTATCTCCCTGTTGCTTCAATCTTTCTTCTGACGTTCCTTTGAATTGAGTCTCTTCATTCACTTTCTCTGCATGGTCTTCAAGTGCGCACGGTCTGGCTCCTCCTGATCTCTAATCTATTGTCTCTTTCCCCACTTGTTCTTTATGCTCTTTCTTATGGCAGTTCTCAAGCCCGACTTTGAGCAATCCATTTTCCACTCCTTCACCCTACTTGCTCTCAAATTAAATACCTACCCCTCTATATGATCTCCTACTTTCCAATCCACTCTTGGCTCATTTACTAATTTGTTTTGCCTTCATTTATTGTACTGCCAGTTATTTCTTCAGCTCTTTGGTGAAAGTGTTATAAATCAATAAATACAAAGTATGTTGGTGTTCTCAATGGTGCCACTGGTAATTCAATGTTTTCAAACACATTATTCCATGAGCTTCTCTTTTTAAGCTCTCTATGCCTCCCTGCTGCCACCCCTCCATATGCCTGAATGATCCCTCATTGTTGCATACAAGTAACTCTGCTCCCACCATCCACCTTCCCCGCTTTGCACTTCTGGTATCCGCTCTGACTGTTCCATTTTGTCTTGCAGTATTCTTCTCGATGAGGAAGGACACATTAAGCTAACAGGTAAATATTCATTTTGTTGCTTTCATTTGCCTATGATGCAACTGCACATCATGCCTTCTCTAGCTACGTTTTGGATACTGTGATCCCGTCCCCCACATTGCCTCTTCCCGTCCCCCACCCTGTACCTCTGGACTATTCTTCCGCATAACTAGCCACACACTCGCCTTGATGCACCCTTTGTTGTAGATTGCTGACCTTGCACCATCTCTTGGAAGTAGCAGTCCTGTAGCACTATCCTGTTCCCTTGGCACTGGCCCTACACTTTTGAAGTTAATGCCTGGCATATCTGCCTTGTGTGCTCGGCCTGTCCTTCAGAAATTGCCACTACTCCTATTCCTTGGGTGCAACCCCTGCCTGTGGAATTGCCTTCCCACTGACGTTTGTTTCGAGTTGTCTGTTCTGTAGGTCCTGGAGTGCCAACCTTTCCTGTAACCCATGTGCCAGATCTGCACCATGTTCACACTTTAGCTTGGCACGTCCTGCATAGTATGCCTGGTTTTGTTTTATGGGCACCACTTTGCCGCATCTTACTACACTTCCTGTTCATATTCCCTAGAGATTGCTTCAACTTTTATGTTGCACCTCTCCTCTATTGTATTTGAGGCTGCTAACTATTGCCCTGGCCCTTAGGTGCCGGGTATCCCTGCTCCGCCTTCTCCTGAACCAACCCCCCTTGAGTTTTTTGCCTTCCTCAAACCTTCAGTATTTTTCAGTTACTTTGAGTGCTGCTCTAATCTCTGGCGCCACCTGTGTCCTGATCTTTCCTTTAGACCCTACACTGTATTGTCGTTTGTGGGTCTTCCTGGGCCAGTTCAATTAGCTTTTCCGGCCTAGCACCCATTGTGTGATCAACTGGCATCCCGATTGTGATTGAATTTTAGATTGTCAGATTCTTGCAATCATTTAGCATTGGCTTTTAGGGATTCACAGGTCTAATCTACTTCTGTTATGCTGGTAATCTATGTCGGTACATGCATAACAATGGTTAAATTAGCTGTAGGCACAGCCTCAGAAGCCCAATCTCCAATTCTAACGGAGTAAGGTTTGGACAACGGCGATCAAGAGCCTTGTGTGCAATAGTTAAAATGCACAAGGGGTTGTCCACAACATCAAGTATCATATGTATGCTTATCGATTAACACATTTGGTATTAAACTATGAATGCTTAAGATAAAACAGTTCTTGAAACTTGTGAATCTTTTTGGAGACTTGTGCCTTGAATAGGCTACCAATCAGTGGTTGGTCTGGAGAGATGGGTGTTCATTTCCAAATTGAAAGGGTGGGTGTTCTTGTTGTACTAGCCTAACCCTTTGTGTACAGGCACCGATGATTCTCTGCGCATTCACATCCTCTGATTTTCTTTTCCTGCCTTTGGTTAATCACATGAGGGAAAGCTGAGAATGAAAACCTGTGTAACGTTTCAATGCCAATAATTCAGACTCCAGACAACTGCCGGACGGCATACAGTATGTACAGCTTGGGGGCTTGTCAGCCCTCTATCAAGAATGCCTACACTACCCCAGACATCTACTTTTATTGGCTGCCCCTGGTAGGAGAAAGCACCTTTTTAGGTTGTGCACAAGCTGCTTTTCGAAGTTCCCCTAGAAGGAAACACACAGGGTTTGCAACCATTGCCTTTCAGGTGACATTGCCAAAGACTAGTGAAAGACTGAGTAAACGGGTGGGCAGCATGGAGAATGAGGCCTCAGATGATGCATCATTTTATTTCACCATGTCCTTGTGGTTTTGCAGTTTTTACTTCACTAATATAAATTCAATTGATTGGGGGGGGGGGGGGAAATCGAACCAAGATACCTCTACATGGGAGGTAAGCGTTCTAGCACTGAGTGATTTCAGCTTTGCATTTGTGAAGGAGGCTGAAGCCTTTCCCCTATAGCTGAATTTTCTCTCTCAATGTTTGCAGCACATCTCGCTGCATGTTGCCGGCTTGACCAGCTCCACTCATCCACAGTGATGGGACGGCCATATCTTCCCATTCAGGTCAGCAACAGCCCCAGGTTGTCACCAGTTTCCCTAGACTCGGCATCTCTACACCCAGCAGCGGGTCGCTAGTAACCAAACTGCCTCTCCTCCAAACTGTGCAGTCAGGCACCCGTTTCCCTCTTCACCACCACAGGGAGTCGGAGGTATGTTGTTTGTGAGTCAAGAAAAACTATAGATTCATCAGTTAATACACAAGACTGGGCAGATTCTCTGGTGGGCCTGGCTATGCTTAAACATTTGACACTGTTCCTTCAGCTCAGCAATTGCCATCTTCAGGTATTTCTCGGTAGTCTTTGCAAAGCAGGCAAGTCTTAAGTTTCACAAGCTTCAGAACGCAAAACATTATGGACCCTGTAATGTTTGTGGATTCTGTTTAGTTGCATGCTACTTCTTCCCCACATGGGAGGTTAAGTATACACGCTTACTGGTTGTTTTGCTTGCGCCATGTTGGAAAATTAATCCACGCGTGGTACATCTAGGGATAGTGTGACAAAAACGAACTTGTTGGTGCGGCGCCCTCTTACTTGGGATGTAAACCTCTTGTAATACTCCAGACCAACCACTAGATCACGGGTCTGCAACCTTTGGTGCTCCAGATATTTTGGGCAACTACCATCGCTCTTGCCAACAGTGATAAAGGGTCCATGGGAGTAGTCATCCAAAATGTGGAGTTCTAGAGGTTGCAGATTTCTGCTCTTAATGACACCCTATGCGAAGCATGTGACTAAACCGATACTTACTCTTTCTGTGGCATGTAACCTCTGATCTATACACGATCACAAGATGGCTGTACAATTGGAACACCAATCGCACCTTAGTTCAAAATGCAGTTATTCGACAATACTTGCACAGCTAAAGTGGGGCGTAGGGGAGTTGTAATATATCGGCCTTAAATAAATGTAAGGCAAACCAACTGGGTAAAACAATCTTACACAGTCCAACCCTTTCATTAAAACTAAAGTTCAACAAGAGTTAAAGGTAAGTAACCATTTTTTAATAATTGGTTGGGGAAGGACTAAAGAGTAATCACATTTCTCCCATAGGAATCAACAGGGCTCAATGCATTAGTTAAGAGTTTAAATTATGACAATTTCAAAGACTGTAGGAAGAAGGCAGCCACCAATGCCCTACTGTTTAAGGCAACCTTAATTCTTATACCCATGTTCAACCACCGACATTAAGACCCGAGTAGCCACATGGTAGGCCTTTTTCACATAATGGATTCCACGGAAAACCGTGAGGCACTGTAAGGGCATGCAGCCCTGCGCCTCAACATAGCCCAGAAGACCAATGATCTTCGGTAAGTATAGGCTGTTGTGAACTGCTCTCACTGTCGGTTGTATCGGGGTCCAGAGACTACAGGTTCAAATGGGGCTTTGACAGCTGGGTCCAGCTGGCCATGTTTCAGAAGCACAAAGGACTTCAGTTACAACAAAGCCCCTCTTTCCAATAGAGAGCAGCATAGCCTCAGTTAGCCTTGAAATGTGTACCTCACTGGCGGCTTCATGGACGCCACATCACACTAGCACACCCAACACTTCCATGAGCTTGTATAGGATAGTCGGTGAGGTGCAGGCAAATAAAACAGTTCTTACAGGCTCAAGTGACTGAGTCACAGTGCAGGCATCCCCTGGTCAATAGAGGAGTATCACATTCCAGATGTTTGCTTTGGCAACCCTTGCCTCAGCAGCTGCTTCCTGGTGTCCCCATGGCACTTATCGAGCTTTGGATTGCCAGTTCCTGTGGTCAACCTCTTGATCTACAAACATGTGAGATGGGGTTGATGCTAACCCAGGTATCTGAGAATCTGCAACATTCAAACTCAGTGACTAGCCAATCATTGATAGCCAGCTCAACCAGTCATGCCCTCACTCTAGCGTGGATGTGGATTATGGTGTCCAGGACTCTGCACAGTCTAAACCAGTTTAAAGTACACAGACCTCTTCCCAAGCTCTGGCCAGGGCCCATGCAGAGTAAGACCATATGGCCATTTCCTTTGCCCAAGAAAAGCGAAGTGCTAAATCGGGGCTTAAACAAGGTTGGACATTTTGGCCAGCAATAGTAAAATGGTTCCTTCACCGTAAGGTAAAACACAGCCGTGCACCCAAAACATATAATAAATGAGATGCCACTCACACCAGTATGTTTGGGCTCCATTGATTAAGGGAACATAGCTATAAAGTGAAAGGAGTCGCAAGTGTTGCCTGCACTACTGTCCATGAAGGAGGTAGTTGTGGTACACAATATATTCCAATATTTCATTGCAGGGGATGGCTGGTTCTCATTGTAATGGTAACCTTCTGGACTAATTGCCCCAAAGCAAAATCGGTTAATCCAGCTAATGAGGTTAAAAAGACCTCCTATGCATTTTGGAGGGTTGTGGGGGGAGGGGGGAGATAGGGCGTGTGGCTGCAATATATTTTCAAATTTGACATTGAGTAAACACCTTTTTTTTTCCCCCTTGGAGTACTTTTTTTTCCAATTTCATTTTCCTGGCTGCAAAATCTTGAAGAGCAGAAAGCAAGCTCTTCAGGAACATTAGTGAGGCATCTGAAGGAAAGCCTGAAGCCCCTGTCATTTTTTGCAAAGTGCAAAAGAAAATTGGTATGCAAATGTACATCTTATTTTTGGAGTCTGCCCACTTTTCTAGGGATAACTTGAAGGCAAGAAAAAAATGTCAGGCTTTTATTTTAATAGCGTTGAGTCCAAGTGGCACTGGGTGCCCTGTCAAGAAGCATATTGAAGGAAAGACCGAATACAGAGTGGGAAAGGCCCAATCTGTTGAGTGGTCAACACCAGAGGATATTGTTCAGGCACTGGCGAGTGTGGCGGCCATTTTGGTAAAGGCACACGTTTCATTGCAGAAATTGACTGATCTCCGTGGGTGGCGAGGAGAGGAAACGCCTGTGCAACACAGGGCTGGCGGGGTCTTGAGAGGAAATTCGTTGAATCTCGTGCTCGGAATTGAAAAACTAATTGCGGCTCAATTTGTAGGAAGGGGCTTGCTGGCACATGCAGAATTACAGCAGCTTACCTTGTAGTGAGATCGGAGGAGGATCTCTCTGGGTTGCTCCTTCATGTAGCCCAACTGTAGAGAGCCTGCAGAACGTCACCTGATGCCTCTTGTAAACTTCAGGAGAAGACAAGGTAAGGCTGGAAGAAACGGGAAGCACAGGTTATGAATGGAGGGCAGCATGGCTCACAACCCAGGATGTCTACCTAGAAGGTGATTGTTTTTTAACACCTTGTAACTAAAGCTGTGCCCTTATGTTTTTAGGCTAAAATTGCTTAAGTAGAAATGTTCAAACTGAATGGTGATGCAAAGAGAACATGCCCATCTTGAATTGCATTTGGGAGACTGGCACCCATTAAAAAGACTTGATACAACATCTGATGCACTTCCATTGATAGTAGCTTTACTAACTAGGGCAGCAGCAAGGTGTTGGTGGTCTACAAGGGTGGTTAGCAGCAATATTGGCCAGGTTATCTCCGAAGGCTGTTTTCAATGCCTAGCCTACAGTGGCTCAGGTGGTATGTCTAAACCTTTCCCATACAAGTATTATGGGTTATAGATTCTGCTCACCTACCCTAGTGTTTATTGCTGTGTAGTCTATTACAAGCATGTGAATTTATAAAAAAAATCCAATGCTGAACAAATAAGTTACCAGTAACTAGTCTTCCAGTATTTGTATTTTTAATCAAATGCTACCAACCCTCCCCAGGGGTGCTAGTATGGTAAACTGTACTACATGCCTCCATGAATCTTGAGAACTTTCTGAGCCAGAGTTGAGTCTCCCACACCTCAATGGTTTGTGCAGAAATTAACACAATGAATTGTACAGCCATGGTGTCTTGTCCATAATGGGCAACATTCCAGTGCCCTGCTGCCCATGGTAGTGGCATCTAGACCCAGAACAATCGAGTACTCCTGGGTTGGTCAGGGGGGATATTTGATAACCTGAATGCCTGCAGTCCCACACATCTCTAATTGGCCATGCGAGGCAGGAGACATTTTGCCTCCCAGCCTTGTGTGGCACATTAGGAATGCTGACTGGAGTACAGCTGGCACCTTTTCGTTGATAGGGCACCTCTGTGCCTTGCAGCTACAGTGTACTCTTCATGGTCTCCGGGCCTTCCCCAAATGCAAAACATGGGGCTCAGTGTTGATGGGCCCCTCTGCTTTCCTGCTACCTAGCTGAGTTCAGAGCAAATGCCAGTTAGCCATTTGCAAGTCAATGGGATGATGTCTTCCATATGTAGTTGAAGTACTTGAACAGGAGGTATGAAGTGTCTGACGGTTGGGTTCATTTTCTCCCGGCCCCAACCTCATGTGTCTTAGGTGGGGTAAATCTGCCACAAAGGTTCGCAGGTATTAGCAAAGGTGTTACGGCCATCTACTCAACAGCAGATTAAATCTCAGCCCACGGCCTGAAAAAAGAATACTTTGATGGATGAATTGTGAAACTGTTGCTTGACTAGGCCGAGAAGGTTTAACAATAGCAAGTAGGGGGTGATGAACAACCTATGAACTGTAATGTTGAATAAAAACGGATTTGATGAATTGAGAGCTGAAGACCATAACAAGACTTGTGAGAAATGTGACTTATGCCAGTATTGCTTGAAGTCAATTTTAGTTTCTTGAAGTATTAGATCATGTGTGCTTGAAGAAAGCCAACAGACTGTATTGCTTATAGATTTGTGAGGGTACCATTTCCAAATAGAGGCAAATGGAAGCGGGCACTGATGCACCTAAAAGATAATTGGAGGTCCGTTACTAGAGTCCTCTTTGCTGGAAATGGTAATAAGTTGAGGTCATAGAGCAGGCATAGGAACTATGAGTTATTAAGTCTGCAGTGTTGTATTATACAGGGAGCTGAAAGAACCACAAGAAAGGAGCATTGAACCATGATTGAGACTTGGAACTGCATGCCTTATGAAATGGCACATTGTGGTCCTACTGTTCAACCCTTTGTAAGTGCTTCGTAATTTGTTTTTTCTGCAGATTTTGGTTTGAGTAAGGAAGCCATAGACCATGAGAAGAAAGCATACTCCTTCTGTGGCACGGTGGAGTACATGGCCCCTGAAGTGGTGAACCGCCAAGGTCACACGCACAGTGCAGATTGGTGGTCCTATGGAGTCCTCATGGTATAGTTGTGTGACCTTCTTCACTAGGCCTTGTGTAACTTCTATTTCCTTTTTTTCCACCCACTTCTTTCCCACCCAGTTTCTTTTTGTTCACTCAGTTCTTTCTCCCCCCTTCTTTCTTGTATCCTTTTCCTGTCCCAACAGCCACCTTTCTCCTTGCCTCCTCTCTCACCCAGTCATTTTCCTCACCAGACCTCCTTCTGTTGGCTTTTTTGATGAGCCCTCTTTGTCCCAATCCTCCTACCTGTGCCATAGATTAGAGTGGTGTTCAGGCAGCTTTCTTACGAAGATGCACAGGCTACTTGGTGTACCCCTGGCCCTGAGTGACTAGTGGTCTCTCAGACATGATCAGTGGTAGTCTAACAGGGGCTTCATGCCAGAATGGCACTTTAGGACTTGCAGAAACCATAAACCTGTGGAAAAAGCTATTCTGTGTCCAGTTGCAAAGGTTATCGAGGAGCGCAGGTTTGTTTCCCAATTGTTCTGACATCCGTGACTTTCCAACACAACACACTTGTTTCTCCTGCATGGCTAAGATGCTCTGCTGTGCCCATGCATCGGTTCAGATTTCTGACAGATTCATAATCGTACTTTGCCACAGCCAGACTAAACTGCATTCAGGCGCAAGCACAAGTGACCGTTATTCATCTTCCGCAAAGATGCTAGTAACTGGGGCCTGCTATAGCATATCTACGATCACTGCAAGATTTAAGCTTAGATTTAGTTAGTATAAGCAGTTCTTTATTAACAGGCCATAGGGTGCGAGGGGAAAGTACAGATTGATATTTTGTGCATGATAACTTGGCACTAGGTAATGAAGACACTTTATCATCTGGCATGATAATTTGAGAGATTCTGTATGGAACTGGTGATCAGTGATGAGTTTGGCGAGAGTTATCGGATCAGTTCTTGCTAAATTAAAATTAAGGTGAATTACAGCATTTTTTACCTTTTTGGAGACAGGACAGTTGAGGTTCAGTAATACCCAGGTATAGTGAGTTAGTGTGGAGTTAATAAAAACACCCACTAGGTCAGAGTAATAGTTCTTATCAATATGATCTACTTTGTTGAGCATGAAAACATTTTTTACTGCTGCTTTAATGGTTTCTTTTATCTGGGAGTTTCAATCGATTTCGGCTTGCCTCTAGAAACCAAGGTTTTTGATTTTCAGCGTGTAACTGGAGGGGATACAAAACTGGAAGGGTGGAAGGCAGTTGGATATGGCCTCTGCCAATTTCATTGAAGAATTTAAGAGAATCTGTTTTGGCAAGAGTTAACTGAAGATTCTTGAGCATCCTGAATTCAGAGACTACTTGATAGGTTGATAGAGTTGGGGGCCGTGTATAGAGATGTACGCATGTCATTAGCATAAGATTTAAACCTCCATCCTAATTTGGTGAACATATCAAATAGCCATCTCAAATTGGGAGAGACCCTTTTCCCAGTCTCACATACTCTTCCTCCAAACATAATTTGCCTTTAAAATCCATTGCAAATGCTCAAACACTATTTCAAGAAGGGGACTACTATTATCACAATCCCCACAACACTGGGACAAAGTAAAGGACTGGAGTAATGCAGAGCATGGGAACCCATGAGTACTGGCAGTGCTCTATTGGCAGCGAGCGAACACCTGTGTCCGGGACCGTTAAATCACTGAAGCAAAAACCAGATGGGCTGCTGGCAGGCGCATGTTGCTCCTCTCCATGCGAGCAGTCTTCTGTGGAGCCAACAAGCTTAGTCCTGAGGGGAGAAGGTTACTGGAAGCCAGTGACGTGGGGCTGGAACACCAGAAGCAAGCAAAGATCTCCTATGCGCGCTGGCTGGCATCTTGGAACAGCAGTTTGGTTGCTGTAATCAGATGCAAAGCAGTCAAGCGCAGCGGCGGAAGCCTCAAGGAGCAGGAAATTAGTGTAAGAACGGCCATGACACGGAAGGTCGTAGGAGAATGTCACTACAGACTGTAGAAACAACGGCAAAAGCCATCAATAACTGGTGAGTCCATGAAGGAACAGAGGGAATACCAGGGCGTGCAGTGACAAAGCCAAACTGAAATAAATGTCATTTGCGAAACCAGACAAAAGGAATGGTTTGTAAAACTGGTGAGAAAGACGGAAAGGGCAGTTTCCAAAGGGGAGAGACTTTCAAGTTTGTCCATGTATGTTACAAAGATATTAGAAAGTGAAAAGCCAATATATAAGAAACCATGTGTATTAGCCAAGAATGCTACAAGACCGTCCCACCATGGTGGGAGGGTGAGCAGGCTATCGCACCGGAAAAGCCCTTGCTGGAGAGTATGCCAGGCAGCTATGCGTTTGTGCCTTTAAGAAAAACCCTGGCAGGCGAGTGTATGGGGCAGTTCAAAGTGCAAAATTACAGAAAGCCATGGTAGGCCAGAACTCCAGGCAATTAAGTGTTGTCAAGAAGCCCTGACAGGAGAGTGTACCAGGCAATTGTAAGTGTGAATCCAGGAAGCCTGGCAGGAGCATATACCAGGCAGTTGCAATGGTAAAGTAAGTTCTGGTAGGGGAGCACACCAGGTAAGTTGAAACTGAACAAGCTATAAGAAAAGGGCAGTGGGTTCTGTTGTCCTAAGAGGCTGGAGAACCAGAAATCCTAGCAGGAGAGTACACCAAGTATTCCGACCACCCATAAAAGAAAGCCAATTGACTTAGACAGCTTTTGTTGTTGACCTAAGAATGTCAAGAAATCTAGCCTTGAGAAACGTCTTTGTCAATGTTGCATCTTTTTTGTTTCTTTTCCAATCACTCAAGGCCAAGGACATCCTTTTCACTTTAGAATTCCTTTGTTTAGAATGTGAGAGTCACAATAGTAATTTGGACACAGGACAGTTTTGTTTTGGACTTTCTAATACTGACAGATCCTTAGTTTTGAGTTTAGGTAGGGAAACTCTGCTAGTTCAGGGACAGCAAGGCCCTTTCTCAATCCCTTTTGTTTGACTACGTATTTAGCCAAATCATGTCCAACTTGTTTCCGAGTATCATTCCAGAATCCTCACAGTACAGTAGTCCCTACAGTGAGTAACATTTGAAACGCTGACCTCAAACACTTCCATAGCTCAGCCCCTTATAGCTTGTGTGACAAATCCTGGTATACCGCCACTGCTTTAGATGAGGAAGACTCTTCCCATGAGGCCAGAGAGGTAAGGCCGCTACCAGATGGTCCCAGTGAGTGGCCTGGTCACTGGGCAGGTGCCCAGTACTTCACTTCATGCAGGGTCCCAATGACCCAGTCTTGGCGCCTATGGCACCAAGCTCATTTCAAAGTGTGCATTGCACACAGAACACCAAAGGCACGTGCAGCAAGGCCAGGCGGGGCCCTGTTATCACAGGGAAGGCACGTGCAGAAGACAGAAGGAGAAGCTAGGTGGGTCCACAAGGTGGGGCCTAAGGGGAGTGGCTGGGGCCAGGCTATATAAGCCGGCCCCACCCACATACTGGCGCTTCGCGTTAGTTTGCTGAGAGCAGCGTAACGCTAACTGCCGTTCAGAGGACTCTTACCTGATTCACGTGTGCCTTCAGTCTCTGAAACCCTTCAACACCTACCTGGTTCAACACGTTCATCTCCAGTCTCCGGATACCTCGACCATCTTACCTGCATTCTGCCGGAAAGGCTGCCATCTGCTTCCACTCTGCAGTCGTTGCGCACGCCTTACCTGAAGTCGCACCCATCGCCAGAAGCTTCGCCATCCGCTTCTCATTCCGCAGTCGCTGCGCACGCCTTACCTGAGGCCTCACAATCACTGGAAGCGCAGCCATCTGCTAATGACTCTGCCACATCCACCTTACCTGCCTTCCGGAATCTTCCGCAGGTATCGTCCAGCATCCTTACCAGCTCTGACCTTCACCAACACGGGGCCTTCATCGGGCGCAGCCTCCACGTGAATCTTCATCTCCGGCAACCTGAAGGAGTCGGACATCGCTCGCCAGCCATCGCCGCTCTGCCGCACCTGCAAGAGAATAAGAGACAGAAGGTGAGCGGTCACACAGACTTTAACTTCCTAAAGCAGCACTACTCACGAACTTTCTGCAGTTCCCAAAAACTACCTAGTTTCCAGTGGTGAAATCTTTCGGAGCGGACTCTTCTCTCTATCACACACTCCTGGGTCATCTTTGTCATCTACAGGAGAGAGAGAACAATATACCATTACGAACAATTTAACTTGAGACAGTATTAATATAAGAATACGGACGAAAACCATTATTATGAAAACTTACCGCCAAGAAGGAATGGTCTCAGCCGGTCTGGACCTCCAATTTGGACCAGTGATGCAACTAGGTCCATCCGCAGCGCCTCTGCTGAAGAAAGCAGGACGGAGAGCTCACTCTTTCATACAAATAGGTGAGCCTGCATGGGGAAATTTCTACGCACTACATTTTGGCACGAAAGGGCAGAGGGGAACTGCAACTCCACAACACTATCCTTACTGCCTCTCACCTTACAGGAACAAACCCAGCCTTCAGGATCCCCGGCAAGACAGCAGTTGGGGGAGAGAAGCGACCAGAGGGAGCCAAATCCAGGTAGGGCTCCAACCGTGCCCCAACGTCCCCACAGAGACCACGTGAGCGTAACAGTGAGGGTGGTATTCAGCAGGAGGATCTCATGGAGTGACGATCCTGGGAGAATGGGATACCCCGTTGACCCCTCCACCTTCCCTTTATCAGCCTTCCTCTACCGCACTACCTAGTGCCCCCATGTATTTGTGCTGTCTATCCCAAGTAGGGGCCACTGGGACGAAGAAGAGGCCTAGTGATGAGGATCATTCGGGCAAACTTCATGCACCCACTCTAGTCTCTCAAATGATCTGATTGTCCAGCTGTCATTCAAAACAAGAGGGAAGAAAACAATGGCGTCGTCATCTCATCATGGACAGAGAGCTCAGCAGACTATGCACCACAGAAAATCCTGGGAGCCCCACAAAGAACCGGAGGGTGCCAGCCAAGATCCTGCAGGTGATAGGGTGCCTAAGCCCAGGTTTGGGGGGGGGGGGGAATCCAGAGGGTGCGTGACCCTATGAAAAGTATTGAGTGACTTCACTGAAACAAAGCAACACAGTGAAGACTATCTGGGACACATACTGGAGAATAGATCCCAAAGAGCATTAAAAAGGAATACAAACTTTGTATGGACAAGTGGTACACATAGACCTTGGCAGGAGAGTAAACCAAGGTTGTGGGTCGAAGTAAAGTCCGATAAAGAGCACTGAAATCAAAAGCAACGAGTACCCTATTTGGCTGGAGAGTGAACCAAGGGAGTTCTGAGAACAGGGTTTGGGATCCGTGGCAATTGGGAGGAAGATCTGAATCCTTTACTTGTCGCAGTACCTTGAAGCTGGGTCTATTCGCAAAGGGTTTGGAACCCTCAGCAGAGCTTGGGAAAGACGGAATTATAATTGTTAGTTTATAGCACGCTTAATACCAGCGGGATCGGGGTTCTAACCTGTGTTGCACTGTGTTGTCTTGCTTCCAAGATGCATGCGTTGCCCCTGAGCTATCCTTCCTCACATCATTCAAAGTTGCAGCCAGGAGTCTAGTCATACATGACATGTTTGCGCAACACAAATTAGCATAGTGAATTCATCCTATTCACTTACTTTCGTACCTCTCTAAAATATTATCTCTTCCATTCACCTCCTTAAAACCCTTTGCTTCCTCTTCTACTAGTACTCCCACCCACACCACCTACTCCTTTTCCTACTTCCCTTCCACCTCCCTCCTTTCACTCTGCTCCCTCCTACCCCATATCGTGCACTTTTCTAATCCTCATCTCTTCCTTCCTTCTCCCTTACTCCCTCTGCCTCCTCTTACTTCTGCTCTCACCTTTGCTCATACCTCCTACCTCTTCTCACATCTTGGCCCCTCCCTATTCTCCTTCCCCTTCCATAAAGTAAATTGTTTTTGTACGGTTTCCTGGTTTAATTCAATTGTTATGTAATGCTTGCTGTATCTTGTTTGTTCCTCTTGGAAAGCGTTTTGGATTAAAATGCTATATAAATTCTATAAAATACAAATACACTGAAAACCATGCATACTTTAAAACCCTGTTGAAGTCCCTTATCTTGACATGAACAGGCAAGGAGGCTTTCACATAGTGTCTTTTTACTGGAGAAGATTACAGCTCCAGCCCAAACTTCTAGAGCTGAGGGTTAATGAATAGGAATATATTGAAAACTACACACGTTCATTGAAGGCTGTGCACACAGACTGAAAATTACACGCACATTCATTTAAAGTGGAACATACATATTCAGAGACCTAGCCCAGAGAGTATGTTCCCTATCCAAACCTGTAGGTGTTAAATAGCTATTTGTTCTTGCCTACATTTAAATGACCTGCACATAGCCAATAAATTCACAACCTCGCTAATGTAGGGGAGCCAAGTAGAATGAATATGCATTTATACATGTCATTTGTTCAAGTAACCTTCCTCCGATACCATACTTTTATACTGGGGAAAGAAATCAAGTATTTTAAGAATTGTTAAAAGTTCTAAATAAATGTGAACGCATTGGCTGATGGGCAGCAAAGCTATCATCTAACTGTTCTCCTTTATCGTGTACCTGGAAGCTGTATCTGCTCATACGGGTTGGGGACCCCCAAACAGCTTGGGAAAAGCACCAAGGCTATGCTTTGCCGCAGTACCTGTAAGCCGGGTCTGCTCACAAGGGTCTGGGACCCTTGATACAGCATGGAAAAGGGTAGCCAGACGGTTCCTATTCGACAGTGCACTGAGATCCAGGTTGACTCAACACGGTCTGGGATCCATTTCTTTTCAACTAAGAGAAGAGATATTTTGTGAACGCTGAATAGACTAAAGGTGGAGGGAAATTACCCTTTTGAACTTTGTGAAATTGTATTTGTTTGGAGCTAATTTTTTATTGTTTGAACTTTGACAGAGAACTACAAAGCAGGGCTGCGGGTGACCAGCCCAGATACATTTTCTCTTGTCGCCTTCTATTCAGTTTGTGAGATGGACAGGTTAGGATTTGGACATGGGACATTCACCTTTACTTTGGACATTCTGACAGTTTCATTAGCTACTCTTGTTGAGATATGGCTTGCTAGGATTTCCTCCAAACACCCTGTTTTCTAATTAATAAAAGTCTTTGCCAATCAACATACCACCGTTGTGTCAGACGCTTACTCCTACTCACTCACACTTGTCAAATGCAGGTAACTGTATAATGTTCAGCAAAGTGTGTTTACAAGTGAAGGAGTAACTGCTTTTACGGCGGAGTGCAGTGGCTGACATCTATTTGGTTTGCCTGCTGTACCAGAGCACCCTCACCTGTCTAAATTGCAGCGGTCAGTGGTTGCGTTCAGCAGTGGTGAAGGAGTCTGCATTTTGCAGGTGAGTGGGCACAGCCTGACAGTGACAACTGTTGCCAGAAGCGGGTAAGACTGGTTTGAGAATTATCTTCCCGTCTAATCCATATACTGTGCACACACAATACCGGGGAAGATTGCAAGTATGAATAACACTTACAATCTAAGGAAAAGAAGCCCGACTGTAAACACCAGAGCACAGAGAAGGATATTGCTGAAGAGGCTCTATAAAGTAATTCCGATCTTAACGCTCTGAAAGATCTGGGTCTCGGCCGCAGTTGGATAGAGGCAGTGAATAGGGACAAAATAATGTCCGTCCTTCAAATTTGTGAGGAATAGAGCGAAAGAGGCAGTAACAGCCCTGGGCGAACAGCCCTGGGCGAACAGCAGGCTGAAATGGTAATTGGTGGCGAGTGTAACATTGATAATGTTTTAGTAAGAACTGTTTGATTCCATGTAGCCTATAGTTTCTACACTTGTTACCTTTGTCCAGTAGTTCATTTGATGCTTTGCAAATTTTTTTCCACTAGAGCGGAGTTTGAAACCTTCTTTGCAGTTTAATATATCTTAGTTAAGTTAGTTAATTATGGTATTTGAGCGTGGACCTACCTTCAAGAAGCAACAGCGTTTTACAAGTCTTAGGGGGAAGTACAAGGTAGCTGTAGTTAATTAATGGGAGAGGAGGAGAAATCCGGACTGCCTTGACTTTGCCACCTCCAGAACTATGGGTTAGTTCCCTCCTTATGGACTCACTTCTACTGCCTTTGACTATCACTGTTCTTTCTGCTTGTTGATCGCATGTTGTCATCCTATTGCGCAGTGCTTCCTAAAACCCTTTGCTAACATCAGATTCCAAGATTGAAAGTGTCAAATCTTGCTGTTTTTGCTTTGTTCAAAAAAGTCAAATCTTGCTGCCCATTGCGAAATTCTCAGTATTTTGCTTGAATACTGTTCTCTGTAACTTGCCAGTCCAGTGACTTCACCACTCTTTTATCTCACACCTACCTGCCTTAGCCCCCCCAGTATCTCCATCCTCTCCTTACTTCCACCCCAATGGCGCTTTCTGTTTCTCCCATCTTCTCCAGCTGCTTCTCTATTGACTATCATTCCCTTCTCACTAAGTCTGGTAGGAAGAAGTTCAAAAAGGATATCTTGGCCTCTAATCTTGGTCTTCCTATCGCCGACACCTACTCCAATGCTTCCGCCAGACCCTTACCGACATCCTCTTTGTCGTTCCTTCGCCAGATCTATGGACTCCTCATATGGTCTCTGTGCTCTGCCCCATCTCCACCTCTCCCATTAATGGTGGCACTCGCTGGGAAGTTCTCATGGCTTCCTTCGACTCCTCTAAAGTCATCATTAATGTCTACCTAAATGGCACTGTCATGGTCCAAGGCCCTCAGGCCAATCTCCTCCTCTTTGATAGGCGCTTCCCTCGCCTCATCAATTTACTCTCATCTCCTGCTGTCCCCTCCTCTCCCCCCTTGGCTACCTTGCCCTCTCTCTCTCTTCCTCCTCTGCCCCTCCTAGGACTCTTTTCCTCCGCAGGGCGTACCTCTGATCTGTACCCCTCGCAGGAAGGTCTTTAAGGCTGGCAACCTTCATATTGTCACCCTCAACTCTAGCTCTGCCGTCAAACACTCCTCTGACATCTGCCACCTCCTTGAAGAACTAGACCTCGATGTCCTTGGTCTTACTGAGACATGGTTCACGGCCAGCTCTGTCACGAGCTTTGACACTCTCCTCCCTGATGGCTACAAGATCCTCTCAGCACCCAGATCCTCCCGGTCCGGTGGGGGGTAGCCCTGATCTTTCCCGAGTGGATTCCTGCCTCTATCATTCCCACTCAGACCTACTCCTTTTTTGAATGCCTTGTCTGTAGGCTTTCTCTCTCGCCTACCCGTTCTCTTACTGTGGTTACCATCTACCGGCCTCCTGGTCAAATCACCATTTCCCTCTGAGTGGGCAGACCTCTCTTCCTCCCTCCTGGCCTCTACCACTCAACTCCTCCTCCTCAGTGACCTAAATATACATTTAGACTCTCCTTGCTCCTCCTCTGTACTTTTCCGTGACCTCTGCGACTCCCTCTCCCTGTCCAGCCTCCCCTCTGTCTCGACTCACTCTGCAGGGCACACACTTGATGTCTTGATCTCTTCTGACCTCCCCCTCTCCATCCCTCTGACCACTCCTCTCTCCTGGAGCGATCCCTCCCTCATCTCATCTCATCTCTCCCTCTCTTCCCCCCAAGCCTACCCCAACACTGCCACCTACCTTCTCGGACATCTGGCCCAAGAAGAGTGTGTCAGTTGAGGCTTTTGCCGCCACTTTCTCTTCCCACCCCTTCCCCCCACCTCTGGCTGTCTCACATCCTGATACAGCCCTGTCTCTGCTCTACAATTTCTGATACGCTTGATGCTCTTGCCCCTGTCATGAGGATCCGTTTGAAGTCCAAAGCCAAGTGCAATTCCTGGTATGACTCTGACCTAGCTACACTTAAACGGAAGTGTAGGGCAGCTGAGAGGAAATGGAGGACTTCCTGTTCATCCTCTGATAAACTGGCCTGTCGCCTGCTACAAAGGCAATACCGACTCTGTCCTCACCAGGAATAGTCCACATTCAAGCTCGTGTCTCTGCGGCATCTAACAACTCGGCCGAACTCTTTAAAATCTGCAAGGAGCTGGCCAACCCTGCTGCAGTCTCTACCCCTCCTTTTGCCTCCCAGGCTCTTTGCAATGCCCTTGCCTCTCACTTCATTTCAAAAACCCAGGACATCCTGTCCACCCTCTCCACCCACACTCCTCCTCTTCCCTCTCCATCTGTGCTTGCTGACCCTCCTTTAGCCACCCTCCCACCATCCTTCTCGTCCTTTCCTCTTTTCACCCCTGACGAGGTTGCTAGACAAGTCCGATCTATGAAAGCCTCTTCAAAACAGGTTCATCCCTGTTCCTCTAAAACCATCAAGGACCACATTGACACCCTCGCTCCGGCCCTTGCTGCTTTTTGCAACCACTCCTTTGCCTCTGGATCCTTCCCCTCCCCTCTGAAGCACTCCTTTGTGCATCCTCTTCTCAAGTAACCCACAGCTGATCCTTCTTGTCCAGCTAACTATCGCCCAATTTCCATTACTCCCTTTCTTGGCAAACTCCTGGAAAAGCTGGTCATCTCTCAGCTTAACCTTCATTCCAATTCTGTTGGCTTTCTCCATGACCACCATTCTGGCTTCAGAGCTGCCAGAAGCACGGAAACTGCTCTCCTAAACATCTGTGAAGATCTGCTCACCAACCTTGACTCTAACATTCCCTCTCTCGATCTCTCTTCTGCCTTCGACACGGTCAACCATACCAGCATGCTCAACCGTCTCTGTGAAAACCTGGGTATCACTGATCAGGCTCTGGCCTGGCTGACCTCTTTCCTCTCAGATCGACCCTCCCAGGTCCAACTTGGGTCCTTCCTTTCATCTATCTTCCTCTCTACCTGTGGTGTTCCCCAGGGGTCTAACCTTTCGCCCTGGCTTTTCAACCAATACCTGGCAACTCTCACCCACTGCATTGCTATTTCATGCTCAAATTTCCAGTGCTACGCTGACGACACTCGACTCATTTTCAGGCTGCCCTCTGCCACCTCCTCTCCCTCTCTCATCTCTGATTGCCTAACTGCCATTCAAGATTGGTGTGCCGCCAATGATCTTTGTCTGAATGCCAGCAAGACGGAGATCCTCCTCATCGGCACACCTTCACCATCCTTTCCCCTCACTCACTCGCTGGCATCCCTTGGCCCTCCTCCTACCCCCACCTGCGAGGCTAAGAACCTCAGGGTCATCTTTGACTCCACCCTTTCCTTCTCCGCCCACATCTGAGTTCTCTAAAAAAAAAAGTCAAATTTCCGACTGCACCTCCTCAGAAGTACTCTGCCTTTCCTCTCCTTCCCCCAGAAGCTCATGGTATCTCAAGCTTGGGTTCTCTCTAGCTTGGACTATTGTAACAGCCTCTTTCTAAATCTACCTGCCTCTACTCTCCGCCCTCTGCAACTAATCCAGAACAGGACTGCGAGACTTGTCCTTGGCCTCAAGCTCTGGGATCGGATCTCTCCAGCTCTGAAAACTCTCCACTGGCTCCCAGTGGATTCAAGGATTAAATTCAAAACCCTTTGTATTGTCCACAGGCTTTCTGGGGCCTGGGTCCAAAATACCTTCAGCTATCCCTCCACAAATACCTCCCCTCTCGAGCTCTTCGCTCCTCTACCTCCAACTCACTCGGGGTCAGTCGTTTTTCTAAGAAACAAGCTGGGGGTAGATCTGTCTTCAGCTAGGTCCTCCCTCTGGAACAGCCTCCCTGCCACTCTAAAACTTGGAGAACCATCTCCGGTTCCGGAAGCACCTCAAGACCTTCCTCTTTTCTTCTGCCTTCGCTCCCCCTCTCCCCTGCTGATCTGTTCTCTCTTGTCACTGTGCACCTGGCCACCCTGTCTTTTGGGCCAAGGTACCTTCTCATCCTGCCACCCTCCCGCACTGCCTCCGGCCACCCCTTGCACTGGGGTCTGTATCTGTACCCATACAGCCCTCCCTTTTTCTTCCGGCACTTATCAGACCTACCCTGTATGCTGCCTTAAACCTAGCACTTGCAAATTGACTTGCGTGTTCTCAATGTCACTGGGCCTAGTAAGATCGCTGTTTTGTTCTCCCCTGTTCCCCTACCTTGCCTTGTCGCGCTCTGAAACACTTGTGTACGAGCGCGATAGAAATAAAATATCAATCAATGTGGTGGGCAGTTGAGCATCAAGGGATCTACAAGCAACCAGAGAGGAGTGGTTCTCCCAGTCTCCGGTTAAGTGGAGAGGATATGACCTAGATTTTAACGAGTCATTCCTTGAAGCGCTGTCTCTTGAGCTCCTTCTTGAAATGTAGAAGCAAAAGGGTGAGTCTGGTGTTGATTAGTAGGTTTCAGAGTCTGCGAGTAGGTTGAGAAGGCGTGTCTTCTGGTTCTTTCCTTCCTGTTCTGGCAGAGTTCACGTCTGCACATTTGGTGTCTGCTGGATCGTAAGCCTCTGGAGATGCTAAGCTTCTCCTGGGTTTTGCTAGAATACCACTTTGTAGTCGTGATCTCCGTCCCCTTGCCATTCTCCAAGAGATTGGCTTTTGTTTTTACTCTTACATGGATGATCCATAAGTCTTCGTCTCACTCAGGATCTGGATACCTCCCCTTAATTTATGGGTGGGATGCATGCCATTGTACTTTGTATTACACGCTACTGGTTAAAGTTGTACACTGACAAAAACTGAAGTAATCCTTGTTGGGCAGTCCTGCTCTCTTGAATCCCATTTATGGCCCACGGAAATGGCTGAACTTAGCTGCTGGAAGCCTGTTCTTAACCTGCGTGATCTTTTGCACTGAGCTCATTTGAAGTTGCACGATCTCGAGATTCATGCAATCCCAGCAGCCATTTTTTATTTGAATGTTATTTGAAGGGTCTTTCCATTCTTACTGATCAGTTCCCGTCTTACCTCCTAGTGCTTTTACACTTTGACTGCGGCAGTGATCTCTACGTAGGCCTCATTTGAGTCCTTGTATCTTTGGAACAAACCTTTGCTTCATAGCCAGTGTATTGATATTTCCTTCTGTTCCGTCATACTCTGAAACGCTTCCTCCTTCCACATTAGGTTGTTCTCCCTCCGATTCTCCCAGTTAGCACCAGGATTCTTTTGGCAAAAGCAAGTTTTATAAATTCCATACCCATCGTTTCACAGTGGATGAAGTGAGTAAGACCGTATTGGTTACAGTGCAACATTAACTGCAGTACACAAAACACGTTCGTATTTAGAAAATTGTCGCATGAAGGGGTTCATGGCATGCAATGCATGTGCAGTAGATTCTAAGGCTGCACCTGGGCATATAAAGTTGTTCCTGGCATATGTGGACTTGGCATATTAAGGTCTACCTGGCTATATAGTAATCGCTGGAAATGTAAGACATTTCTAAATACTTAAGTGTAGAGCATGTTAGGCTGATGCTTGACACTCATTGGGGGCAAATGGCAATCACTCCAAACACCATTTTTAGTTGTCCTCTGACCTCCCCATCTCCTGTACCCCCGCACTACATCCTACACATCGACCAGGGAGCCCAGGTCTCGCATGCAGACCGAATGTATGGTACTGCCCAGCCGACTGGCCTGTATGGGCATATTTTCTGGCAGAAGACACATTTTGTGACTTGGTGCACTCTCCAGCTGGTTGATTTAATCAATGTTACTGAGCCAGTGTGCTTTAAAATGCACTAGTTCCCACAAATTTGCTGCTTCAAAATATCCTCCCTGGAACTAAATGTTTTTTGTGAAGTCCTGAATTGCTATTTGGGGATGTATTATTTTTTACATGTTCTTGCTGTCTGACCTTGCTCACAGGCTAGCCCTGCAAAACGCAGAGCTGCCCTCCATAATCGCACAATCCTACAAGCTAAGCTAGCACATTTGTATTTCATGTATTTTATACATGAAACAATGTGGATGTTATTTCAAACATGAATCTCATATCTAGGAAGTGATACAGGTGACCGAGGCAATCCCTGGGTAAGATGCCTTTTCAATGGGCTGTGTCTGACAGTAAATCAGTTGATGTATGGTTTATAAAGACAGATCGAGGCAGATGAGGGGGGCAGACATCAATAGGATAAACAATGGGGCCCTAGTTCCTCTGCATGTCACCGACCTACATATTTACATTTATTACATGTATATGGGGCATAGTTGGGAGCGATAGGAAGGGGTCCGTTTGAGATGGCTATCGAGAGTGTGAGACGTGCCCCTTGCTTGGTTACTAAGTGCATCTTGAGTCTTAAACAGTGTTATGGATGAGCTGGCTTTAATTTCCTGCGGAGGACTTTCCAGTTGAGGGTGGGGCAAGTGGAGCAGTAAGAGGCTCGTGAGAGGTGGAGGAGGATTTTAGAGTTGCTGTGAGAGTAGATGAAGATGCAAAATAGAGGGCTGCAAGACTATGGATGGATCTGTAGCCAAGGCATCTGAATTTAAAGAGTGATTGTGCAAGGAGAGTCATTAAGTGTTGGGTTGGTGTTCAGATGTGGGGAAAGAACTTGGTAGGTTTTAGGTGTGTGGTGAAGTTGAGAATTTTAAGGGAGAAAGGGAGTGGAGGGATGACCAAGGAGTAGGCTAGAACCGTAATCCAGTTTACAGAGCACAAGGGGTAGAGATTAGAGATGCTATGGTGATGGATAGATCTTCCTTATGTTGCGTTTATCTGGGCAACAGTGGCAGCTGCCATTAACTGCTGGAATCTTGGGTCACTGTCAAAGGCTGCTAACCTTTGGTGAGGAGAGAATTAGATGGGAGAGTGGGGTTGGGAAGCGTAGGAAAGCTACCTGTCATGGCTGGGTTTAGTACCGGGAAGCATAGAGCCATCAGTCACTGGATGACCTTGAGTTATGGAAACCTGAGGCGCAGGCTTTCCCTAAGAGCCATCCCTTTGGTTATTTTACCCTCTTACATAGTGGCACAGGGGGCCGTTTGTTCATTTGAAAAGGGGTCTGACTGTATATTATAAATGACTATCGTAGTACCTGTTGCTGTAGATGAAATACATTTTTTTAATTCATTTTCAGGAAGTGTGGTAATGCAGTGATTTTGAACAGTGTGTGAGGGATTCACTTCTGAGGTCAAATGTGAAAATGGAGTAAATCCTGATGCACAAGTTGAAAAGGTAGCTCACCAGGTTTACATTTACTGAGATTTGTGTTCAAAAATGCATGTAAATCCTATGGATTCCTTCTTTAAAGCGCTTAAAAACGCACCCGTCTGACCAATTTCAATAATCTTCTTAGGGTTGGGGTAGAATTCTTCAACCCTCCACAGATAGCTGATGCCTCACTTTCCATATTAGGGTGGAATTTCATTCTTGGGGTTCTTCTGTCCTTTTGGAGACCCCCTAAACTTTATGCTACTGGAGTCCTCCTGCCACTGTAACCCTGCCTTAGTATATGGTCCTGTGGTAGTCCACAGGGCACCCCATTATGCCCCTATGGTGGTGGTGTTCCCCTACATTGGATTTGAGTAGTGGCAACAATCATTTTAGTTTTGGCTTCACTAGGGGTGCAAGTAGATTTACCGCATTAATTGCCCAAGGGTACCATTGGGATACTAATATATTTTTAAGTTCAGATCTATTCATTTTGATTTTGGGGCCTTCCTATGTTTAGGGAACCCGTAAGGCAGGCCTAAAATGACTCTTGTGTGCACATTGGCTTTTTTGAAGTCCTGCCCTTTACCATCTATGGTGGTTTGGACTTGTATAGACTAGTCCCTGACCCTAGAATTGACATTACACATCTTGTGTGTGGGCCTGAATGTGTGGTGTTTTTTGGGAACGAAATGAACGGTTGGCCGTCAAATCTTTTGTTAAGTGCCCTGAGTTGATTAGAGTTCGTAGCGTTATCTAGGGGAAACCCCGATCCTGCCATCAGTTTTGCAGGATGTTTCTGGTGGAAGATTCTGGTGCTGAATTTTGAAACCGTTTGGTCATACTGGCTGTGGTTGGTTCTTTACCCTGGCCACTCTTAGGATTTTTGGGTGCTAGATGACATTTCTGGGCTGTCCTCTGCCTCACCCTGGTCTTCCTGGGTTGGCTGCAACTTTCTCTGAGCTGGTTTACTGCCTTGGTCGTCCACCTTGGTGTAGGAAGCTGCCGTCGGCTAATAGGTTATTGGGACCCCAATATACCACACCTCTTCTGTTAGTTTTGGCCTGGGTCACCTTCACTGCAGTAGCTTTCATGAGACTGTTCTGTTGGCGGCCCAGTCTTCAGACCCATTGGAATCTACTTTGTCGGATCCCATAGTCTTCTAGGAGGCATCTTTGTAATGTCTTCTGGCTGGTGGATCCCATTTTAGCATAGACTGATTATTCTTCGTTTTGGCCAACGTTGGTTCAAGTACCTGGGTGTCTGGATCCTGTAAACACCTGGAAAAGGACAGTACTCACTTGGCGGTTTCATCTTTCCTGAACAGTCTTTTTGGGAACTACCACTGGAAGCACTTAACCTTTGGGCTCTGGGTTGGTGAGTTATTTGAGATACTTGCCCCAAAGTTTGGTTTGGTTCAAAGGTTTCTGCAGGTCCCCTACAACTGCTTTTTGCTGTAGAGTTCTGTTGCCCTTAATCCTGAATGGCTGCATCTCTTCATGGGGCTGATGGGTCGCCAACCTGGCACTGGAGCTCTTCAAGAGAATGTCCTCTTGTGTCCCCTAGGATTGTTTTCTGTCTTCTAGGCACCTGTGGGGTAGAACTGTTACTTGTCTTCATTTTCCCGACATAACCACAGCTGTTCCTACTGACTGCCATTTATTCCTATGGGCAACTCTTGTACTTATTTGGAGCTCTTATAAAGTGACTTGGATTTACGTATGTGCTTCTGGGCATTTTCAGTGCCCCCCCCCCATTGGGTCCTTGGAGTTTTAGGCCAAGGAATGGAATTTTAGCTTGTGCTAAATACTGATTTTTATAGGTTTTTTAAAATCTTGTACTACACTCCGGCCTATTTTATAAATGCCTGGTTACAATGTACAACCGCAAAGTATTGTAAACCGGTAAAATAGCTCAGCGGGTTCAGCGCTCGCTGCTGTGATCTGAACGTGATCTACAGGTCGCAGGTTCGAATCCCGGTAAGGCCAACTCAGCCTTTCATCCTTCTGAGGTTGATAAATGAATACCAATTTCGGTTGGGTGATATTGTATGTAAATATGTGCTCTGTAAAGCGCTTTGGATTAAGGTGTTATATAAATAACACATCATCATTATTGCTGTAACTATTTTCCATCAGATTGTTTATGGTAAGATCCATCTTAAACTATCCTAACGTTTAACATCTGGCGTTGTGTTCTTGAGTGTTCTCCCCGTTCTCTCTCCTATGGCCTACGTTTTCTGTTAAATGTCCATTTGTATTATGTATAATACTACAATAGAAGTTTGGACTACAGTCACTGTTCAATTTTGACATCTTGGGTCCTGTTTATTGTATTAGTACTATACTAGCTATGGTTCCCTTTTTCGTCCCTCCCCTTTTGACTAAATGTAAGGTGCCCTTCACAAGACAGCGGGCTTGCATTTTAATATAGGAGTGGGTTGTGTCTTCCTGACAATTACTGTTTATTCATGCACTGTGGATTCCTAGTATGTTATGTCTGATTTGAACTACTTATTTGAACTTGTAGAGATTTATGTGGCTTATTGAAGTGTGTAACTTTCAGTGTACCAGTTTGTATATTTTCTTAGTTAACTGTCTGTGCTAACTGTACTTCACTGCCAGCCCTCGTTCCTCAAGTTTAGCTTGACTGCTTTGCAACATCTACTACCTTTGATATGATAGTTTATTTATATAGCGCCTATACACAATGTGTTTCAAAGCGCATCAAGGCAAGGGAGGGAACAAGGGAAAAACAATGACATTCTTACAGGCCATGAACAGTAAGGATGTGAAATTAACTATCGTACTCAGCCTGACGACATTTCAGATAGTGCAAGAGCTAAAACATCGATAAGGAAGGGAGGGGGAGAGTGGGAAGGAAATGGAAACAGACAGGTGACTACCGTATTAGGCCTGGCGACATTTCTGGTAGAGCCAGAAAAAAAACAAGAGGTGAGGGAGAGGGGTGCAGAAAGGTAGGGAAGGAACAAAACAAGCGACTATCATCTTAGGCCTGACGACATTTCAGATAGTGCTGGAGGGGGATTGGGGAGGAAAAAAAACAGTAATGGGAGGGAGGAGGAGAAAGACGAGGTTGCTATCATACTAGGTCCAGGGACAATTCTGATAGAGTAAATGCATAGAAGAAAGTAAGGGGAGGAGATAGGAAAAGGGATTGAACTGATGTGATTTATTATATTAAAACTAGCAGTAGCAACCAACTTTGCACGGTTCTATAGCCGACATGCACGTGGGGGGGTCTGCAATAGCATTGTGTGTTTTATTTTGTCATAACTTCTATTTTTGTATAATCGCAAATTCAGCAATTTCCCAAAATCTCCTATACTGATGGCACAGGGCCGGACCCTGCCCTGTGCAGATATCCATGATTTCACTGAATCCACTTCACCTAAAGGAGAATAATCGAATTTATTTTTCTTCTAATTCTTTTTTTTAATTATGCTGGGGGATACCCCCACTTCCTCCTACCTTAACTTATCCCCTTACCCCACCCCTATCTATGTTTTTAAATGTACCTACTTACCTAACCAATTCCAAGAAGGAGAATTCAAAGATTTCTGATTAGGTGAAATTGGATTCAGTGAAATGTACAGATATGGCACTGTGCAGGGCGAATGGAGGAATTCAGGAGGGGAGATGTCTCACTTTAGGCAAGTACCCCAGGAGTTAAAGTGGAAGGAGTTTCAAGGGTTTCCAAAAGGTCTCCAATAGTAATCTATGCAAGTACAAATACCCTAGTGTGGTGAATCCAATGGAGTTATCACTGATTCCCAGCAAAGGAACCACCTCTACATGTGGCCAGGGGACGGCAGCCGCTACCTGAGCCTGCGCCTGACCCTGGGGCGGCTATGAGGGAGGATCACATGGGAGGAGACCTCCTCCATGGGAGTTGTCATGACTTCATTGGATGAGACATGGTATCCCCATTTGCCCATGAAGAAAATCCCATGATACCCAATACTCTAATGGCCTATTGCCATACATATACAATCCACTTTAGGGAAAATGGAGAAACCTTTTCCCAAAACCCTATAGGCCAAACTTCCATCCCTGGTCTAAAATGTAAAAACTCCAACTACCTTTTGCAGTTCTAATAATCTACCTTGTAGAACTGGCATATTCAGGACTGTTTAAAGTGATTTCCCAAGTAACATGTATCAATCGACATCAATGGACAACATTTCCCATAATCGCCTCAAGTACATGGATGAGGAAGGAAAGAATGCAGAGCAGAGGGCGCTTCAAGCACAATGAGCGTTCTAGTTTTCAGAATGCACCTGTGCACTGGACATTTAAAGCTTGAAAGCAAACTCTTGAAGGCTGCTGCGGTTTCGGAGAAGTTGGTGTACCTCTCTGTGAGGCTTGTGGTGTTTGGAAGCGGTGTGGCGGAGCCGAGCGGCTCGCCAGAGAAATGCTGCGAGGACGGAACATGCCGCAGACACGCCAGGAGCCAGTGGAAGACTCCTCTGCATTCACCAACCAAAGAAGGTAGCATTTCACCTACCGGGACCTGGATGGAAGCCAGCGTGCAGAGGTGAAGCGGAGAGAGACAACGGAATGACGCATGAGCAGTCCAAAGTGGAAAGCAGGCAGCACCCAAGAATGGCAAGCAAAGCTAGGGAGTCAAACCCAGGCATAGTGGGGACCCCAGGGTGTTTCAGCGACCACACAAAGTACAAACTATAACAAGTAAGCCAGAGAAACTGAGACAATAGAGACTGATTAAAAGCCAAGAAGGCACATTGCAAATAAGAACTCCAGCCATATATGAATGTCTGGTATGCAAATATTTATGGGAAAACCCAAATCGAAGGATGAATCAAGGAGATGTGATATGCCAAGAGTTGTATGTGCAACTGTGTGAAGTAAAAAAGGAACTACGTGTGAATAGAAGTCCTGGCAGGCGAGTATACCACGCAATCGCAAGGTCTGCTTGGGGGAGCAGGAAGGGGTAGAAGTGGAGGCAACGGCAGGAGACAACCAAGGCTGTCCTAACACAGCTAAGGCGGTGCAGCAACATGCTGCTCAAATTTCAGGTAGGAAGACTCTCCACCTTAAGGCACTTTGCGCAGGATTTGCCAGTCAGCACTGCAGACCAGGAAGCTGTAGTAAAAATTAACAGCCAGTCCAGCCAGCTAGTAAGGTGGCAGTAAGTGGAAAAAGATCCCCTGATGGAATTCAACCAGCAGAGATGTAACGGATCAAGTACAAAGGCAACCAGGTCCTGCCAAAATCACACGCCAGGATATTCAGCATTAGCCCATCTTCGGTAGCAGTCTTCTGGGAATTCAGGTCGAGGAAATCGAGGAATGCACAGGTTCTCTCACTGTTTCTACCTTCACCAGTCACATTACAGGTGAAAACACACCGGTTTTGGCAACCAGTCATTCCGGCTGACCTTAACCCCTCCATTCCCCACGAGATATAGATTGGTTTAATGTCCTCTACACCTCCCAATCTACACCCGATCAGTTGTCAAAAGTGACATCCCAGAGCGGGGCAACTGCCATGTAGACGGGACGTGATCTTGATCGGCTCCCAACCGTTCCTGCAATTCAAATACTTGCTGTGACATCTCGAACCCTGTTTTATGATCCACGGGATTGGTGAAGTGAACCGCACCTCTTGGGCTGAATTCAGAGGACAGCCAGTGGTGCGGAACGAAGGGGCAAGTCTGCAAGGAGTGGTGTGCGCTTGTCTAAGGAAATGGCAGCCGCTGTGTAACCCGGAGCTAGAGCTGAGGGGATTGCACTGTAATCTTGGTGAGGTGGCCACTTCACAGAGCACCAGCCGGGGGGGGGGCACGCACTGCAGGGGGCCGAGTAAGCCACTGGGCTGCTTGGAGCGAGATGCTTGGAAGTCCTGAGCCGGTGGGCGGCGGAAGGCAGGCACAAGACACTGGTAGCCCGGTGCCAGCATCGGCCCATTGAGTAGCACTGAAGCCGGAACTGAGGGGACTGCAGCGCAATACGAGGGGAAGCCCCCAAAGAGTGCACCAGTGGACCACCGCAGTGCTAGAGCAGGGTACCCTGCTGCATGTGGAGTGACGCAGGGCAGGCCCGCACCTGCAGCTCGCATTCTAGGCAAACTACGGCTGTTTGCTCGGCCATTGTGTGAGGGGGGGGAGGCCATCACAGAAATGCAAGCCTGCTGGATACATACAGTAGGGCCTGGGCTGAGCAACAAACACACATTCAGGGTGATTGCTGCAAAGTTTGGAATTTGCTAGAATCCATGGAGAACAGGAAAACATTGGGAAAGGTGATCCAAACCAAGATGGATACCTTTTGCATGCAAGTAGGAAATGGTGGGGGCAAACCCCCACCCCCTCCACTCCCACTGCAAGTGAGGTGGTTGGGGATCAGACTGTGCACGCACATGATGACAGACAGATTCTGGAAGCAGTATCAGTCCTGCGGACCTCTTTGGAGACCAAGATGGACGTCGTTAAGATTGTTGTGTACCTGCTGAGGCAAGATGTACTCTCTAGCTGCCAGTGTCCATGAAATGGAGACAAAGGTTGAGGATGTAACTGCAGTTACAATAGAGCTGCAATCCAGGGTTCATAGCCGAATGTCAAAAGTTAGGGCCCTCGAAGATCACGCATAAGGGAGAACAAGGAGAAGCAATATTGGGATCCTGTTGTGGCCAGAGGGCGAAAAGGCAGGGATCCCACCACCTACATAGAGAATTTGCTCCTTCAGGAGGTGGGCCCTGGTGCGTTGACACAAGGATTCAGTCCAAAGATCTCCTAGATCCTTAAAATGACCTCCCTGGGAGCACCAGCAGGACAATAGCTAAAATATACTTTAAGGATAGAGAAGATCCTTGTTGCCTCTAGAGAAGGAGGGGGAGATGAGGCGTGCAGCTGCAATGCTGAGAATTTATCCTGACTATATCACGCCGGTGCAGAAGAGGAGGAACCTTTTTTTTCTAACACAGGACAGACTACACCAGCATGGACTGAAATACATGCTGCTATATCTAGCCATGTTGAAGATACTTTATTATGGGAAAGCTAACTTTTTTGAGAATCCTGAAGGTCAATAAATGGCTGGACATTAATAAAATGGCACCCTTGAGCGACAGAGGATTATTGCAGGAAACCAGCTGGCCCCATACACCAGAGGAGAGACTGCAGACACTCAAGAGAAGTAATGGTTCAGAACAGAATGGATTTGTTTTATGTCGGTCATCGAGGCGGCACCTACCTGCCTAAATCTCTACTTAAATTACTTTCACATCCCTTCTGCGTCTTTGGCAGACTGGCTGCCTCAAGTTCCATTGTTTATGGGATACTCTCTCGTGGTGTCCAAATGGCAAACACCACTAAGGATAGTGGGGTCGAATGGCAGATAGTGCCATGCTAGTCCGACCTATTTGGCCAATTGTTTAATGGGGAGAGGAGGGTGCTTTTCTGCATTTCTCCTTTTTTTTCTTTCCTGTAGTTGGTAGCTCGATTACAGTATTGCTTGCTTTTGCATCGGATGGGAGGGAGTGGCCACTGAGCCATGGACGCAGGAATAACAAATGGGTGGGGCGTGGAGGGGCTAGATCACCAGGGAGGGTGGGTAACCACAAAGGGAGTTAGGAATACAGGTATTCAGCATAACCGCTCAGGCTGGGATTGGGGGGGGTTGAGATGCTGGGTACACTGGGCGGGGGCAAACTTGATAAGCCCTAATGGCTGACACACTTTGAATTGCCTCCTGGAATATAAGGGGGCTAAATAGTTGAATTAAAAACCTCTGGGTGATTTTCCCATGTACGAAGGGAGAGGGTGGGGATAGCCCTGCTTTAGGGGACACCTCAACGCTGAGAAACAGGATTGCGTAGTTGGGGGGGGGGGGGGGTTTGGAGTGGTCTATGGAACCACCTTCTCTGCGTATTCCATTGGGGTGCTCACATGGGTTGCTCCATCAGTGCTCTTCCAGCTGAGAGAGGTGCAGACTGACGTAGGTAGGGTGGGCTTGGTGTGCAGTCATGTGGTGGGACGGGAGGGGTGTATTAATAACGATGCCCCAACTATGACACCTTCATTTTCTTTCGATCCTTGTACTCCAGATTAGCACCATACAAAGGGTGCATGTGGCTCTGGGGTGAGCATTTGAACTGTCCTCTGAACCCCAGATTGGATAGGTTCGATGATGAGTACAAGAAGCCGGCGCCACCTGCCCACATTTTGTGGGAGATTTTGGTGTATCTGGAGTTGGATGACTGGCGAACCTTTAACGGAAATAATAGAGGCTATTACCATTATTCAGCTCCGCACAAAGTACATACACAAAGAGATTACCTGTTCACCAGTTGGCAATCACCTGTGGAAGTCACAGGGGCCACGTACGAGGTTAAGACACACTCGGATCATGCACCATTGTTCACGAATTAGCTGTTGGACATGGATCCACCATCGGTACCTACGTGGAGACTTATTGCGGAAACTGAGTTTACCCCTTCTGGGAGCATTTGGCATACAAGATTGAGGTTAACGGGCGAACTGTGGGAAGCTTTTAAGGTGGTGATGGGTGAGGCAATTGAAAAGGCCACAGGAGATAGGAGGGAGTTACTAGGGCACCTATCAGGATCAGAAGCTAGAATGAAACTTTTGGAAAATGTGCATACCAGGGATGGCCAAGTAGAGGGGAAGTTGCTGACAAATAGGCAGGATTGCATGGCAGATTGGTAAAGGCTCAGTAAAGTAGATTATCCAACCTGGAAGGAAAGATTGGACGGACAGGGAGACGAGCCGAGGAGGATACAGGCTTGTATCTGCCGTAGGGAGGCGCACGGACAGTGACTACTGTGGTGACTGAACGCCGACAGCTCTAGAGATCACAAAAGATCTATGGCATGTTTTAAAGGTTCTATGAACAATTATACTAAGAAAGCAGGGAAAGGGACAAAGGGGCAATCATGGAGGCATTGTCAAGATAGCATTACCATCATTAGACGCACTACAGGAGGAGGCATTGTGGGTGCCATCTATGGATGAAAAGCTTGGAACAGTCATCCAAGCTCTTCAGACCAGGAAAACACCTGGAGGGGACGGCTTGCCAGCGGAATTCTACAGGGTGATGTCTGAGAAATTGACACTGAGATTGTTGGAGACCTTTGAAGAAGCCTACAAACTGGGGACACTGCCACCCAGCATGCAAGAGTCTGTAATTGTATCAATGCTGAAACTAGGCAAATCGCGAGATTGCTACCAGTCGTGTAGACCCTGGCCTATGCTAAGTCAGGACTGCAAGATCCTTACGCCCCTTTTGGCTGAAAGGCTGATTAGGGTAGTCGGATTAATGATGCATCCGGATCAAACTGCGTAGGTTTCACGCAGAACCACTGCTGACGATCTAAGGAGACTTAATTCGGTAATAGACTGGACCTGATTGAGCAGTGATAGATGTGCGGTCGTCTCGCTAGACTCTTTTAAAGCCTTTTGACTCAGATACGAATGGGTCTATGCCACGCTTGAGGAATTTGGAGAGAAGTTTCTCAGATGGGTCCAACTAATTTACACAGCCCCTACTGCCTGGGTGAAAACAAGGAAGCACATTATGCAGTGATTATACTGAAGTTGGGATGAAATTACCACATGAAACTATTTTGCAGGTCAGTTGCAAACGGTAGCCGGGTGGTTATCATATGAGGGTATGCAGGATGCGTTGCTACTGCAAAAGGCAATAGACCCATAGGTGTTGAAGGGGGTGCTTTGGTTAGAGAAAAGGCTACCTGACTCGCTGTACCTACTAAAACTAGGGAAGAGGATTTAGTTGAGACCATAATGCTTCTAAATGTCAGGGTGCCGCATTCGCCCAATATCCCCCTGGAAATTGTCTTTGGGGAGGATTGCTAGGCTCTGCGGCTCATAAGGACACAGTGGAAGAAAGTGGGAGGAAAAGGGATAGCGGTTTGGGGAGACCTACTTCTAGATGGTGCCCTGTTGTCATTTCAGGAACTGACTAAAGGGGCCAACATACAGAAGGGCCAATTATTGACCTATATAAGGCTTAAAGTGGCAGAAGTTCCCTGAGCAAATGGAGGAAGACCCAGTCTTGGCATTGTATATCTCAGAGGGGGGTCACGGGATATCAAGGTTATATCGGGTGCTCCTATCAGGGGCACAGAAGGGGATCGGAGAGTGAAATGGAAATGGACATTGGAAGAGAACTCAGATAGTGAATGGACAAAATCACAAGGTTTTGAGGAATGCTAGGTTCACACGCGCCCAATTATTTGTTAGTCACCACAAAGAATATCCCTGGGGCCTCGGACAATGGGTGCCCACAATGCAAGGAACTTGGAGCAGACCTGATGCAAATGCTCTGGGGATGCAGGGTGATCAAACTGTTCTGAAAGGGGGTGGGGGCTAGAATAAGGCACAGTCACAGTGGGATCACTAGGTTTAATTGGGTTCCAGAGGCCTGTTTGCTGGCACTCTCTCCATGACCAAGGGTGGCCAGACCGGGGACCAGGATGATGGACCTAGCAGGATAGGAGAGGATTGTTCCCAGGAGGATAGCTCAGCGGCAACGTGCTCGCCTTGGAAGCAAGATGACACGGAGCAACACGGGTTCGATCCCCGGGTCCGCGCTTAGAAACCTCTAGGTATTAAGCGCGTTATAAATAATCTATCATATCATATCATATCTGTGTTGGCTAAGCGGAGGATCGCCATGGCATGGAAGTACCCCACTCGACCTAGGTTGGAAAACTGGTGGTGACCCAAGATGCTGCTCCGTGGTGGAGTCGGCCGTATGGTTTAGGGCATTACGTAAGGGGATGTGTGAGGGCAGTGATGGCATGAAATGCATTGGTGCATTCAATGTTTCTCACCCGGGATGATACACCCACTTGAGGCACTACACGTTTGATAGAATCACGTTATCTGGGAGCACAGCATAGGGGTATGATAGGACCCTGGGGATGGATTTGGGAGTGGGTAATTTATGCTGGTACCTAAAGAACCACCAAGACCCATAGGTTGTGTTCTTGATGTTCATAATGCAAGCATCTGTTCACATGTTTCTGTTTTGAGTTGTTCTTACAGTAATCATGTTGCTTATAATTCAGAATTTGCAGTAATATGGAGTGTAATTGTACAACAACTATGACGCTTGAATAAAAATGGATTTAAACAAAAGCTGCCATGCCTCATGGTCTTCATGGACAAAGGGATAGGTCAAAACAAAATGGCTGTGAGCAGGGCGTTAAAAT
The DNA here is from genome assembly GCF_040938575.1 of Ambystoma mexicanum. Taxonomy (NCBI): domain Eukaryota; kingdom Metazoa; phylum Chordata; class Amphibia; order Caudata; family Ambystomatidae; genus Ambystoma; species Ambystoma mexicanum. Next base: position 207,920,989 of record NC_090934.1, read on the forward strand.
GAAGGTGTCAATAAGGGGCCCCACACAGCAACAGAAGATGTAGATTAGGTGATGGGCTCCTTCACCAACCACTTCACTTAGAAACCGGGCCTCTTAGTTCCAGAAGCCTACCTCAAGCTGGTCCCCCCACACTCCTACCAATGAAACCAGATCAATGTCCTCGGACTCTGCGGGAACATAATTCAGTGTGACTGGGACATAGTGCATTAAAAACAGGTGCATACCTCCTGGCATGTTGGATTGAAGGTGCTGAATGTGCTGCTTGGTGGGCTGCTCAGGGACATCCCTTTTTGGACCAGTTCCGATGTGGGCTTTTCATTGGTGCATTTATATATTGATTGTTTATTGCTGGCAAGGTTAGCATCTCTATCGGTTTTGTGCTGCAGGCAAGCGGCCTCACCAGTGCATTCATGTACGACATTGTGGCCATTGCCTCAACTGCTCATTCTTTCAGGGGATTTGACACGTGGTCGCAGGATGCATTTAGTCCCATCATCCAAGATCACTGAATCCAAAATGATATGGTGTATCTTCCTTTGGGTCGGGTGTGTTCCTTGCTCACTGAGATGCATACCTCTGACCCAATCGCTTGGTTGGTAGGGGTCTGTGGTTTCGAGTGTACACTGTGCTATTGGCACCATTTTATTACTTCCTATGGGTGTGTTTGCGGTCCACTGCTGCCTGTGTTCGCTGGTTGATACGATGCAGCATTCTATTCTGAACACTGGCTGTTGGTAACCTGGGCTGTTCTTTCTTCCTTAGTACATGTGTAACTTTTTTGCCAAGCATTTGTGGTAAAGTTTCATTATGTAAACTGTCCCAGACTGCGGCTTGGGCTGCCGAGGCTTATAGTCCTGATGCATCTCACAGATGGGGGACTACCCCACTCATCCACCCTCTGGAAGGTGCATCATTTTTTTCTTTATCTCTATTTTTAATTTATACTTATTGCTATTGTTTTGTGGATATGTGAGTTTTGTTGAACTCTGTTTTGTAATGATATGCAAAAATGTAATTGGGTTAAAAAAATGGAAGGCGCATCAAGTAGCGGACAGACCAACTCAGTCCCCTGGGACTCAGCCTATCCCCCCCGCAGCAGAGGATGGTGAGTGCATCAGTAGATGTCTCTTGCCACAAAACAGTTGAAAAACCAAGGAAGTCGGCAGAATGTTTAGGGGGGGGGATCCAGAAGGTTGGGAAGCCATAACCCCAGAAATGTAATTCTACCACAGCACTCAAGATGATGCATACATAGTTGCAAACTGTACTGTGCCAGCCATTCATGTCGATTAATACTCTATTCTATATGTGGCGATATAGACCAATTGCTGTAATATTGCTGTCACCAACTTGCCACAGAGATGGCACCATAAGCGCATTATTCTAGTTTTTCATCCATGAGGCGCCTCACCTGTGTGGAGCGAGTCCAACACTGTATGTTTGGCACTTAGAGCAAGAGCCATTCATTCTGGTACTCAAAATGAAGTGCAGTAATCCTGCGCTGTGTACACCGGAAGCAGAACATTGATGCCAAACCATATACAAGATGTTCTTGGCCTAAGAGATGGGGAGTGCTCTCACTGGACCTGCTTCCTTCCTGTACTAAATGTCCTCTTGTCTCCTTTCAGTTTGAGATGCTCACAGGCTCGTTGCCATTCCAGGGGAAGGATCGTAAGGAGACGATGACCCTCATTCTCAAGTAAGTCGCCCCCGATTCATCAGTTTTGCTTTTTAGACTCTTTTGTTGCATCAGATCTAGCACCCAGAGCATTTCTCCATTGCTCCTTTACCCCCCAGTCCACAAAGATGAACTGCACCCTTCAGACACACCACCTACTGCTTTATATTAAACTTGCTTTTTGGTGTGCGTCTTCCTTTCCCTAGAGGGGCTAAATGGAAACACTTGCCTCCAGTTCGCTTGTTCCTGTCTCAGGGCGGTTGACTACATAGCAACGGCCCGGCATGCAAAAACATCTAGTAATTGTGGCAAGCCAGAAGGAGGACTCTGACCAGAAGACATGTTATCAAAGGGTTTTATTTAAATAAAAAAGGTAACTCCTTTCTAGCCCTATTGCTAAAAGAGGAGTTCCCTTCCTAGCAAACTATGAAAAGGTGCTTGTCAGTCAACATAACAAAATAGTCCTCTGTCCAAACCTATCCTTTAAACTGGCCCTACCACATAGGAGAACTAGGCAGGGTGTCCTGCCTTAAGAACTGTTCATCACAATCTTTCAGGGTTTCCAGGAATTCCTCCTGGTTTTTGGATCCGTTGTTTGTCCGTAAAAGCCAATTCTTCCTGGTGTTAACAGTTCTCGTCTGTCTTGTCAAAGTCCAAATGTTTCTCAAGTTGGCAATAATGTCCAGTTCCAAATAAGCTTAAATGTCCACGTTGTATGTGGAGGGATACCTCCTGAATACCTCTCCACAACTTGGCTGGATTTCTCCCCACTGGGTTCATGTCTTGCTGGTCTGTGTTCCCCTTGAATTAACTCTTCACTTGTTTTATTGGGCCCCTCTGCCTCTCTGGCGTTTGTCCCAATGTCTCACTTATCCCCCCGGGGGTATTGGTGACCCCTCTTGACATATGCCTCTCTAGGTTCTGTTTACTTTGTGAGCCTTTTGACTGATTAAAATATTCAGGTTTGTTGGGCTACCGTGACCCTTAGTGTCACTTGTTTCTTTCTCTCTCTGGCCTTTATTCCTCTGGTATGGGGTTGTGGTGGTAATCCTTCTCCTCCTTTTACTCTAGTCTTTCTGCCCCTGCCTCCCTCCACTGTGAGCAGACCTGGGTACCTTCTATGTTTCAGGATTTGCTCCATTGAGGTGGCATCTGATTGGTAGCAGTGGTGTTCTCCATGGCTTTCTGCCATTCCCATCTGGAAACGAGTGACTTTTCGGTTCTGCCACCAGTCTTTCTCTGCTCCTCTATTCATTTGTTGCGAGTGGAGGATTTGTTCCGCCTTCACGGTCTGGATTTGCCGTTTTCTCCGGCCCGAGCCCACCACATCCTCTGTGTGGTCACGCCTCCAGATAAAGCCAGATCTGCTAGTCTGCACGGCGTTGTGCCTGATGGGCAGCATCAGTCTGCTTTCTCTCTTCTGCACAGCTGGCTCTGCTGTGCAGTGCAGCTCCACCCCTGGGTAATGTGCTCACTTTGGAGGCTTGCCTCTGTATTGCTACTCCTCCATTCAAGTTTGATCGTGCCTTTTATTCTTCCTCCATGACCAAGACGGGGTGTTTGTTCAGCTGTCAAGCTCGCAGAGAGACCAGCATTGTTTTGAGCTATACATCCAAAGGCATTTTCAGTATCAATTTGAGACTCAAAGCTGAATGTAACATCTACTTCTTGGATTCCCATGTATGCAGATAATGCTTTGGGAATAGGGAGTTCCCCCTGGGAGTTCTCCTCCCTTTGTGGAGAGCCACTCCCAGTGAGGTTATGATTTTCCAAACCCTTGGGGAGGATTTTGCTTAGCAGGCACCTCACCCTAGCCTCAAAGTAGCTGGCTCCCCCGATAGCAGAAGGGATGAAACCTCCAGATTTGTCAAGTCATTCTGTTTTTATTATTTTATTTTTTATTTTTGTGAAGGCTGGAACAGGGTGCATCCAAAGTTACATACTTTTCAGTTCCTTCATTGATAACCCCCATTGCTAGTGTAAAACGTAGCATCAGTCACACCCATAGGAGTTTAGCATCATTGTCATACGCCCTCTCAATTTGTGGAAGTGTAAGACACCTATCTTTTTGCCTGTATCAGTTTCTTGACCTGACTTTTTAGAGGTAAAGCTCTCCGCTTGACTTCCTTTTCTTCCCTTGCTTTTTGCTAATTTTTGTAGAGAAACTGACCAGTCTTTAAGACTATCAATACTGGGAGACAATATTGTATATTTAAAGCTGCACACTTCAACTTAGTGGTGTGGTTAGGATAATTTGTCCTTAATTTTTTTTATTTCTTACAATTTGCGGTTATAAGCGCAATGGGTCCTGGATGGGCTGGTGGCAGTGGATATTTTTCTAATGGTTTTTTAAAAAAAGTTTTACTTTTGTACTTTTGCATTTTACAGCATGCTCTGCCATGAGATTTTCACCTGTCCTTTGGCAATGTTGTGTCTTTGCTTTCCTCTGCTGTCAGATAAGGAATAACAGAAGAGAATTCAGGAAACAAAGCATTGAAGTAGGACTATATTAGTCTACTGCATAGAGTGCGTGACAACATGATCGTGTGGAATACATACCTAAACATATTTGGAGATACAAGCAGATGACTGCACCGAGTTTGAGCTATATAAAGAAATACAAATACGGCACTTAAAGGTCATTTTAAAGACTGTTGGACTATTTATTACTTCTTTCCTCCCAGGGCCTTCTATGAGACACCCTTTCTTTTTGCTTTGACTGCTGGCGTGACTTTTTGGAGGCAAGAAGAGCCACTAGGCTTTTAGCTTGCTTTGGGCTCATTTCTATGGGGAAACTGATCAGTCCATAAGACCTTCAGTACTGGATTTCTTGCATTTCGAAAAGCAGCACACATCCTATAGTGAAGTGCTGTTAGGATACTTTGTATCTTAACCTTTTCTTTTGTAACTTGGTGGTTACAAATGCAATATGTCCCGGATGGGCTGGTGGCAGTGGATATTTTCCAACTTCACTTGGCTGCATAATGCCATAAAGAGTACGATATACTCTAAAAGGGCAGTGCCACGAGATATTCCCCTGCCCTAAGCCATGTCCTTTGACCGCCGCCTTCCCTCTATTCCAGAATGGCCATATATGGAATGCCCTCTCCCAGGGAAAGCTTCTGCTTTCAAGGGTAAAGTGACTGTGTGGCTGGATTTGGGTCTGGGAAAAGTCCACATCGAGCCCCTGAATGTCTGTTGCTGGGCAGAATGTTTGGCCAGTTGCTATCCATAAATGGATAGCCACTGCCAGTTTGTATGGTGCAGATCCCTGCCATCGGTAGACCCGGGGGCGCTTCCAGTCCAAATATTGGATAAAAGGAGGACTCCTGCAACCATTCGACAGATCAATTGATCCAAGACCCCTACGAAGAAGTGCAGCCCGATGACTGATGCCGCTGACCAGCGTCGCGTCCAGCCAAGTCCCATTGAAGCCCTGCTCCTCTATTCTGATCTCAAAAAGCCCCTCGTTAGTGTTTGACCCCCTGCTCGAGGATCAATGCCAGATGAGCTTTCAGAAGTGTCCTTGGACCACCCAGCGCACTAAAGAGCTCTCCCATGCGCTGGCTATCTCGCTGCAGTCATCGCCATTCCGAGTGCATCCTTGGGACTTGTGGGATCTTCTACTTCTGCTACAAGATGCCTGCTCCTTCATGTTTTGCCATCTAGTCTCAACGGAAGTAGTGCAGGCCCTACTCGCTTGTTCACCAACTGAAGATTGCCTGTTGCCACCTGATCATGTTGACTCCTATTGCAGACAGTTTTTTTTCGTCCCCTGGAGGTCTCCAGAGGTTGCCTTCTCCACAGAAGTATTTTCCTTTGTCACAAGGCTAATCGGCTGGACAGCCCCTGGAACTGTTATACAGGTACCACGGCTGACCAACTGAATCCCGTGCCTGAAACCGTACTCTGCACCCGTGACGCCTGGCCCTCCCTTGACAGGACCAAGCACAGGACATTTTCCCAATGGAATCCAGAACCTCTGTGGTAACCTGGAAAATTGAAGCAAGGGGGGGTAAGTTAACATAACAGTTTCGCTTCCCCTCCACCTCCCTCCTCCATAGGGTTACATGGGCATAACATCATGTCCCTGTTGCCCTTTCCCTATTTAGGACGGTGGTGGTCTTGTCAAGAATCCTCTCCTGGGCTTTACCTAGTGTAGTGGGATTGAAAGTTACCTACATGAACTTTCCTGGAATGCTAAATCGCAACCACTGGCATCATTCAATCATAGTAAACCTACTTCAAGTATATCTTTTGGAACTAATGATTCTAGGACACTAAGCCCATTCCATCTCAGGAATGGACTTGCTAAGTAGTAGGGAACTATTTTAGAGTTGCTTTTAAGTGCTTCTACTGTGTTTTAAACTTGATTACTTGCCTCCTTATTACACAGATACCTAGAGGTTTCATTGCCTATTGTAGATTTTAAAGGCCTAATATATCATTGTACAATGTTGTACTTGCCTGTCTAACTGGAATTGTTTGTCTCATTGTAACCCTTGACCACTCTCACCCTCCTGAGTCCTGGCTTGGCCACCCTGTTACCAACCTTGATTGGGTTTGGCTAGACTTCCGTGTCCTTCTTTCCGCTTCATCATAATAGATTGGCCTCCAAAAATCTAACCACAGGGTTGATTTTGGATATCCACCTTCCTTAAGACCCTGATTGTCGGGTTTTCCTGCTTTGTTTTTCTGTCAACTTTCCTTTCTTCATATACTTCAGCACTTTTGTATTTTTGTTTGCATTTGCATTTTCTTCCCTGCAGTGTTGCTAACCCATTTCCCTATTTTTTTCAGGGCCAAGTTGGGCATGCCTCAGTTCCTTAGCAACGAGGCTCAGAGTTTGCTTCGAGCTCTATTCAAGAGGAATCCAAATAATCGTTTAGGTAAACGGGAAATTGAATAACACTGTGCTGCATTGGCCTCACTCAAATCACTGTCAGATCTGTGGACCAATGAACTGGGGATAACTTGCTTTTGTTCAGACAACCATTCCACCTAATGTGCCCTCCCTACTAAGAACAGACCACTGCCATTCTCTAGGGGAGTCTACCACAGTGGCAGATGCACTGGTAGCAACCTACGTGTGCTATTGATAAATCTTTGTGACTCGGGACAAGTCTAGATCCAGACTAGCAGATCATCCCCACGCGGATCGTGCCTTTCTATAAATGTCTTCTTACATAGCACTTCATGCCATATTGCAAGTGCTGTAATAAAAGGTGTTCTCCCATGTCCTGGTCTTGATTTATCGACCGCTGAAGGATGACAGGCTGTCCATCCTGCCACAGGATTTTAACGTGCAAAGTGAAGACGGCCCTCATTGTGGATACCAGGGCTTGTGAGCTATCCTACCCAAGAACTGATCTATCCCTAGTAGACCGAGTTTTAGCTAAAGGTGACCCAAAGGTTCATGCTCTACACCTTTGGTCTACTGAGGCTTTCTAAGTCATTAAGACATTCTATGCTGATGTACCCTGCATACCCCAGGACATTATTAGGATCTAATAGAGGGACTCTTGCACTGCACCAAAAAAGCTGATGCCATCGAACCGTCACAATTCCAATGTGACTTACATAATCTGTAGCGTAAGAGAAATTTAGCTTGACACCAGTTGAGCGGTCACGATTCAGTGCCCAGGGGGGGGGCGCAATCTATCTCTGTGCAAGACAAGTCTGCATCACACTTTGTGCTGCATAACCTGCAGCTGAGGGTAACACTGCCTCACTTTCAGTGAGTCTGGCATGCCACCAGGTGGGCCGTAACATTTCTATACTTCTGTAAAAAGCTGTTCTCTGCTCTGAGTAAAACTTGTTTGGCATGGACAGGTGTTTGAATCAACATCAGTGGTGTGGACTACCTTGGCTGGCACCTCGCTAGACTAAGGTAGTCCAGCTGCAGTGATGTGCCAAACCAGCGGTGTTGCTAGGTCTGGCTATGCTAATATTAGGACTCTGGTCTAGCTTGCCTTTTGGTTTTAACCCCTGAGCGTCTACCTGTGGCTACAAACAAGATATCCGGGGCTACAGCCATCTCAGCCCCCCCGCGACGCCTCTGCACCAAACTGCCTCTCAGATCTGTATCCAAGTTAACTGATGAAGCCAGCAGAGACCGGTTATGCAGGTGGTCATCCTTTTGTGATTTCCTAGCTTGTTCAAGAGTCTTTCACAGGACAGGGGTATTCACTGAGACATTTCACTGAAGAAGCAACACTGATTTCTTTTGTTTCAGGTTCCAGTATGGACTGTGCAGAGGAGATAAAACGTCACCCTTTTTTCTCCACCATTGACTGGAATGTGAGTATCATTTTGTCAAAATATGATATGCACCCAGCGGAAGCATTACTCTGAGCATGGAATTATTTGCCCAGAGACCAGGGCTATAAACCACCAGTATGTTGTGTGGTTCCACAACCAGTCTGCCTCTTTGCACGTGTGAGGGCAAAGGCGCAGCCCCGGCTGATTAGATCAGTCATATGATGGTGTAACTTGCAGTCTGCTGCTTTTAAGCCTTGTTAGATTCTTGCTCGATGTGAATGTTTGGCTGTCTGTACCCTGCTATCGAGGATGGACCAGGCTTCCATTGTATGTGTACAACTTGTGTGTGGGATTCTCGGGCTAATTTTGTGCTGCTCTTTATTGTCTAAGTTCTGACCCACAGTGCCGTCATTGTGTAAATGTTGCATTCTGTAGCATATGCCCTTAGTTGTGTAGGTAGCATAGTTTTTCAGCTTGCCATAACTTGAAAATTGTGGCAGCACTGTACGGGGATTACCACTCGTGACCCTCGTGCCATAGATATTCAATCATGTTTGTCTTAAGCCAATCAATGCTTGGATTGGTCATTAGGGGTAGGATGGCTTAACCCCCTGGTGGTTACTGTACCCTCAGTCCCTCTTCCTACAATTCGATTGCCCCCTGCAGTGGGGTATGCCAGATCACGCTCCATGCTTTCAGAACTCCCCTGTCGCTTAAGGGCAGTACTTTTTTTTCTCCATTTTCTTTGAATGAAGTACTCAGTGGACAGCTATTTGAAGGGCTTGAGGGAAGTAAGGGCTAAGGGTCATATGAAAGAATAGTTAAGCATGTTATCCTTCCTCTAGTGAGAATGAACATGGCTAGATAACCTGTTCTATGAGATGGTGCCCACTCGGGAGCGATTAGACACATTTTAGCTGAATGTATCTTACCAGAGGAGAAATGGCTTTTTGAAAGAGCAACTTCAGATGTGTACTTCCGCCTGATTAGGAATCCTCACTGAAATGTGGCTGATGTGCTCTCTACACCAGGGGTGTGCAGCCTTTGGCTCTTCAGATGTTTTGGACTAGTTCAGTCATCCCTGTACAACAATCAATACTGAGGGGTCATGGGAGTTTTGGTCCAAAACATCTTGAGAGCCACAGATTGCATACTCTGGCTCTCGGCACAGAGCAAGGGGTCCATGTGTGGGTTATCATTACTGGCCTAGTGTGAAACCCCGAACGTTTCAAAATTGGCAAAAATGTGAGAGCCCCTCTACTGGGAACACTGCTAGAAAACCTGCTCTGTGATATTTTCTACTCTGTAGGAGACTACAGCAGTGGAGTAACTTTGCTGAAAATGTTGGTGGGGGAATTTCATCTGAATAAAAGGTGCCCAAGCCAAATGAATGCGGACAAAATGGTGTGCCATGAAAGTTGTGGGGGGGGGGGCGTGTCAAACACCCCTGTCCTCCCCCTAAAATTACACCCATGGTTACAGCCATGTCTTAGCTCACTGTATTTAACCAGCGTAGAACAATCATTTTGCGGATGAATCTGGTCTCACACGGGTTGGCTGTCGAACACAGAAATACTAGGCAACTCTCTTCTGAACAAGAGTACCATTCTAGAAGAGTCTTAGGACAGCCATTTCTAGCCATCTTTCCACTTTTGTTCCTTGTGTACACCCCAGGGTCAGGTTATTGGCTTAGCTGCATCTGAGGGAATTTGGCAGGGTGTTGGGGCTAGTTGGATGAATGATATATGTTTCAGGCACCTTTTGCGGATCATGCAGACAAGTTTAAAGTCTGTTCTATATGGAAAGTGTAGCCAGTGAAGGGTTTGAGATCGTCTGGAAAATTATTTTTTTCTAAGCTGAACATCAGCTGATCTGACATGTTGTGGATGGCCTGGTGCTGATGGGTTTCCTACTTGGAAGGCCTAAGAGCGAACTATTTATTGCATTAGTCCAGCTTGTTTGATCAGTCGATCTGTATTGCTCCTCTCAAGGGATGGAATGGGACTCTGTAAACCACTTTGGTGCTTATGCAGCTCCACCTCTGTATGAGATAGTAAGAATTTCATCTGAACAAATGTCCTGAAGTGCACTGGTCCGGCAAGAGGAGGTGACCGCAATTTAACACATTTTTGCAAGTGCACAACAAGAACAGAAGCAATATGCTCAAAAGGATTATGGGCCTGTACAGTCAACACAACAGTCTGATCCCAAATTGAGTGTGTTGACCTTTTGGTGAAAGTCCAGTGGTGCCTCAGCAATGAGCGATTTATGCAGTAACAAAGATTCAGTGAATCTTAGACTTCGTGTCTACCATATGTGAGTGTGGCAGAAACAAGATATTAAGTGAACATTGGATCTGCTGCCGAGGTAGCAGAATATGGACCATTATCCGTGGTGCTGTGTAGAGCCCATCCTAGCTCCTGGAAGCATGCACAGGGCTATCCTGTTAAGGCAGTTTTTGTTCTACCCCCTGTGCTATACAACCACTAACCTTAAGGTGGGACAGAGCACCCACCAAAAAGAAAGCATACACCTCTCTTAAAATGCTAAAGTGGCAGAGCAGTCCGACTGAACCCCAGGAAGTGGCTGGGTGCTGAGACAAATGTACAGTTAGGCCAAGCGTTTGTCCATAGGAAATATAATAAATGTGTGTTTTTCATTATTCCAGTATGGTACATTACATATATACATACCTATTAGTTGCATAAGTACTTTATTAAAACCCCAAACACAATACCTCATGTAGTATAAAATAGTACACATCAGTTGACACTCCACTCTATACTAAAATGTGGGCCCGCTATCTGAAGATAGGCACACAACATATAGAGACATGGAAGGTGAAGAGAAGGGAACCAGACATTAAAATGTAGTTCACATAGTCCAACAGGGGACCCCAGTGCCAACAAGTAACACAAGTCACATTATTTCAACACTCCAGGGACAGACACAGTAGCCTAACAGTACAAATGCACACGTCAGATAATCGATGGAATTGCGGGGCTGGGGGGGGGTTTGTGGTGTAGTTAGTGGGGCGGTACATCCCTAAAAAACAGAGTACACATTTTAAGTACACAACGTTAAAAATGCATTTGGAATTGTACAGAAGGTCTAAAATTCTTTAGTCCTTGGCCTAAAACTGGTGGCCATAAACTGAAAGATGGAAACTTTAAGGGGGCAGCTATGTATGTGCAAATTCACTTAAGAAAAATAAAAGGGAGAAGAATCTTCAAATAGTCGTAAACAGTCCGTCAAGTCACATGTATGGTGAAAAGGCAGGTAAGTCCCAATTCTATCCCACAGATGCAGATTTGCTAGCAAACTACTTCAGTGAGGACCAGAGGAGATCCCGATTAAAAGGTCCATAGTTCAGTTTGAGAACCAAGAGCCCCAAAAGACCATGCAGTGCAATAGGCAGACACCATTGTTAACCAGTGGCAACATGCGGTTGACTCACTTCCAAAAAGTCTAGACTCCAGACCACAAGGACAGTTTGCTTGCAGGCAGAGGGTTCAGTCATACGAGGCGAAACAACCAGTAAGTACAGGGGTTGTTTTTTAGGTCCATTTTACAGAATGCAACATCCTAGGAACTGGAATCATACCCCAGTGGCTGAAAAATAAGCAGCCTTCCCACAAGGAAGCCCTTAAAGCCAGAAGCAAAAGCAATGGCAATGAAGACTATAGGATGGTGGAGCCTACCAAAGCAGGATCCCATGGCTCGGAGGACAAGGATATGGTGCCCAATCACAGAAAACTGTCCCATGAAAAAGACCATGGAGGGGGACCCAGGACTAGCATCCAGAGCAGATGAAGCAAGTATTGGAGTCTTGACAACCTTCCGGGCAGGGGCAGCCTCCAGCGCCAAGGCGGGACGGTAGTAAAACAGGAAGATTGAGGTAGAACGTCCCATAGACTGTCCTATCGCAGATGGCCTAACCAGCACTCAAGTGGAGTGGGGGAGTCTGCAGGAGGACAGAGGAGACCCACGATGGAGGTCCAGAACCAGAAAACTAATACCAGTGAGAAGCCCAGGACACCGCATTCAGCAAGCATGGACAAATGTTCCCTTACATTTCAGCAAAGGTGGAAATTCCTCCAGCAGGTAAGTAAACCTACTTGTGTGAAAATTACAGTAGTAAGAGAATTTGGACTCAGGGTTTCTCCTGGGATACTACTTCATCAGGGGTTTTGAGGACGCCAAACTATCTGATTGGCCCTTGAACCCAGACCACCCTCAGAGGATGTGATATGACCAACCCAAGGACATGGACTTCTCAAAACCGAGGCTGCTGTGCTGGGACCGAATGGCCAGTTTAAGCCTTCTCCCACCGTTTCCCTGAACAGAGAAAGCACCTAAAATAAAATGGCAGAGCAGTACTTCTAAGAATACATTGGTTCCCCAATGGCCACCAAAAAGTACATTTGGCTACCAATGCACTAAAATGGCTTGCACTCTTGGTGAAGCCAAAAGAAGTGGCAGCTGCCACCAGCGCAACAGGTAATCACCAGAGGGCACAAAGGTACCACCCCTGGGACTGGGAGCCTTATGGGGGAACCCAGGACCATATATCCATAATGAACCAAAAAGGGTTGCAATGGCAGGCGGGCTTCTGTTAGAAGTCTCTGACCACCAAAAATAGGTCAATGACCCACAACTAAATCGGCAAAAATCAAACCATTAGGGGAGCATAGACATGGCTCTAAAATTCCCAAAATGGGTAACGCTCACCGGGTATCCACGGGGACGTCACTCATCCTGTTCAGACCTCTTACAACCTCAAACCCTTCCCTGGAGTCTACTCGACTGGAGACGGCCTGAAACAAAAGATTGGTAGAGTTTAACTCTCAATTGTCTGTGTGCTTGAATCCTTTCTTCCCCGGGGTCCAACCCTTCCCTTTGATCCACAGCTTGCCTTGTTTTCTCGGAAAGTGTGCTCTCCATCCTGCTTTCAGCGCAGGGGCGCGTTGATTGATGCAGGCTCGTTGCTGCCTAGTTACTTCACTGGCAAGAGTCCGACAGGTAAGTATAATGAGTCTTTTGAACAGTTCTCTAACTTCGTTCCTTTCCTTCCTTAGATGATGGCCAGCGTCCGACGTGCTGCTTAGATGAGTAGCGCTGAAGGTGAGTGAGAGTGCGATGCGCGATCCGACCCTTTCGTATTTGTATTGAACGGAGTTCTCTTGTCTTTGGTGCCGCGATGTTTTCAGCGTGGATGCCGGTTATGAAGAAGAAATGCATTAGTAAGTGCGGTATGCGGCGCCTCTAGATGTTTCCATGCTAACCTGGAGTGTCTTTTTTTCCCCTCTTGCAGATGGATGAGGCGTTCCGGAGACAGTTCCCCCAGAGCGGCTGGGATTCAGGTAAGCATTTGAAGCTCGTACAGTCTTTAAAAATAAGCGAAGATTTGATGAATGCTTACTAATGCCTTTTTTCTGTTCTTTTCCCTTTTCCTTAGGAAGCTGCGTGCCAGGATGGGAATGACACCGCCAAAGATGCCCGCAGAACAGAAGAAGCGATGAATGATGGGCAGAAGCGCCACAAGTTAAGGATGTTCCTAATGGTGTTCTTGCAGGAGCTGAGCGCAGAAGAAAGATGCAGGCCTCCTGGAGACAGATCCGAACACGGTGAGTGTCACGCTGCAGGTGCAGAAAACACAAAGCATGTTTCTCAGCCTGGGCATGGCTTAAATAGTCTCTGGGTATCCAGGTGTCTCTGAGCTCAACCACAGCCAAAAGACTAGACTGCACATGCAGTTCTGGGAACCGAATTATATGTCTCCATCAATGCACTACAAGTCCAATCCCCAATGTTATCCTATGGGAGTGAGTGAGTGAGTCTGGTGCCACAAGCGACAAGTCGGACTCCAAGTGGGTCTTTGGAGGGATGGAGAGGCCCTTGAGGGCCATGTAGGTGATCGTGGCCTGGCTCAAGCCTGACATCTTGGAGGGCTGGGGACATGAGGGTCAGGAATCATGACAGCGTCTCAACCGAAAGGCAGTGAAGGGCATAGGTTTAGGAAATGGGTGAGGAACAAGTCACTGCACCGCCACCCACTTCCCTACTCGGATTGCAGTAGGAGATGCACAGGACACCTAAGCCAGATAGATTATCTGGAATAATCCTAAAACCATGTTTTACTGGTCATCCAACTAAAACAATGGTTGGTTTTTCATTTGAACTTGTGGGTCACTGTTGCCCCGGCTGTCCCTTAAACCCATCTGAGGTATACAGAGGGTAGTTCTGATCTAGAAGGGCCTAAAATGCTTCAACAACATGACCAGGAAAGACAGCAGCTCTGAATGAACTAAAACCAACAATGAAATAATAAAATCTGCGGACAAAGGGGGTGCCATTGTTGTCATGAATAAAAAGGACTATGACAAAATGGTTAATACGTTGATTGAAGACAATAACACCTACCGGAAATTGGGTAGCGATCCAACAGAAAGACTTAGACTCTTGATTAACCCTATTCTTGAAGAAGCTATGGCAGAAGGCCATATCAGTGCAAAAGAAGCAGAATTTCTGTGTCCTAAATATCCGAGATGCCCAGCCTTCTATGCACTCCCGAAAATCCACAAAGGGACCACTCCACCCCCAGGTAGACCGATAGTGTCGGGTATCGGATCTATCCTGGAATCTGTCTCAATTTGCCGACTTTTTACTACAAAATGAAGTGCCCAAAATGCGATCTTACACCAAGGACACCACATCGGTCCACACATACCTTGAACACCTACATTTGGAAAGCCCGAATATCCCGATTGTAACCATGGATATAGAATCATTATACTACAGGATCCCCCAATTGGAGACCCTGAGAGTAGTTGAAAGGGTCCTGGTAGAGAAGACAGGTACCCTAGACATGCCCATAAATCTCATTCTACAGTTGACAGAAATTGCTCGGACTAAGAACTTTTGCTCCCACTTGGGCCAATTTATATGTTGTATCTGTTGAAGAAAAATAAATCTACCCTGAAAATAATCCATTCGGAAAGAAAATTATAAATTGGCGCCGTTACATTGACGACATCCTGATGTTTTTCGAGGGAGATCTAAACACTTTAAATAACTTCATTACATGGATCAATGGACTTGACCCATTTTTGAAATTCACTAATGAGGCAAGTACAACCGAAGCCACTTTCCTTGACCTTGCGATCAAAAGAACCGGTCAGACTTTTGAAGCCACTGTGTTTCGGAAAACTACAGACAGGAATTCCCTTCTAGAATACACTAGTTTTTATCAAAGATCCTTGAAAGAGAATTTACCGTGGACAATTTCTCCGGTTCATGAGAAATTGTTCCACCTAAAAGGAATATGATATGCAGGCTGAAAGACTTGCATCTAGTCTGAGGGAGAGGAAATACCCAAATAAAATCATCAGACAAGCACGGACGAGGGCCAGAAATATCCCGAGAAGTAACTCTCGCACAACATGGAAAAAAGGAAAGGGGACCAGATATCATCACAGCAGTTTTTACCCACTCACCAGTTATCCATCTCTTCAAAAAAGAAATTAAAAAATCCTGCCACCTCTTAAATGTCGAACATAACCTACCAGCGCCAATTTTTGCCTTCAAAAGAAGGAAAAACCTCAGTCTAGTACATACATATCAAGAAACAAAACCGCCTGAATTAAATTACCTCTGGAACATGCGGAAACCACTCGGGCATGCTCCGTGCGGTAACTGCTCAGTGTGCCATTCCACCAAACGCAGCACCATGATGGACATAGGCTGGAAATATCTGTGGGAACAGAGGACCTTTACAAATTGCAACACTACAAATGTATATTTGATTCACTGTCCCTGCAACATGAGATACATCAGTATGACAACACGTGCAATAAAAACTAGGATCTGCGAACACAGATCTAATATTAGGACCAAACGCTACACTGCCCCTTTAGTAGAACACTACATGACAAAAGGGTCACTCGGAGAATGAACTGACCTTGACCATCTTAGAAAAAGTTACTGTACCCAAAAGAGGTGGGAATCTAGCTGCATTGCTTCTAAAACGAGAGCAAATGTGGATCTTCAGGCTCCTCAGTCATAAGACGGGCCTCAGCGAAGAAATATGCTGGCAAACCTTGGCTGTGCAATAATCCGGATCATCCAGGCATGCGCAGTGCCACCCGCAGCAATATTGATTCACACGAAGATGCCCTTGCACTGAGAACCCCCAGCGTGTACCAACTGCCACACATCCACGCTGAGCACTAGTGGCCCAACCAGTTATGCACAAAAGGGTGAGACACCTTGCTTAGCTTGAACAACCACACATACACATAATAGAGATTGGGTAGTCCATCCAATAAGTGGCATAACTGGACACAACACCACAATCCTTAACAGCGGGTTCTGTGTGTCCCCACCTTATGGAACACCACAGTAGCTAGTTGACTTTTATTCTAGCTTTTTATTCTAGCTCCATACCGTGAGTGGCATTGTATTTAGAGTTCGTAGCCACACTGAACCAGGAGATACTAGGTTCTGCCATCCGTAGCAGATATATGCACAAAGTCATTATGCCCAGATTATAGAAAAAAACACAATGGGACTGAGGTTTGTACAATACATGCAAACATTACAATCCCTAACATCCCCGGCGTTAACCAGAGGGCCCGTGGTGCACCTGAACATGCACAAGGGCACAGGTTACACAATTCTGTGCTTTATGACTACGTTTCCCAGCACACTCTGGGACACCGGGATTCCCTTGCCGTCATGTGATTGCGCTAGGCGACGCTACGAGAACGAACATAATTACGTATGGGGGCGGCTGATTACAGACGGTCTGTTGCGTTTCGTTCTGAGGGAGCACATTCTGCTAAACTAAGGTAAGAAACAGCAGGGGCCAATTCCAAGGTGATATGCAGTTTAAAACGTTCTAATTCCGTGAGGATTATAATGGAATATACAGATTGTTATGACTCACGGACTAGTACAACCGTGCCCATACACAAACGCAGCATGCTGCACGCAGTATTCCTTTACATTGTGCACATCTGATTACAGTGATTTATAGCACTTATTACACCGAGCCCACATGTTCTCTGTCCAATAACCGGCTGTTACATCGGAACAGATTCATGCAGAGCATGTTGCACGTAGCCAAGTTTTGTATTGTGCATATCTGATAGTGTTTTAGATCATTTACCTCATACGGTCTCCTCTCCACAGCCCCTTGGCATATCGGAGCATGAAGAGGACCCTATACAATTGAGACGTCTACACTCAGGGGAGAGGGGGTTGAGGGGGGGGGAGGAACCACACAGACAGAAAAGAGGGGACACGACCCCTGCAGGTATTTTACTCAACTATGCCCGAATGTAAAAGCTGCTCACATAGTACAGCAATATACGTACCTGGAATACCACGAATAGGTAAACTGACTTTTGAGGGTGTTTCTTGTAGGCTTTCCGAGCAGGAAGCAATGAAACATACAAAACAAAAAGACCAGGCGACCTACAACACTAGAGACCACAATGAGAGAACAGGTAATATTTCCTGTTTTTCTTGCTTGTACAAGAATTGTAGCCCCGATTCCCTTTACTGATTATACTCCCCTTTGTCCATTTTTGATCCCCACAGGGACTGGGACACAAACTGTAATGCCCGTGGACAACCCAGCAAAACTCTCCAACCCTCAATGATGTGGATACCTGTAAAGAAATTAGTGTCACTGAGAATACAAAATTCTCCGTCCTGAAGAAGGCGGCGAGTTATCCACTCCACTGAAACCGGTTGACAAACCCTAAGAGTCAATAGGCTGATGACCACAACTCCAAGACCTTACATATACTTTAAGATAGGGCTTGAGTTATTATACATCTTTTTAACGTTATTTTTTAAGTTGAACTCGGCCATTGAGCCGCAATTATTTTTCCTTTAATATAAGACACACGGACTGGGGGCGGTAATAATAAAGAAAATAACCGACCACCAAGAAATGTGCACATAACAATTTAGTGTTAGGAAAGTAGTGAGATAGTCTAGGGTAAGGATCTCTACACCCCCTTGTAGCCGGCATACCATTGCTAATCTAGGGATGTGGATGTACCATGTAATGGGAACATGAGATATTCAAACACAGGGCCAGAGAGCTACCAATAGGGACTTAGGCCCAGGAATAAAGTTTTTCGTTTTAATGAAATAACTACTGTCTGTTTTTGTGTTATATACATTGGGGCATAGACAGGTAGGGGAAGCCCATTGACTTCTACTGTCAGTATCTACTCTGATCTAGAATGGCCTAAAGTTTCACTGGAGAGTACCTTCTCTACAGGATGTATTCTGTCACTTAAGGAACTGCCATTCATGGGGATCAGGGGGGTCGAACTCGGATTCCTCATTGATGTTGCTGACTCCTACCTCCATCAGTGGCAAATGGAGGGATATCCTAGTCAGTAGCCCAGTTTCACAGCTACAAAGCCAATTTACATGGGGCTGGGGATTGTGTGCCTCCTTGCTTGGTAATATAGAACTTCTGTACATGTGCATAAACCTGCTGAATTTCCAGTGAGGGAGGAAGGCCCAAAGTGCTAGAAATATTGCCTTAAAAATTAAGATGGGAAGTGTGCAGTCCTGTGAACTCTTAATATTGGTGGGCTCACCAGTCCAATACATGGGAGTAGTTGAAGACGCACATTCAAGGTGTTTATTGGAACTCCCATTATCCCTGTATGATTAACATACTAGATCCAACAAAACCACATGATGGACCATCACTGTCGTTTGAGGCTGGTAGTCTGCTTTCACTTTACTTTATTATATTTATATCGCGCACCACTGACCCGGAGGCTTGAGGGTGCCCAACATAACAGAAAATTAACAGACACAACACCGCGTCCGGGGGCAATACAGATACATTTGTAAGGGGCTGGTTGGTCAGAGGACAGTGCAATTGTTAACTATCCGAAACAGGGCGGTCGGTCTCTCTTCACATTCAACGCGGTGGGTGCTGCTACAAAAAATGCTCCTTTATTTAACCTGGGTCATCCTGTGGGCTGGAACTCTGAGTTGATTGGTGTTATTTGCTCTGAGATTGCATGCCCTCTATTTTATTTCCAGCACTTCACTCAAATATAGTGGTGACGATCCGGTCAGGCACTTATGTGCTATGAAGAGAAGGCGAAAGTCATTTCTGGCTTCCCTCTGAAACTTGATCCCTTCTTTTGAGATCCATGATGGTTCTGACTGCATTATTCTGTATAACCTGAAGCCGACCTATGGCAGACTTGGATAGGCCAGCAAGCAGACTGCTACAATAATCAAGCCTGGAACCAATTATGGTTCTGGCTTATATCTTGCGGTTTGCTTGTGAAATAAAAGGGTGTGCTTGTGTCAGCAGTTTGCTATAATATGAAGCTACTAAACTGCCGACCTGTGCCTTCATGTTGAGGTTACAATCAAAAAAGACCCCCAGAGATTTCACTTTGTTTGTCCCAACCATCAATTTGAAACTGGGAATACTAAGTTCCCATCTTTTGGGTTTTAGCCTCAGTGCCTACCACCATCAGTTCAGTTTTGCCGGTGTTCAGGGCTAGCCCATTGTTACTCATACACCGTTGGATCGATCCGTAGATCTGATTGATGGTGTTCTCATTCTCTACATAATTAACAGAAAGAGGGATAACACATTGGGGCTCATTACGAGTTTGGAGGTAGCCATGCCGTCATTACCGGCATGGCTACCTCCAAACTTGTGTCCGGGTCCAGAAAAAAGGGAATTACTGGGCCATTCCGACTTTTGCGGGTCAGGTAATTCCCATTTTCGGGCCCCAGTACGTCCCCATTACCATTTGAGCCCACATATGGGAATGGGGAGTATGCTAGCGGACCCGTTAAAGGCAAGTTCCGGGACTTTTTTTTTATTGTCCCTACGGTTCGGCCATGTGTTTTTAAGCATAAATCGGTAGATCGTAGAAAACTTTCCTATGGACCATACCCGACTTTTCGTCCATTAACGCACTCGAAATCAGCCGCCATTTTGTGATAATCCTATCATTTCCCCCCATCGACCTGGCTCACCTGCGTTTGCGGCACTAAATCATATCCCCCGCCCCTGAAACAGACTTTATCAAAACATTCATATTCCCCGCCTCTATCCGTGACGTGACTGTGCTGCGTAGGCAAACGCGCCCAGGCGTCTTCTACGCGACTCCACACAGAACCCGGAAACCAACACAGATCAGCTCGCAACACAGCGCGCCACAATTCGGAATATGAAACTGTACTTTTAAATCAAACCGCAAGATTGTAAATTTGGTAAAGTACATTTATTTGACATCAAATGTTTAGAGAATATTCAGCGATTTGCATTTTTCTTTGCTCTCGATCCAAAATAGTTCGTCTTGAGGCAAGCGATGTTCGTGTGCAGTACACAGGGTGTTGGTTTACGATAAAATAAGCTCTTCGGTCGCACTGATAATCGCATGGCTGTTCCAACAACGAGGCACTAGGCCACCACAACGGTATGTATGTTGCATCTAGCCATTAGTACCGCGTAAGGGCATACTTGTACTTGGCGATCGTCCCATAAAATGGTCAGGGTGGTAACGTTGTTCACGCGGAGAAGCAACTGGTGGTTGTAAAAGCCATCCGCCGGTGTCTGGTACTCGTGACACATACAATAATGAAGGATGTACCTGTTTTAAAAACATAAAAAATGAAATTAGTCTCACCATCAGATCTTTATTAAAATTATTCATTTTATATATTAGGTCGGGAAATTATTTCATAGCTAGGACAGTGCAACTGGGTATTATACGTCATTTCCAGTAACCCACCCCCTCTCCTCCGCCTTTTTCAGAGCCGCCTGAGCGCCAGTGGACCACTTCGTCACCGATATGATATAATATGGCATTTGCAACGCGCCTATACACAAGTGAGGGGGGGGACAAGGAGACGACAGACAACGATCCTACTAGGCCAGGTGTCATTCAGATCGCGCAAGTGCACGGGTAGGGGGAAGGTAAAAGTGCAAGGGGAAGGGGAGGGTGGAAGTGGAGTACAAGGTAAGTAGCATAAAATAATAAATGCATAGGGCCAGCTGGTGGCGAGTGCAAGGTAAGTGCAGAACAAGTGCTGGGAAGGGGGGGGCTGTAGGATACTGAGACAGTCCCCCAGTGCAGGGGTTGACAGGGAGGCAGTGCAGGTGGAGAGTGGAAGGGCCCAGGACCGAGGTCGCAGACAGTGGATCAGTTGTAGCAGGGGAGAGGGAGAGAGAAAGCAGAAGCAAAGAGGAAGGTTTTGAGGTGCTTCCGTAAAAGGAGATGGTTCTCCTCAAGATAGTGCGCGGTACAAAACAATATGCCACATAGAACGAACAAGTACAACTTAACCTGTCTTTAAAGCTACTGTATAGTAATTAAATTGCGGTATAAACTCATCTAAAGAGTTACTTACATTATATTTGCATTTTCCATTGTGTCTGTGCGTAGGGCACCCCCGAAATACCACTCCTTCTATGCCGACGTTATTTCTTCTAATGAACGAACATTAAATGGCTTTCGTTTCTGAAATTATATTCATTATCGTTTACGTTATTGCACCACACCCCCAAAAAGAAGTCTTTCGGGATGGTCCCGGCCTGTCAAGGTCAAATAACAATAGAACCTTATACTGAGTCGTGGGCCATTCCGGCACCCGAGCAAAAAATCAAAGCAGCTGACCTTCACTTTGAACGAGCACACATTCCTAGTTAGCTACATTCAGTGTAAGGCCATCTCACAGGACTTGAAATTTACACTCCATCTTTGCATTTTGTCTGCGTGCATTTGCAGCCCCAGAGAACCATAAATACGGAGACATTCTATATTTTTTGAAAAATGATTTATATTACTGTTTGGTTTAATTTAATGCGCAAATGAACAAGGTTGGATAGACACATTGCATGTACACTGAGCAATCACTTTTATTTACACAATACATAGTTACACATATTCAATGGGCCTGCAACATGAGGAGACTCCAGAGCAAAGTCACAGGTGACGCCCGGGTGGTTCGCACAACTGCACGGTGAAGGGAGGGGCAACGGTGGAGAGACACATTGCATGTACACTGAGCAATCACTTTTATTTACACATTACATAGATACACATATTCAATGGGCCTGCAACATGAGGAGACTCGAGAGAACAGACAATCAAATGACAATCATTTAAACCGTGATGTGTATTTCTCAATGAGCTCTGCTTTAGGTGGACATGGAACAGAGGCAATGTTGGGTGGCAATGCAGTTGTCCCCTGCACATGTTCGTTCACAACTCCATGTATGTGCCTATCTAGGACATCAACAATAAGTCTCTCAATAAACTCATATTGCATATCCTGAAACACTGCTTTGATCACCCATTGTTTACTTCTTTTAGTGAAGACCTTATTGTAGCGAAGCGTCCCTAAAGTTCCAGTCGTCCTACTTTGTTGACGGCCAACATTATGGTTATGTGCCAAGACCGCTAGAAGAGTCTGATTTATCATGCCCTCCATGCCAAAATGCAATCGTTTTGGCCTGTACTTTAGGCACATATTGTGGAACACCTTCAAATCTCCTGTGTGGCAGAATTCCGTGAGTCCCCTCAAATCTCTTGTTATAGTTTTATCAAATACAATCTTTTCAATGGCTTTGTGAGTGGGTGATGAAGGAATCAACCACTTCTTCTTCCGTGCCTCCTCTGTGGACAAATGGCCATGTTCACAATTGTGGAAATGTTGGTTTGTGGTCCAGCGGTGAACGTTGCTACAGTGTAGCATTACTGACCGCCTTTTTCCAGTAGAATTTCCAACGACCCTCCACATGTTTTTGAGCTCCACCAAAGATGGTTGCTGATTGACTTGGACCACTGTGAAATACCTTGCATATCATTTTTTTTTACCTGCAGCCGACATTTTTTTATTGATTGTTTTTGCAAGATGCCATACGTCAAATTGGTGATTTATATTTTTGTACTCTTCTCTCATTGTCTTGGCAATTGAAACGTGTCTGTCCGTGGCTATCAGGTCGATCACCATTCCCCGCGATTGTAGTTCTTGCAATGATGCTACAAAGCCAACTTTCTCCATGGCCACTGAGGATGTACTTTGTGACACCTGCACGACCACCGAACTCACAATTTTCTTACTTTCCATGTCCTGAAAGTGGTAGGTGCAGTACTTGGCTGAAAATCCTGGGCTGTCGCACTGTCCATCACCGGCTAGCCTGAACCGTTTGCCCGCGAATGTACTATCAATAGACATTTTTTCCATTCTCCAAGCTTCGCTAATGGCTGGAAATAGATAATCGATTTGGTATTTGTAGAACTGAGTTTTCGCAATGAAATGGATTCCCACAAACTGAAAGAAAGACTCTAACCTTTTTAAAACTTGAACCACTAAAAAGTGCGGCCGCTGCACAAAGTAGATTGCCTGCTGGCAGTTGCCCCAGCATGGGTTGTGCAGACCATGAGAAAGGATGATATTTTGTACAGGTGGCATGTATTTTAAGGTTAGTGCCTCGAATTGCACGAGTCACATTAATCAATGGCTCCCCACATACTTCCCCACCAACCGAATGCCCACATTTCATCCTAATAATAATATCAATCAAACAACTATCGAATACAATGAATTTGGCCTCTTTCCTTATACTGTCACTCTGCATCCCAGCTGGTTCGGCCTGTAAAGTTGAGGACATGTCACTCACATGAAAGGTAGAATCTCTGATATCGTCTTCCGCTATGTTCACTGATATTGATGGTGTTTCATTGTCGTCCACTTCATTCTCTTCCATTGCAACATCTGTTCCTTCTCGGCGATGGGTGAATAAAACAATTTCTTCAACTTTCTCGCGGTCTTAGTTTTTGCGGGTGTGGATTCTGTGAATTGATCTCCGACTGCATCCGAACTACCAGGAGGACATTCACTATCAATGGCTGGTGGTGGTATAGCTCCGTTGTCAATCACTTCATATTCTTCCCATTGCCACGATGCATCTCCAGTCTCAAGTCCCTGCCAAAAGGTTTGACAAGCAACATCTCTCGTTCGCTTCACTGTCTGTGTAGATCTAGTTCGTACACCCACTCGCAACTAGAGGACAGATTGGAAAAGGGATGTTCAGTTCAAACACAACTTACAGTATTGAACTATTAACAGTGAAAAACAACATAATATAGTGACCAGGACACTAACCTTCTTTTGCTTTCTTTTCTTTGAAACTTTCTTGCCTCGAACTTCAACATCAGGACGCTGTTGCTCCGACGCGTGTGTGCATGTCTCCACTTCCTCTTGCGCTGCAACGACTATATTTTCATGATAAGCACATCCATCACGCACTGACGCTCCATCGACTCCCTGAAACATAGAACTTTCATTAGTATGTATAATAATATTGAAAACACAAAATGTACTTGGGGACCAATACCCACGTACATCTCAATAGCAAAACACGAATGAACGCATTGTGTAGAACATTCAAACGACAATTATTCACGCATTGTTGATCTAGTTAGATGGAACTGTCAAGATCCATACCTTGGGCTCCGCATAGACTTCCATTGATGATAATATTGAAGATGACGCTTCAGCAACTCCCTGAAACACAGTAATTGCATTAGTATGGTTTTCTATTTTGTTAAAAAGAACATAAACTTTGTGCAGGCGTCAATGGCTCATCTAAATAGACCTGCACAAATGATCAGTTGTCTAAAATAAGTAATGGATATCTAAATATGATTCGATTTGCTCGATCGTTGGAAGTGTCACCACCCAGAGATCTGCATCAACTACTAGGGGTGATGTTCTTGTAGAACATTGCGCCGACCCGTAACTGCATGCTCCCCCTTCTTCTTGGACTAATGCTCCATCGACTCCCTGAAACATAGGACTTTCATTAGTAATGAACACAATATTGAAAAAAGAAGACACAGAGGAGGGCGACGACAGAAGGACATATCAATGGCTAAAAACGAAAGAAACGTGTGTAACAATCACGCTACAAGAATGCAAGATCTGATGATCTCCATCGGTGGAACTGTCCGGAAACGTACCTCGAGCATCTGAGTGACATCAACGGTTGTCGTCAATGCGTTGGACTCCTCAGCATCTCCCTGAAAGACAGTACTTGCATTATTTTGGATAACAATAATTATAACTGAAAACAAAGACTAGAGGACGAGTACTAGGGTGTACCATTAGGTAAAATAATTACACGATAAATTAAAACTATTGATTTACATGCCTAAAACAAGTCAGTGGCAGAATAGCTAAGTAAGATTACCCGATGGGCGCTTGAAGTGGCTGATGACTGCAATAACGACACGGATGGAGAATCTTCCGCCTTCATATTGAGTGGATACATAAATGGGGAAATTGTTAGCTAATGCTACACACTACCGCAAGGCCGAGAGCTAAATCCGTAAACTTGACTCACCAGTGGAGGGATGTGGACGAATAGAGTGGGAATAGCGGTTGAGAGCAATTTTCGCTTCGTTCGCGGTGTGTTCTTCTTTATTAGCAATGATGTGGAGTACATGTCTGAGCTAAAGTGCCTGCTGCAGATGCGGTATCGATCACCCCTCTTGTCTGCAAAGACTTCTAGGACTCTACTTTCAAGCTCAGACGGTGGATATCCGCAATATCGGACCCATTCTCTTATCTGATCTATTGTCTTAGGGAAAACATGCATTATAGTACCTTCAGATTTTTTATGGGTCTTCGAAGGGCAACCGCCAATGGAACAGGCAGGCATTGTGGAAAGTTCTGAAAAGTAAAGATCAACAATTCTCTATGAATACCAATGTGTTAAAAAATTAAATGACACATAAAAGGTTCAATGCAAGGTTCGTTTTGGTTCTTGGAACTACACGGTATTCACATGCGGATAAGTATTTGAATAACTTTAAAAAAATAGAAAAATAATTTGACTAAACTCAGAACATGTGACTAGTTCCTTGCATGTACTGTCTTGAACGAAAAGAAAACATGGGTGCAATTTGATGACTACTAGCAAATAGATATAAATTAAAAAATTGGACGCAAAATGATTATGGTACATGGCCTTACCTTGACGAACAAACAGTTAGATACAGGGATCAGAGTAGTTTCTTGTCCTAGAACAGGGAGCAGTTCACAGGTTGCAAACTGACGAGTTTGCTCGAAGTGGTCACGGAAGTTCACAGAGACGAAGAGCAGATAACCCGCACCTTCACGGGTTGACTAGCAAAGCGCAAAGAAGTTCTCATTAGAAATATGAAGTGGGTTATAAAGAATTCGAAACAGGGGTGTGTTTGTGAATGAATGACGTGAATATGTCGTGGCATTATGCGGTTTGCAGGGGGGCGTCCAGCGTGAGGGGGGATGCTTGGCAGGAGACACGGGGTCTGGAGGTAGACATGGGAACAACAACCCATGCTCTATAGACCACTTTGAAGTGTACATGGTCTTTGGCACATCTTGGGCTTTATCGCTCCCTGACAGCTCCACTTGCCAGCGCAAGTACCCCGGTGCGAACTGCCTTTGATAGGGCGGGGGGTGGATTGGGGCGGTGGTCGTGCAGACAAGACTCGTTTGCCACAGGGCCTCACCAAGGAGAGGCCATCTAACTGCATGTAAGAGGCAGGCTGCAGGATCTAGTACATGGAAGGCAGGGGGGTGAGTTTATAAATACCTCACCCTCCCAGGAGAATATATGGGTGCAGTTCACCCTGGAGACCCTGGATGCCTAGGCAGTTAGTCAGCAGCAGGCTGGCCTGTGGTGGCAAGGCGGCACGGGCCAGAGGGGGTCATCTCTGTACCCGGTGCACAAAAGGATGATTTATTATGATCAACCATATTGATTATTTACCTATAACCATGTTTTGTATCAATAAAATCCAACAGCCTTATATTGCCAACGCTTGAACAAAGTGGTGTGGTAAGTATTTTTGGGGGAGGAGGCAAGGCCGGGAGGCTTGATGCCAACCCGCAAAATAACATATGTTTGTCTGCTGCATATGGGTTCAACGGTTATGTGGATTGAAGGTGGGCGGCCAGCGTGAGGGAGGATGCTGGCCGGAGACATGTGGTGTGACAAGACAAGGCACAGGAAGACTATTCAATGGAGACACACTAGATTCATTTAAAAAATCAAAACAACCATTGTTAAAATATATGTTGGGTTTTATTTTCGATCTTAATTTCAATTGAACATAAATAATAAACATTACACATTGTAAAGTTCCGGTTGCAGCACATCCAGGGAAAATCCGCGGTATTGTCCACTGTCGCTGGGGAAATGTCTAATGGCAAGTACCGCACAGGCAGGTATTACTCTCCGAACGCGGTGTCCGAGCCTCCCGTGAAGCCACCAAGTGAAGCAACGATAGGCCACCAGCCTGTACCACCTGTGAAAAAGAAAGATGCAAACTGTATTAAAATGACAAAACTTTCTTATCAATGTCGATTGAGGTAAAAAAATGTCATTCTGCTTTGAAAAAAATTCTATCTAGAAAATGCACAATATGGAACCAATTTACATGCGTTCGAATGATATGTAGATGTAATTTTATATGTGGGAGACGACCATGAAATGGTAGTGGCATCACTGACATCACAACCAGAGTATACTTACTCGTTACTCGGATTATGCGGACGAACAGTGCCGCGAAGTTCGTGCATAAGCACCATCATCATCCTCAACACGGTCCGTGAGAGGCAGGCTTCCCTGAACTCTGGCAGCTCGGTGATGCATTGCGGACTTGGCTCGCCTTCCGAAATGTAGGCCAGGCACCCGGAATTTTCACGGCAGCAGCAGTTCTCCTCCTCAGTTGGCATTAGCTCGCACCGATTGCACGTGCACCAGGTGGAGACGCCGTCCATGCGACAGGGTCCAGGCTCTTCATCCGTTGACTGGTCCTCCCAACTGCCGTCCAAATCCCCATCGTTTTCGCGTGCTTGCCTTTCCAGTAGTTCCTCCTCGGTGTACTCGGGCTCGTACATATACGGCATTATTGTAGCCATTGTGTGGTAAAGAAAGTAAAATAATTTACAGAGATGGTACAGGTGTTCACAAGGCCTAGAAGCGGCGAAGGTAGCTGACCAGAGCACAGAAACGAGTCACAGAATACTCAAAGTAAGACAGAGAGAGTAATGGAATCGAAAATCTGCTGCTGTGTGTTGTGAAACGGTGTGTTTATACTTATTGAGGAAAGAGGCGTCCTGCCATTTCCATGGCGACACTTCATTAGCTGAGGCGCAGCGATTGTTGACACGAAACGTGCTTTGGCGTTGGGAAATGGCCCGTACGCGTCTGCTGATGTCAGGCTCAGGGGCGGGGGATTTGATTTAGTGCCGCAAACGCAGGTGAGCCAGGTCGATGGGGGGAAATGATAGGATTATCACAAAATGGCGGCTGATTTCGAGTGCGTTAATGGACGAAAAGTCGGGTAAGGTCCATAGGAAAGTTTTCTACGATCTACCGATTTATGCTTAAAAACACATGGCCGAACCGTAGGAACAATAAAAAAAAAGTCCCGGAACTATCCTTTAATGACGGGTCCGTTATTAGCATCCTGGTCTGCTCGTAGGTGCCGGTATGCACGTCTGGCCAGACCAGACGTGCATACCGCCACGCGTGAGCAAACTCGTAATGTGGCGGCCCGGTATGAACAGTTCATAGCGCGCCCGCCAGGGTCGTAATGAGGCCCATTGTATCATCTGTGTAATTTGTGAAATCAATTTTCTATTCTTCTAGGAGGTCGAGGAATGGAACAGTAAAGATGTTATAAAATGAGGGAGACCGACATGCCCCTTGGAGTACCCCATGTGTAAGCACGACAGGTTCTGCATCTGCCGATGCACTGCTGACTCTGCACAATCGGTTACTAAGGAATGAGTCGGCCCACCGGCCAGTGACCCCGAAAACCATGTCACCTCCCTCAACATGGAGATCAATAATGCGTGATCTACCGGGTCAAAGGTGGCAGAGAGGTCCAACATCATCATCAGGGCTCTCTGCCCATTGTCCAAGATACAGAGAAGTCTGGAATTCAGATCCAAAAGAGCAGTCTGTGTCCTGGTTTTCCCTGAATTTTGATTGCCATTTGTTCAAAATCTTATTGTTCTTGAGGTGAGTCATGACTTGTGTATATGCTACACAATCAAGAATCTTTCGCAAGAAAGGGGAGTTTGAAATTGGCCTATAGTTAAGAGGATGTAAAGGGCATAAACCTGGCCTCTTTTCAAATGTTCTATTAATGACGCCAGTTCACACTCTGACACTGGTTTAAAGTAGAACTGTTCATCTTTCCCCCACAACTTCTGGGTAATATTGAGTTATCTCAGCACTAGGCACCATGGATTTTTTGGAAAGTTCAATATTACGTTTAATTGTATTTAATTTTCCAAATATGACTTCCTGGATGGATGTTCACCATTCAGCAGCCCTAGTGATAATCTGTTTTGCCCTGAACCGGGTATTCTAATTTCTTAAGGATTTTAAACATTTCCCTTGTCTGGAATTGTGCTGTGTCCATTCTGTCGTCAAGAGAGGACTTTTTTGCTAGTATGACAACTTCCTTAAATCATTTGGCCGCACACCTATAACCCTCTGTCAGTCTCATTCAGAGGCTTTCCATCTATAAAGGCTTTTAATCTTAGCGATTTTAAGGATTTGTAAATCCGGAGTAAACCAGGTGTTAGCCTGCCTCTGGATAACCTTTTTTTATTTTTAAATGGTGCTGAAGCGTTTGTTGCATCCTGATGGGTACTCCAGTATTTATCAACAATGCCATCCACATGAATACATAATAAAGATAAAAGCCAAGGGCGTAAGGCGTTTGGTGCAAGATTCTTAAAGTTTCTAGATGCTACTGTGACTTTGTGTACTTACCTCCTATGTGTTGCCACCCTTTCACATGCAACCATAAAATGGATAAAGAAATGGTCTGACCATGGGCAAGGAACAATCTCCTGACTGGCCAGGGTCATATTGTGAACAGCTATCCAGTCTAATATATTCCCTTTTATGGGTTGGAGTTTTCACACATTTTTCAAACCCTATATCCCCTAAGGCATCATCAAGAGACTTGGCACTTGTGTCACTTTTATTACCCAACCAGTCATTGAAGTCCCCTAGAACCAGTGCTTTAGTATTTGCTTTTAAAAAAGAAAGCTGGGATTTTCATAATTCATTTGCTAACTCTGTCATAAGTGATGGAGGCCTTTATAGTGGAACCATGTTAAATGTGGATTCTGCATCTGTTATGATTTTAATATATGTAGCATTTCACACCCACTGAGATCCGATGTGTTGATTCTCCAGACGTCAATGGTGGCTTTAAAGATAGTTGCAACTCCCCCCAGATCCCCTTTTCCATCTAGTCTATCCTGATGGAGGATATTGTAACCATAGGGGGGTGGCAAGAGCAAGGGAGGGGCCTGCCGGCGCATGTCTTTGTTAGGGCACATATATCAATGTTGTGTAGTACTAAATACGTGGCAACATCGAAGGCATGTTTAAGTAAAGCTCTAGTATTAAGCAGCAAGTTTTTCATGCCAGTGCCTTGGTTTCACATTTCATCTAAAAAAAAAAAACAGGACATCCTATCACACTCTCTCCACCACCTCCTTCCTCTTTCTCCTCTACCTCTGGCCTTCCTGCAGCCACCTCTCCTTTCTCTTCCTTTCCTTTGTTCACCCCTGACGAGATTTTTAGACCAGTGTGATGCATGAGTCTTGTCGAATCAGTTTCTTCCCTGTTCATCCAGAACTATCAAGGACCACATTGACACCCTTGCGCCAGCCTTGGCGGACCTCTGCAGCAACTCTTTCGCCATTGGAACCTTCCCTTTGCCCCTGAAGCACTCTTGTGCACCCTACTCTCAAGAAACCCTCAGCCGACCCCTCCTGTCCAGCTAACTATCGCCCAATCTCCATTACACCTTTCCTGGGCAAACTCTTGAAAAAGCTTTCCATCTCCCAGCTTAATATTCACACTGCATCTGTTGGTTCTCTCCATGACAATCAGTCTAGCTTCAGAGTGGCCAGAAGCACCGAAATGGCTCTCCTGAACATTCGTGAAGACCTGCTCTATAACCTGGATGCAAATCCACCCATTCTGTCCTCATCCTACTCGATCTCTCTTCTGCCTTTGATACGGTCAACCATACCATCCTGCTCAACCAGCTCTGTGATAACCTGGGTATCACTGATCAGGCCCTGGCCTGGCTGATTTCTTTCCTCTGACCGACCCTCCCAGGTCCAACTTGGGTCCTTCCTCTCCTCTCTCAATCTCCACATGTGGTGTACCCCAGGGGTCTAATCTTTCTCCCTGGCTGTTCAACCAATACCTTGCACCTCGCGCCCACCGCATAGCTGCCCTCTGCTCCAACTTTCAGTGCTATGCGGATGACACTCGGCTCGCTTTCAGGCTCCCCTCAGCTACCTCCTCACCCTCTCATATCCCGGATTGTATGTCTGCAATCCAGGAGTGGTGTGCCGCCAATGATCTCTTCCAGTAAGGCAGAGATCCTATGCCTCGGCTCACCTGCACCTTCCTGTCCTGTCACTCTGGCCGCCCACCCTGGGCCCTCTTCCTGCTATCACCTGGGAGGCTAAGAACCTCAGGGTCCTCTTCAACTCCACACACTCCTTCTCTCCTCACATATCTGACGTCTCCAAGAAGTGAAACTACCAGCTGCACCTCCTCAGAGGTATTCTTCCTTTCCTCACTTTCCCCCAGAAGCTCACTGCCTCCAAAGCTCTGGTTCTGTCTAGTCTGGACTACTGCAACAGCCTCTTTCTAAATCTACCTGCCTCTACTCTCCGTCCTCTACAACTCATCCAGCACAGGACTGCAAGACTTGTCCTCGGCCTCAAGCCCAGGGATCGTATATCTCAGCCCTGAAATGTCTCCATTGGCTCCCGGTGGCGGCATGGATCAAGTTCAAGACCCTCTGCATTGCTTACAAGGCCTTCTGGGGCTTGGGACCACAATACCTCCAACTCTCTTCAGAAATATCTTCCTACTCTAGCTCTTTGCTCCTCCAGCTCCTTGAGGGTCAGTCGCTTCTCCAAGCAACGAGTTGAGAGCAGATCTCCTTCGGCTGGCACCTCCCTTTGGAACAGCCTCTCTGAAACTTGAGAAGAACCATCTCTGGTTCTGGAAGCGTCTCAAGACCTTCCTCTTTGCTTCTGCCTTCTCTCTTCCTCTACCCTGCTGATCTCCTGTCTGATACTGCACTGGTCACCTGGCTACCCTCTGAATTTGGGCCCAGGTCCCTGCCTGTCCAGTTGCACACTTGCAATGCCTCCTGGCATCCCCTGCACTGTGGTCCGTCTGTAACCCTACAGTCCCTTTCCTGCACTTATTGACACCTGTTGTCTGCACTACCTGTTGTATTGATTCCATGACCTCCACTTGCTCATCCTTCTCCCCCCCGACACTTCTCCCACTCCCCTACACTTGCGCGGTCTCAATGTCACTAGGCCTAGTAAGATTTTGTCCTCCCCATGTTCCCCCTCCCTTGCCTTGTCGCACCTTTAAACACTAGTGTATTAGGCGTGTTATAAATGCCATATATCATATCAGTGGGTATCCCAGGTTTTTCCTCCCCACTAGCCTCCCTCCCTCTGTGGACATAATTCTGTGCTTTAACGTTCATAGTGCAATTTTCATCCACAATCCTATCTTGTTGCAGGACGTTGGCCTTATCAACCTCAACTTGATCTACAGTGGAGTGCACACTTTCTCTCCTCATTTATAGAGTTAACATGCGCAATTTTGACCCTCTTCCCCTGGCGTATCCTTCCTACTAGCAAGAAACGCCAATGAGGCAGTTTCCTTCTTGAGATGGTGCTCAAGAATGGCAGCTGAGCGAGAACTGGTACGATGGGCCATTTCACGCTTTCACGCTTCCCACCTAGAGGTACTTCATGTCATTGTGTTGGCAGTTTGGTATGACAGGCTCAGCAGCGTGAAGCATAACAGTATCTGTTTGAGGCTGCCATGGATCGAAGCTTTGGACCACCCTAAATTCTTCTATGCAGTAATTTACAATGTATGCAACCTACTGTCAGCAGGATGCTTAACTCGAGTCCTAAAATCCAGTAAGAAGTAAAATCGTTTTGGGACTAAATCGAACGGTCTTCCAAATGAGCCCCTGTAAAGGCAGACCGTCACTTAAGGCTTGTGAAGGCTGGTCATGACTTCCCTCCAGTCCAAGTACTTGATGCTTGCTAAAACAAACCTTACTTGCACCCTCCCATTGCTTCCCCTATACCTACTGTTAACACTGCTTTGCCATCGCTGGGGTTAAAAAGCTTTCCTAGCGATGAATAAGTGAGTAAAAGGGGCTTTGACAAATCTTCTGCAAGTATTATAAAAGACTAACTCAGCTGCTCATGTGGGAAAGTACAGCCCCAAGGCAAACCAAACCCTCCATTTACTGCAAACCGACCAATCCAATTGAAGCGTTCACAAACCATTTGACATGCTAGACATGCTCAGTCATTGCTGCAGCGCAGGTGGTCTGGTAAAGCGGCAGAAACATTGGGTGCATGGGGGTGTCTCGGGCTACTGACCATTAACCAAGAAAAAAATGTAATGCACAGGGGGAGCACATCACAAACCTGTGGCAAGAGAGGCACAGTTTTCAGAGCCAGGTCACACCTGTCGCATCCCTAGCGGAGCCACATGTTCAGTGAAAGAGCAGTGATCCACCTTGTGGTAGATGGTCTGGGTACTTGGCTCTGGATCTGCTCCTGATATAAATAAAAAATCCATTGGCTGGAGAAACCAAAATCCCAAATGTGGTTGGCATATGTATTGAGCATGTCTGCAGTCCTTAACCAGCCCAAACCCATTGCACACACAGGCTACCTCCCAGGCTCTAGCCATGACACACAATGGTAATGTGTATTTCCTACCCCTACCCTGGAGAAAAACTTGGACAAAAACACAGGGCTTAAACAGGGGCGAACGTTTTGAACACTACTGAAAAAGACTGCCATGCAATACAAAAGTACACTACGACCGTCTCCGGCCTGTCTGGGCTTCGAGGATTATGTGGAAAAAAATACCCATGCTGTGAAGCAAAAGGGAAAATGGTTTTCCTGCTCTATTTTCTATATGGGAAGGTAGTAGTGCTACACAATTAACTTAACATTGGGGTCAGGTTGCTCCTGTGAACCCCATGTGCTGGCTGCCATAAGGGTTCAGTCCCCCAAAATGTAATTAATCCAGCAAGGGAATGTGATTTAAAGACTGCCTGCGCAAAAATCTGATCAGGGTCACAAAACAGTCTGCAGATATGGGGGTGGGAGGGTCCCATTGAAAAAGTGACAAGGCTGCAAATAGCTTTCTTAACACCTCCTATCAACACAATGTCCCTGTTAATGGATTCCTAGTATCTGGCCTGGTGAACAGATTTTAGGAGGCTACCCTAGTTATGGTGAACGGGGAGCTCTGAGAGTTTAGCCAAAACCCAATCAAGGTAGCAACAAAGAGCCATCAAGTCTTGGTCTCGGGAGTGTCAAGTGGGGGTTTGGGGCCCTCGATGCATCGACGCTGTATGACACACAATATTTCAATAATGACAATCTGATAAGTTATTCGTTTTAAGCCTTCAGAATCCACTGAAAATAGCAGGTAGAACTATCACACAACACTTATAATATAAATATATACAATAACCATTGGGTTCACTTAATAGACATCAAATAGCCCTGGTCCTAACCCGTTTAGACTACAGCAACGCCCTATACGACGGCACCTCGACTTACAACATACATAAACTCCAGATGCTTCAAAACAACGCTATCTGAGAAGCGCTGAACATTCCCAGGACAGCACACATCTCAGCAACAGGATTGACCCTTCACTGGCTACCCAGCCACGAACAGATTTGGTTTAAACTCTCACTCACAAATGTATTCACTGGGTAGCCCCGGCCTACCTGGCAGAAAACATTTTCAAACATCAGTCCAACAGACCCACAAGAACCTACAAGCACCGCCTCTTGACCCCCAAATTCAAGCTTCAAAATGGCAGGGGGCAGCAGCTTCCCCACAATGGCCAGGAAACTCTGGAACGTCCTACCAGTCCATCTTAGAGCCCAGGAATCCTTCTGGATTTTCCATAAACAGCTCAAAACTCGCCTCTTCACACATAAACTGCACTTCTGAGGTACATACTGTTCCAACGCATGTACTTGATTCAACCTATATATATTTGTATATTTTAGAACGTGAAAATATATACAACTGCAAACATTGTTTAATGTAAATGTCTGTATCCCTGTAACCTGTGCAGCAAATGTAAGATTTTAATTCAAGCAAGCGCCCAGGTGCCCTTGGTGTGCTATATAAGCAACACAAATAAATAACTTAATCAAGCAATGCAGGCAAGTAATGTAGCTGCAGTAAGATGGGGAACCAATTACAAGAACAGTATCCTAACTTTAGAAATCTAAACCCTTAGATGACTGGGGCCTTAGTCACAGGGTTGAACACAATTCCTCACCATTGTGTGCTCTGTAGAAGGAATGCAATGGGCCTTTGGTGGGTAGTGTCAAACTATTTAACATTTATATAACAATTTACCAACAAAAAGGGAAGTATTGTCCTTTCTTCCAGACGATATGCTAAACCCCGGGGGCAAGATATCTGACCCAGGTTCAATGAGCAAAGGTGAGTGGAATGGAGATGGGTCACTAAGGTGTCTGTTCCCTGTATTATCCTATGGAGGACAGGGGCGAAGGGAGCAGAATGCTTGCTTTACCCCCTGACTTTGATTTTCCCAGATGTCTTTGTGGATTGTGGGCTGGGAGTGCTGGGGGCATGGTCTTCTGCCCTTTGTTCCGGTGAGAGGTGCCCAGGAGTTGCGGGTTTGAGTATTCTTTCGGTCAGATGGAAATACAGCTGCTGTTTCTGCCTTGCAGTTTGGGGCCGGGAGACATTCCACCCATTTAGTCAATAAGCATGTCACCGTCAACATGTTCTTATTCCCCCTAGAGGAGCGAATCATGGGCCCTATGTAGTCGACTTGCAAATCTGACCATGGGAGTGTCATCCTCCTCTTTTGGAGAGACGCACGGTGTGTGAGGGATCTTGGCTGAAATTGTGAACACACAAGACACCTCTTCAAGTTTTGGTCGAGGTCCTGCCCCATGTGTGGCCAGTATGCAACCTCTCTTGATCTCAAGTGTGTGTGAAACCCCCTATGACCGGCTGTGCCTGCATCATGGGCGTGACTTAACATCAGTCTTCGGAATGAGGTAGGAACCACCCACTGATCATGGCCAGCTTGGGCTTTCCTTACCAACAAACCGTCTTGGATTCGGAACATTTTTGGACATTTCATCAACACTATAAGGTCCTTTTTCCCAATGTAATCGGTATCCGTCAGGGTAAAGTTCTCTGGGTCCTCAATGTGTTAGTAAAACTTACCAATTATTGGATCCCCCTTCTGAGCCGTAATCAAATCAGCATCTGGGGTCTCCTTACTCCATTGTGCAGTTGAAAGATCAGTGTGAGCATTTGTCTGGGACCTAGTGATAGCAGTGACCTGGATTTCCCCCAACAGGGCCTCAATCTCTATTAGATTCCCTTGGATGGCCCCGGTTTTGGCCAGCTGATCAGCTAAGTCATTTCCAGTTTTGTCTGGTCCCTCTACTTTGGAATGACCCTTGATCTTCTTCCAGTAGATGGTCATCCCATTCGAGGTAACCAGATCATCAATGTTTTGGATTAACTTCCCATGTTTCAAGGGTTTGTTATTGGCACATAACATGCCTCTGGTTTTCCAATTAACCAGGTGCTCCACGAACCCGTTCCGTAAATAATCCGAATCTGTAATTATGACCAGTTCATGGAGTTGATGTTGGACAGCAGTGAGGATGGCTTGATGCACAGTCATCAACTCTGCCACCTGACTACTTCGGGGACCAATCTTATACCCAGCGGAAGGTTCTGGGGACTCGTTCACCCATGCATTCCCTACGCAGGCCACAGTTCTTTTTCCCCGTTGTTAACATGGTAAGAGCATCCGTCCACATACAGTGGGCATTCCCTCACACTTGTCTTCTTCAAAGACTTTGTGTGGGGAATTAAGGTATGCCTCCATGTTGTCCTTGATTTTTAGACTTTCGTCCTCGAGACAGTTTTCTCTGGCACAATCATGCAAGTCAGCCAGACCTTGCGCGAGGGGACTCTTCTTGTTTTGACCATATCTGACCTCCACAGGAAAGCCTTGCATTGACAGAATCCAGGAAGTAATTCTGGAATTACTCACATTTCCGGCCCGGATTCTGTCACTTTGGAGATATTGCAGAGGCTGGTGTGGAGTCTCCACTATGATGTGTTCCCCCTGGATAAACGGGCGGTAATTCTTCAATGCCCACACCGTTGCCAGGAGTGCCTTCTCACAATCATTGAATTTTTCCTCCACAGAGGATAAAGTTTTGCTCACATAGCAGATTACTTTATTGGCCTTGTCATGCTTTTGATATAATACTGCAGTCAAGCATGTATTAGAGAACCCTGTCTCCAAGAAAAACTCCTCGTTTCTGACAGGGTAAGCTAGACAGGGCACTTGAGAGGCTTCTTTTGAGCTGTCTTACTGCCTCGGATTGTTCTGGACCGCATTCCCACTTGACCTCCCCCTTCAAGAGATGAATCGGTCTGGTGATCTCTGCGTAGCCCTCAATGAACTTTCTGCTGTAATTAGTCAGTCCAAGGAGGCTCCTTAGTTCCAGCAGAGTTGTGGGGTCTTTCAGTTTCTGAAGTGCTTCCACTTTTCTTTCCTGGGGACAGAGCCCGAGGAGTAATCTCATGCCCCCAAGAAATTAACACGGGTTCTACACCACTGTGCTTTCTGAAAGGAAAGTTTTGCTCCGGCGGCCCTAAACTGTGTCAGAACTTAACGGATCTCTGTGTTCCTCCACAGATGAACTTTTGATGAGGACATCATCTACATAAGCCAGGTTACCCCTCGCACCCAGGTCGGGCATGGCCTTATGTAGGAAAATGTTGAATTCATTGCCGGAGTTGAGGTATCCGAAGGGAGTCCAGGTCCATGTGTACTGCTGGCCCCCAAAGGTAAACGCCAGCTTGTATTGGTCCTCCCTACTGACAGGCACAGTCCAGTATCCATTGGTCAGGTCTATTGCAGTGAATACCTGTGACCCCCTGGATTAGGGCCAACCATTGGTCAATGTAGGGAAGAGGCCATCGGGAAGTATGGACCAGTTTGTTGAGCTCCCTAAGGTCGGCGCAGTCCACTAGCCGTTTGGCTTCAATATTCCCAGCACTGGCTTATTGAAGGTACTGTGGACTGGACGGATTATCCCCCGGGACTCAAGGTTCTTATTTCAGTAAGGGACTCCATTGATGCGAGAGGCAAGCGATATTGCTTCACAACCACTGGAGTCATGCCAGGGTCCGTGGGAATTGTTGTTCTGTGGATGTCGGTGCGCCCACAGTCGTATGACTCCACCGCAAAGATCTTGGAAATCCAAGAAAAATTGTTTCAACTTTTGCGTCTGCTCCAGAGTCACACAGGCATCAGCTAGGTTGACTCTCTTCAACCATCTGCCTGAAGCCTGGAAAGACTTCTGGTTTTGCTATCTCAGCGGCCTCCTCCAGCTGGGTGGAGAAGTCCCTTGGTCAGGGTGCTGATTTGGACTGGAGGCTTCCGGTGGGAAAGGCAGCCCTCGTGGACCTGGAAACATCGCCTCATCCCTTCTGAAGTCACAAGTCACATCTTCCATAAGGGCAGGAGGTGTACACCAGGAAGTCCGCCCCCACCCCCCTCCCCCAATGCCGGGTAAAGATCCTGTCTGGTGTTGTATTGTCATCACTGTCACAGTCAAAACAGTCCTTGGGGATTGGTCCTAACAGTTCATTTCCTAAATCAATGGAAAAATGTCGGTCATCAACCGCCATTCCAATAATGGTGCCTGCGGCTAGAGTAATACTCAAGTCGCTGTTATCCACCTCTATTGGAATGGTGTCATTTTCTATGTTGTCTAATGGTGTTGGGTTTACCCCTAACCCTTCCTGTTGGAGAGAAGCATTTAGATGAATATAAGCATCAGGATTTTTCAATTTTTGTCCTTTTTAACTTTCTCTTCCAGGGAGAATTGTCGGGTCCTTTCTGGGATGGTGACTTCCTCTTTAATCTGAATTTCAACTGCATAAGGTAGAAATTGAGCTGACCTAAATGCTTTTTCTGGATCATCAAAGCCCATGGGATTATCCGCTAATCGGGACCAAGCTTTGAAGTTTATTAGGTCCAAACTAATGGCAAAGCGATTGAGAATATCACTGCTTAAGTAAAAGGCGGCAGTGACGTCTCGCACGACCCAACAATTATGGACTATGCTCTTGTTGCCAAGGGAGATTTTGAGCATACACCTGCTTGGCAGGAGATGTTTGGAATTGGGTGCTTCCAGATCCATTTCCCATTTGTCTATCAGTTGGAATATGGGAATGGCTGGATCTTTTGGGAGTTGGCGGAACATGGCTTCGCTGATGAAGCTCTTACCGTTGTTCACACGTACTCGGGCGAGAACAGAGTCCTTCCCATCATTTAACTGAACAGGGATGAACAATTGCTCTTCAATTTGCTGAATATCAGCCAGGCTCTGAGCTGATTTCACATCTTTCTGGACTATTGGAGTGGGAATGTCCGATTGTGGATTAGTAAAGAATTTGAGTGTTTCCTTCCAGTGTGGAATACCACCTTAAACTGGAAGGAAGGTTTATTTTCAGAAATAGAGAGGACCCCCCCATCACCAGTCTGTTTTCCTACTGCTATTACTGTCACGTCTGGAATTTGGTTGTTCTGGAAGTGAAATTCTACTTGGTCAGCTTTTTGTTTAACCATGTGGCATGTGCCGTTTAAACTAACATGGTTGACACTCTGTTTTAATTTTATTGGTCGGCTAGTCTGGGTCCAGAGGACCTTGTTTACGCAATCTATTAGGGGTGACAACCTCCTCAGGAGGTCATTCCCTAGTAAACAAGGGGTGCCCTCTGGAGTCACTACTATGACGGGGTGTTTCACCTTGTGTCGCCCAATTTTAATGTCCAAATCCGCAGTCCCCTCGACGGGAATTTCCTTCCCATCAAAGTTCTGAAGTTGTCCAGGAAGAGAGGTGAGAGGAATACAGTGATGCTCCCCCCTTCCTGCATTTAGTTCATCAAAGGCCCTTTTGGACAAAAGGGTAGCTTGGGATCCAGTGTCCACCAATGCCAAAATTGGACCCTGCCCCTGTACTTATACCAGGGCATAGTATCGTCCCTCCTCCTCAAGGGTGCACAGATAATGCACATTTTTGGACAGCTGGTGGGCTAATTATTTAGTTTTGGACATTGCGAGAGAAGAGATTTGGGCAGAATTCTGTGGAGAGTCATGGGAATCTTCAAGAAAAAGTTGTCAACTGGAAATCGGAGCCGTTGTGGGTTCCCCTGGTTCCGGTTCTGGGCCACCCTCCCCCCCTTTTTAGAGGCAGCCACCAGAATGGGTTTGAACCAGGGGATTTTGATGCTGTTGGTTCTGGGATGAGATGATGGGCGGCGCTAGCTCAGTCCCCACATCTACCCAGTCTGGATTTGGATCCCTCCGGACCCATTATTCTTTGGGAGGAGTTCCCCCATCTCTGAAGGAGAAGATCCTTTTCCCAGGATCCTCTGAGGATCCCGCTCCCTCAAATTGGAAGAGCTGTACCTCCTCCACAAAATGGGTCTGTTTGGGTCCTTTGTTTCTCCTACCTCCTCTCTGCTCCTTGGGTGGCAGACTTTCAGGGGTAGGAGATTTTGTTTCCAGTTCCTGGGTTTCCAGGGGCTGTTTACAAGTGGGGAAGGAAGCTTCCTCCAAGGCTTTACAACCCTTTTCCCCTTGTGCCTCTTCCCTGGGAACCGGTGGGTTATCAGGGTGCTGCCCCGTAATTGTTCTGGAGCACCAGGCCCAGAGTTTGGGGCATTCTGCGCCCGCATGCTCATCTGAGGGTTCTGTTGAGCCCTCAGCATGTGACCCAGATCCCGTGCCATATTTTGGATCTGGCGCTCTAACTGTGAAACCTGCTCAGGCTGATACGGGGTTATGTTTTCTCCCCTGGGCTGGTCCCGGGAAGGGAAACTATCCCTTCTCTGGTAGGACCCCGGGTTGGGAAGATTTGGGAACCCCTCCACCCTTGGCCTCCCCTCTCCCGGATTGAGTGGTCTGGGCTCAGGGAATTGGGGAAAGAAGGATGGATGATTTTGGGGTTGAAAATTGGGTGGATACCTGGGGAAAAAAGTTCTGCCCAGTATTTTGGGAATTTCTGCCCTCCTGTGGGAAGTTAGGAGGGGAGTTCCCTGGGTTAGGTGCTTGGCTGTATCCCCCCTTGGGCCGGAGGAGTCCACACATAACCCAGGATGGGTTGGTTTCCCTTGTAACAGGGACTTACATAATCAGGGGAATGAGGGATCCCATTTGTGGGACTACCTCCTTGACTCCGTTTGTGACTGGCCCGAGGGCCTTCTGGCCTTAGTTATTCCGCACAGGCAGGTTTTTAGGCCCTCCCCCCATTTCCAAATCTAAAATGGGGGCGACCTTTACCTCTGCCACCTTAGCAGCAGCAGGGGTGCTGGTTGATTTGGGGCTTTTCTGGGCGTTATTTTTATTTTCTATGGTCTTCTGCACCTCATTAGATCCGGGTAGCCTGTTCAATGACCCAGTCTAGTGACCTTTTCTCGTGAAAATCTCTCACTAGCTGGGTCATTATGTATTTGGGTAAGGCATGGAAAAACGTATTTACGAACTCTTTACTGTCCATGCGCACCCTTTTGGTAGTCTGCGCAAAGGCACGCTTCAATTCCTGCACAAATTCTTGTGGGGCCTGATCCTCCCCACATTGCAAATTGTAGGCTGCCTTGCGAGCCTCTTGGGGATTTCTGTGCACTGAAAAATGTTTCAAGATGGCTGCCCTATATGTGGACCATCTTGAATGGTTTTGGTCCTCCAGCCCCGCAAAGAAACTGGAGTATTATGGGGAGAATGTCCATTTTACATACTGAATGCAGCTACTGCTGTCTTTCAAATGGAAAGTCTCCATTTGCTCGTAAAGCTCCAAGCTCGTAAACAGAATACTTGGCGTTCTTGTGATAAGGGGTGATGCCACTTCTTATTGCCTTAATCTGTTTTAAGGGGTCCTTAAGCA